>NC_091854.1:13440151-13743181 GCF_037783145.1 Equus przewalskii
TGATCATTGAGTACCCAACATTACATGTGGTATTAAAAGAATCCAGTAAAGACATGAAAATTCTTCACCAAGGTAAGTATATATTTGTTCCTGTAACACTTAGAATAACTGTAGTGAAACTGAAGCAATTACATGACTGTCTTTATTTCTTGATAGGTGTTTTCCCACTGTATTTGCACACTTAACTGAATTTACTCTATAGCTACACTTAATACTTATGAAGAACCAAATGAATTAGCTGCTGCTTCTGTCCTTTTTGAGAGCATGTAAGCTTATAATATCAATTTGAAATGAATGAATCAGTTTGAATGTCTGGCTATAAAAGGACATTCTTTGCCTTATTGGAGTTCTCTGTATTTTTGTCTTTTGTTAAGCTAATAGTCTTTAAGTAACAGTCTGTTCTTGATCAGATAAATTTACTCCCTTGTTAAAACTCTTTCTTTAAAGATTCCTAAAATGAGGGATTACAAAACATTTTTAGTATCCTACCTTATAGAAAAGGATAATGTTGCAAAGACCATTCTGTTTAAAATTTGAACTGCATTTAGAATAAGCTAGTGCCATTGCCGTGACCCTTTATCTCATTTTTTTTAAACCCACTGCTTTTATTTTCTTTAATTTTGTTTCCTTGGCTATATTGCTTGGCGCTTTTGTGATTCGTTAAAAGTGGATACTTTTCCCTCTTTGGTGAGTAATGGAATTTGGAAGGAAGTAATAGAACTGGAAATGGTATATGTAAAAGTTTAGTATATAAAATGACATTCATATTTGCAACTACTGATAAAAGTAAGCTAATTGTTTTTCTAAATGCAGATTCTAAAAGATGAATACAATTCAGAAATTACTTTTAAAAAAGGAGAGAGGTTACTCATCTGAACTCAAAACCATTAGATATCACTTTCAGCAAAGAATTACAGATACAGGCCAAGTTTCATTGGAACAAACTCCAGAGAACCGTAGAATCCGTGGATTGAATTGAACTCTTTTTTTTTTTTTTTTAACTAATATCATTTGAAATATGTGGTTTAGGTTTTATTACACCAGCATTATAGACTCTAACAGGCAGTAACTTTTCTTTCTCTGTACATGTGTATAATAGCTTTTTTTCTTGGCAAAAGTTAAAGGAGAAATGTTTTTTTCAAAGTGGCCAAAATTTTGTCAGTGCCACAATTTGAAACTAGATTTTTAATTAGCAAACAGGAAATTTCTAATAATCAATTATGGACCTCTAAATCTTTAATTCTTGACTTTATATTTTTCACAATTTGAGAATATCCGATTTTATTTTATCAAATTTAGTTAGAAATTTTGGTTTTAAATGAGCAGTTTCACTCTGTGTAAAGCCTTCCTTTTTCCTGAATATAGTTTGTATTGCTCTCTCTCTAAATGTTGGTTTCAGGGAAAGTTGTTTAGCAATGTGGGTTACTAGCCAGGGCAAACATCGTCTGTGTCAATAAACACAGCACACACAGCTCCTCTTTCACCTTGTTTAGGAATGCACATTGAAGTAAGCTTCCTGTACCTAAGCAAAAAGAAAAGGCCGCTTTTGTAGTGTAGTTGGAACCTTATTAAGTAAAGTTGGCTATTTTTTGGTGGTTATATGATGTTTGACTTATTTACAGGAGGCACAAGATACTAGTGCTTTCAGTGTAGAGGGTCATGGAGAGGTGCTGTAGCAAAGAACTGAGGAGCATCTGACAGGGTTTTAAGGACCATGCAGTGTTGTCACGTCATAGATACACACACTCTAAAAATAATGCCAGCTCTTTCTGTCCATGCATTTCTTTGTGTAAGCACTTCGAGGTGTCTGTTTCTTTGTACATTCTCATATTGGATTGAGAATTGGATGTTCTGCGGGGTGGTCCCTTACTGCGGGAGGAGGGTTATATAAGAACAGGGCATTTTCTTTGGAAAGCCTTGAAATTCTTTCCCTCTCCAGAGGCAAAAAAGTTGGATTTTCATCTTGAGTTCATAGCACAAGGTGTCTCTCTTCTCGTTTGGGGAAAATGTGTTTCTGGGCAGAGATTCAGTCATTTCCACACTTGATGGTTGTTACAATGTTTGTTATGATTGTAGATTGCCATAATTTATTTTTTCAAAAGTCTGCCTATATTGATGGGCAGTAGGTACGTTCTGTTTGCTTTTTGCTTTTTAAGGAATGAAAATGGTTGACTGTAAAAGGTTACGCAGTTAAGGTGGCCCACTAGATTGGAGATGTAGAGTGCAGATCACCCATCTTGTATAAGTCCAGTGAGAAGTGCTGAAAATGGTGTCAACTTGCTTCACAGGCCCTTGTTTGCCAAAGTTAGCTGGTAAATTTAAATACCTTGGTAAAAACACTCTGCATTTCAATCTAAGGAATAAAGAATGGAACTCTATGAAAAGAAGAAAACTGGGCAACTTCAGTAAGCAAAGAAAGGGAAAAGTTTTCCCCAAACCGCAATGCCAAATAGTACAAAGCCCTATTAATTTAAAAATATCAGCAAAACATATTTCTCTGTTGTTCTAAGATAACTCAAAATTAGAAAATGCCTCTGCCTTTTGAGAAGGAATCCAACTCAAAATTGATTACTTGAATTAGTGAAAATACCTGGCATAGCAGCTTCTCATACATCAGTCTCTTGTTGGGCCTCTTTCATCCATTCTCCCTCCCTCTCTACTCCCCTCATTCC
Source organism: Equus przewalskii (assembly GCF_037783145.1). Taxonomy (NCBI): domain Eukaryota; kingdom Metazoa; phylum Chordata; class Mammalia; order Perissodactyla; family Equidae; genus Equus; species Equus przewalskii. The sequence continues at coordinate 13,442,824 of NC_091854.1, forward strand.
TCCTCACCCCTCTTTTTCTTCCTTCCTCCTTCAGTGTGTGTGTGAAGTAGGAGGGTGAGGGATGGGGAGGATCTCAGACACAAGAACACACGTGTGAACTTTATAGTGCAATAGGTGCTGTCACAGATTTTGCATAAAGTACAGAGAAAGCCAGAGGAGAAGACAACTAATTTGTGATACCTTGGAGACACTTGAAGGACACTGCTAGAGTTTATAAAATTCCACAGAAATCTGGATGGAACCTCTGTCAATGCCTTACTCATAAAAAGGATTCAGTTTGATTGATGGTACAATCTTAAATCTAGGTACCATCAGCAAGATCCAAGTTTATGGTTCTAGCATCAGCTCTAATTAGCTGTGGGCCCTTGAGCATTCACTCTGCCTCTCTGAGTTTTATTTTCCTTATCTACACAATAGAGATAAATGGCTATAAGCCTCAAGCAATAATAATCTGTAAAACCTTAGTTTTCATGGTGTTTTTGTATATTATTACTTTTAGTGTCACTGTACAAGGAAGTAAATAGATTAGTTACTTTTTCTGTTTTAATGATTAAAAAAAAAAACTAAACGATAGAGTGACCTGCATTTATATTGATTCAGCAAACATACTACGCTGCGGGGGATAGACATAGAGAGGAAAGGTCTAGTCTCTATCCTCAAGTTTAGTGAGTGAATCATAGTCTTGCTTTAGTCAAGACAGCTCCTTTAAAGGAGCTCCATTTCTGCTCTGAGTCTTCTTTCCTCTGAAAGGAAGGAGATGGCGATTAGCTGGTCTTCTGTCAGCCCACATTCACTCAACATATACTGACCCTCAATTTTAAATTTAAAAAAAATCGTGGAAAAATTTATTCCAACCACACTTGGCCAGCCTATGTGATAATAGTGATCTATTCAATGGTATGAGAATGGGATCATAACCACACTGTGAAGTGACCATTCCCAAGTCTTCCACAGAGTCAGGAAGGATGTTACCTCACAAAATATAATTGCCACTTTCAGACATCATTTCTCTATTTATTGTGGCCAGAATTGTATATCCCAGCTGCCTGGGACATGACATGGTTTGTCTCTCCCCATGAGCAGTGCTGTTGGTATGCATCAGAAGGGAGGAGAGAGGAGGGAAAAACAGAACAGGCTAAACAGAAACAGTGTAAACACTTGACTGTATGTTTGCTTATGTTTTTCAGTGAAAAGTGAATCTACCAAGAACACTGGCAGTGAAAATTGAGCACTTCTGGAGGAAGAAGGTGAAAATTCGCAGACAAATGCTGAGAACTGTACATTGACTAGATGTTGGGTGATTGGGGTATTGTCAGTGGGTGGTTGGCATTTTTTGTTTCTCTGAAAAGTAATTAAACAATCTAAAATTTTTTTGAGAAAGGTGTTGAATTGACTTGTAAGGCCCTTATTCCTATTAACAGCCCCTTTTTTGCAGCTGATCGGCATAGTGCTTATTTTAATTAGGCCCTGGCTTTTAATGTGCTTTAATTCTATAGGCTGAAAACTTAGTTTGATGTAAGACCAAACCCAGGGATCACCTGTGTTAGCCACCAAGTTGGCATTCTCTTTAAACATAAAGGCCATGCGATACACCATCTAGCCACAGGAGAACTGATCCATCAGTTGCCCATTCTTGCCTTTGGGATTATATGTAACCTATCCTCTTGGGATGACTGAATGGGTCTTTTGTACTTGGGTAGCATCCAGTACGGTATCGTGTAAAGGCTGAATAAATACTGTTAACTATTATTTCTTATATTCAGTTCAGAAGATCAGCACCTCCACATTACTGTTTGAACCATCAGTGCTCATGAATTTGGCTCTACTTATTCACACAGTGAGCTGGGTCTTGTAATGAAGTCTGTGCCTTTCATCCCAGTCCCACTCCACTCTTGTCGTTACCACACAGGGATGTTGTGATGAGCAGTTTTATGCTGTGTTTTGAAACATCTAGCAGTAGCTTAAAAAAAAAACACTTGGAACTCTGCAAAGTGTTATTGGAATGTATATGTGTATTTATGTATTTACATGGCTTAATTTATACCTTATGGCAGCTCTGTATACATTATGATCTCACATATTGAAATTAAAAGTTTCCTAGCTTTAATGGAATTTATACAGTTGTGAAATTGCAATAACTATAAAAGAATAAAAGATTATTACATCTGTGTTGCATGTGTGTACTTAATGGTTAAGAAAACAATGATAAAATTAGACATTAGTGAAATTCATTTTTAGTTTACAAAATAAGTTTTAGACCAAAAGGAAACCAGAGGCATTAATTAAAGAGACTTGGAAAGATTAGAAATATGAAAGAATAATGAGAAGATGAGCATCGGAGAAACTTGTAGCAAACGAATATATATAACTTGGTATAGAAATTGGAGAAAAGAATCCAAAGACGATAATGCCGCAAAGACCCTTAGTGTAAAAGTAATAGTGGAAATATGACTCATAGAAAATAAGGCCCTGCAATTTGAGAAATACATATACTTCCTAAAGCAACTTCAGTAATCTCCCTCATACAGTAATAAATTTGTGTAGAATTATGTTGTTCGTGATATTACTGGAGAGACAACTAAATGGGATTTCAAGGGATTCATATTTAATCTAAAAGTAAAATTTGTCTTCTTGAAATAGGCAAGGAAAAGGATGAATTGAATCAAATGCGTCATAGAATTGTTATTGAGAAAAGTGGAGTTAAGTACACAAAAAGAGCATGTGATCTGAGTATCAGAGTGGAGAGGAATTTCCTGACAGTGAAATCTGTTATGACGTAGTCTCATTTCCAAGAAAAGTGGTGAGTTCCATCCCTTCTAAAATTTAAATTGAAAACTGGACAGAAACGAAAGGATTTATCCTGTACTTTCTGCCCAGGAGGGGAAAAAAAATATCTACATGATCTAATGCATCTTTCCCATCACTATTTTCTAGGATTCTATTAGACTTTTCAATTATAGACTATTCCTTAGGAAAGAATTTAACTAACAGAGTTCCCATAAATATAACTATCAGCTCATTTGATTAATATGTACATTTATTCCTACAGGATTTACAATAAACATATGTTTTAATGAATAGCCATGTCAACTGCTTAGAGGGGGTGAAATTGGAATAATGCATTGAGAGCCTTAGAAGTTTGTAGTATTAAGACCCAATTTCTTTTTTAGAAGCCCTTTCCATTTTGGATTCTTGACAAATTCTGATGAATAAGCACACTCCCTGCCCCATGTTAAATTCAACATCCTGCATTTTGTTCATGAATCACAATTTAAAAGGAGAAAAACTCCACCTGGCTTTCTTTGTTTTTTAAACAATGATTTCAAAGGGAAAGTAGGCCTTTCATAATTGCTAATTATTACATACAGCATTAATAGCCATAAATTACAGTAAACAAAGCTTGCACCTGTTCATATTATAAATATGAATTAAAGAGAGTTACTATAAAATAGATATTTAAGATTTCAAAGTATAGTTGAGCCAATTTGTTTCCCTGTAGCAAGTAGTGGGATTCAGGTTTTATGATGTGTAGTAAAATGTTACACACATAACTATAATGCCAGTGATTTCCTTTATACATTTTGTTTAATTTGGTTGACATATACAGTGTGTTGTACCTGATTTCATATTAGTCATTAAATTTTAAGGAAACATACTTACTCTGCTTTTATTTAATCACACGCTACTGCATTAAATGTGTTAAGTTTATTTTCAGGTAGCTATTGTACACTTTTGATTATTAACCAATCATCCTTCAGCTGCAAGTGCCAGAACCTCAACTCAAACTAGTGTCAGCATGAAGGGCAATTTACCGGCTTATATACAGGGAAGTCCAGCCATTGACTGGGTCCAAACACCCAAAGAAACCATCTTCCCATCTCCCATACTTGGCTCTTATGTTTTTTTCTTGCACTGTTTTTCTCTTCCTGACAGACATTCTCTTTGGGGAGACTCTTTGGGGTGGGAGGCAGTGAGGTGAGGATGGTGGATAACACCCGTTGACAGTTTCAGCTACATCATCGTGACCAAAGCATGGCAGCAAGTTATGTAAAATTGAGGGGAAAAGCTTTGATTTTGCCCAGATTGGGTCACATTCCATCCCTGAGCTGATCAAGAGAGGAGTTCCCCCAAAGAAAGGGGAAAGTATCAGAAAAAGGAAGGGTGTAGGGAACAGGAGAGAGAAGGTGGTTACTGAGAATACAAAGGTAACAGATGTCCACGGCACCCTATTTAAAATTGAGTAGCAAGAGGTTTCTGATTTGAAATAAAATAAGGAGTAAAATTCAAAATTAACCTGCAAACCCTCACTGGCTTTAACAAGAGATTTTAATTCCTACTTGATGCCGTTGCTGCTTTGAGTTGCCATTGTAGGCTTTTTGTAATGTTTGACATTATGTTGTTACTGGTTTGATTTGATGCAGATAGCAGCAGTCTGTTTCCATCAGGGATTTGGAAACTTCCAGTTTCATCAACAGTTGAGAAATATGATTTTGAAATGAGAGTCATAACTGGAGGGAAATGCTTCAAAAAATGAAGACCACTTAATAAAACTAAGCTCTTTAAACCTTGGGGATCTGTGCTTCACTGCAAAGCATGGTCATTCAACTTGGGTCAGTGAAAGCTATCCTAAAGTCTGTGTGCCTGTGTTCTTTAAAATGAACTGCAATGTAAACGTGTTCCATGTTGGAGTGTGGTGGACTGTACTCATTTTAAACTGCTTAAGCAGATGCATCCTTTGCCTGGGATGAGCTACTACCTAACTCTATTGTTGCCAGTTTTATTTTCTTGCTAAAGTACCAATACCCTCCATGACTTAGCCCCAGCCTAATTTTATAGGTTTCTTTCTTTCTCTCTTTTATTTTCACCTTTGGCTTCAGTCACATGAAACAACATAAAGATTACCATGTATACATCCTAGGCTTTTTCCCCCGCTTTCCTCGTTCATCATCTCCACATAAGTGTATTGTGCCTATCCTTGCAGAGCTGGCTTGAACAGTAATTACTGTGATCCTCCCATGTAGAGGTCACAGTTATGTTCACACTGTTTATGTGTCTCCTGATTGGCTGATACTAATGCCATACTGATTGTTAAATGTTTTTAATATCACACTGATAATAAAAGAACTGATGTGTGTTAATAGCTTACTAAATACCAAGTGCTATTCCAAGCAATTTAAGTACGTAACTCATTTAAGATTTCTCATAACCATCCAGTGAAATAGATGCAACAGTAAGGTCCTGCTGTAAGTGGGGTGCAAAAAAACTCAGTAACATGAAGTGAGTTGCGTTATTGCAGGCTGAAAGAATGACAGGGTGCCTGTACAACTAGCTGTCTAGGAGTTCCTAGTATCTAACTGTAGGGTCCCAAATCCATCCTATAGTTTGGCACCACATGGTGGCAGATGTACACTCAGGTTAAAATATCGATGGGGACAATTCTGAGTTAGTCCTATGTCTCACTTGTAATTCCAGGATAACAGAGTGACTCTAGTAATCTCCTGGGTAGTTGATGCCCATTTCATCCTTATCTGAGATTAATCTACCCTCTGCCTCCCCCGCCCCCACCCCAATTCCTGAAACAGCCTGCCATTTCCAAACCTGGCTTCACCCTCCCTTTCATATTCCTCATCCTCACCAGGAGTTAAGAATTTGAGTCCACATGCATTTACAAACAGGAGCTAGGTGGAGGGTGGAACTGATTCATGTTATTGTGGGCAGCATCATTGATGGGGTTTACTATAAACCCATTTTCCAGATAAGAAAACCAAGCCTCATAGAAGTTAAAGCTTATTCTTAGGTCAAACTGTTAAATAGTGGAGCTTGGATATTTTCCTTCTCTTAATTCCTCTCTGTACCTGGCATTATCTTCCTTCCTGTCCATATAATTATTGATAAAATTCTAATGTATTTAACTGGTCTTGAGGACCAAATCTGTGATAGATACTTGCATCACAGCATCATCACAGTTGCTGGCATAAAGCAAGCCCTCACTAAAGTGAGTATTGAGATGAGCTGGGAGGAGTAGGGAAACTCTCTTCTAGCTCTCTGGAAAAAAACACATTTTTTAAGGCTTTGTTATGGATTGATATCCCTCAATCCGTAGCAAAGCCCTCGACAAGACAATATTAATAGCTAAAACCTTAGAACTTAGCATAAGCTAGGCACCGTTCTAAGCACATTACAACTGTTAATCATTGAATCCTCGCAATCCTGTGAGGTAGGTACTGCTGTATTTCATTGAATCTAAAATGTCGTTAATTGTAGAATGTGCCATTTTATGTAACACTAAGAAAAAAAAATCCTGCCAATTAAATTATGACAGTGCTTTTTAAAAAGTCAATTTAGAATGTTTACACTTACGTAAAGAGCTATTTTAGGCATTTTATTTCAACAAATCTAAGATTGCATCAATTGTAAGGCACACCATTTTGTATACCACTAAGCATGAAAACGTAGCTTAATTGTATGACACATCCTGACTTGAGATGTTAAAGTGTGAAAAAATATCTTAGAATTGATGTAATATGGTATTGAGACAAATTTTTATATTGTTCTATTCTGATATAAAAAGAAAAATGAGTGAAATTAACTGGGTAAGCCATTTCTAAAACTTCGCGTTCAGTCTGACATTTGTGACTCAGACCTTGTGATGCCTCAGTTCTTTTTTTCTTTTTCTGAGGAAGATTAGCCCTGAGCTAACATCTGCTGCCAATCCTCCTCTTTTTGCTGAGGAAGACTGGCCCTGAGCTAACATCTGTGCCCATCTTCCTCTATTTTATATGGGACACCTACCACAGCATAGCCTGACAAGTGGTGTGTAGGTTCACACCCAGGATCCAAACCTGCAAACCCCGGGCTGCTGAAGCGGAACGTGCGAACTTAACTGCTGTGCCACCGGGCCAGCCCTGATGCCTCACTTCTTAATGAGGTGGTCTACCACTGTCTGTCATTTTCTTCAAAGTTACTGATACTCATTCTGCAAGTTCTGATGCTGACGTTTTTTTGATCACAAGGTGTTACTAGAAGGGTTTCTGTCAACAATCAGGACAATGGTTTATGGACTGAAATAACAAAGGGTTGCAGTTGTCCATTTATGCCACCGGAAACAACCACCAAGTCTACATATGCACAAGCAATGACAACTACATCATGAATGGCCTGGCCACCAACCTGTTGGCCAATAGCCTTTAAGACCCTACAGATTTCAGGGATCTTAAAATGTGAGCTCTTGAGTCAATTAAATACAATACCATCATCCTCATTTTATGTGGGCAAGGAAACAAGTCCAAACAGACTGGTCACACCAAAAGTAAATACGTGAACCAGGATTCAAACCAAGGCCAAGTTGGGCTTCAGAGGTCATGTCCTTAACCATTGGGCTACATGGCCTCCTGAGTGGGCTCTGCCCAGGTCATCTGGCCATCCTGAAGTCATACTATGTTTCATGATAATTTGAAGTGAATACTATAATTTACTGCTACTTAAAAATGGATAATTATTTTAATAGGCTCCTTTAACTTATTTTTTGAAAAAGTAGGGCAGTTCCTTCATAATTTGCGAAACTGCTTTTCTTGGAGGCTTTTCTCTTCATTGATGGACAGCAGGCTATTTCTCCTAGCATGTGTAGTTGCTGTCCTCAGTTTTTCATCCATGTTACATATTTTGCTGGTTTGGGCATAAAAATTTCAATCACTTCAGTTAGTTTGAAACCAGCTGTTAATGCTAATGCCAGTTTCTTTCAGTGGGTTCCAAGATAATAGTATCAAGTCTGTTTCATTGTCCATTGTGAACTGTGCACTGCTGCGTAGAGGGAACGTGGCTCTCCAGGACTACCAGGTAAAAGGGGCCCGTGTGGGAAGGACAGAAGGCTGTAAAGACAACTGTTAGTGATTACCACGTTGACATTATGTGGAACTGCAGGGGGAGCCTGTGCTTGGCATACTGGTGAATCCAGCTGAGAGCTGTTGGGCATTGCCCCTGGACAGCATGGGCTTGAGGGTCGGGCTACAGGGAGCCAGGACAACCACAGGAGAGGAAGTATAATTTCAGGACCTGATAGAAATCTTGGGAGTGGCTTCAGAAGTGGAAATGGGGTGGTTGGAGAAAATCCATGAAAAGACCACAGCAGGCAAATAAAAGCCCTTGTAAACAGCGAAATAGGAATCTTAATTCTTAATTTCATGAAATGGGAACAAATGTTCTTGCTCTGAGCTATATAACCAAAGAGAAGTAAACTAAGCCACATGATTTTTAAAAGGGAAATTTTCTGTCTCCCTCAGGTAGGTAATGCAGGGACTATCAAATAGTGGTTTTGCTTTTTATTTCAGAAAAACTTCCTTTCTCCCAGGTTTCTGCTAAGCACTCTAGGTTATTTTTGCAGTGAGAAGAAATTGTCACATACCACCTCTTGGTATCATGATTTCTTTTGGCTCCTTGAACAGTTGATTCAAGTTTGAGTCCATATGGTGTGAATCCATGGTGCAAAGACTATCCCTCAAGCCCAATAGCTCTTTATTTTGCCTAGAGCCCTGTGGTCCTACTCTTGACTGCTGCTCTGTGTTCCTAAAGAAAAACAGTGGAGTCCGATCTCTGCGTTTTGAGGTTTCGGTGGTTGGTTAACCAGATGCTGTGATGCTGTGCTTTAGGGCCCCCGCCAACATAGAAGAGACAGCCACTTTTTCCATGTTCTTGACAGATTGGAAGGTGTTTTTTCAAATTCTCTGCCTCAGATCTCTTCCTGGAAAGGTTGGTCAGTTGTTCAGCCAACAACCTTGGCCTCCAGAGCCAGTGCAGCATAGAAGCCTGTAACTACTTTCTGCCACATTTGGACCCTCACAAACAAATCTTCTAAGCATTGGAAATGGAAAACTTGAAGTGGCCAAGAAAGCCAAGGGCGCGCGGGCATCCAGTCTTCCAGGTAAAATGAATTGATGGGACTCTGGAAGAAGGAAGCTGCTGTTTGTGGCTGACCTGTGTGTGGACAGTAGAAGGGAGAGCAGGATCCAGGTGTTCTTTTCTCACTTTCCTAAGTGACAAGGAGAGCAGTTGTGAGGTTTGATTTGATTTTTTTTTCTAAGCAAGCAAATTCTTTCCCCTACCAAACTTGCATGCCCCTTAGGAGTGAGAGGAAAAGAAAGTTATTTCTCAGCTCCCTTAGTGCATCAAAAAAGTACTTTATTTGAAATTCAGTAACAGCCCGCCCAAAAGTACTTTATAATATTCTGTAATCTCCTATAGTTCTATTTAGTATTTCTCCAAAGAGTAGTAATGAATCTATAAAACTTAGGCCAAGTGATGGTACAAGTATAAATCATATCAAAGAGTATGGTAAAAATCTGCTGTTTGCTACCAAACAGGCCTCCCCCTTCTTTCTGGTAACCATACCTTGAGTTCCTTTGGGAAGCTGCCAGCCCTGGCCAATTCTCAGCCATCTTGTTTGGATTAAGCCCAACCCTAGCTCCTGGGTGGGTTTTCATCAGCCCAGACAGATCAGACTATCCCACCCCTGTGATCACGTGTTTGGTTCAAACTATGCAGGTGACCTAAACTGGTGCAATCTGAGGAAAGAACAGAACAGGCAGGGCAGAGACGCCCCTGCTGTAAAGATGGAAAGCTGAAAGTGGGTTAGCCGGTTTTGCTCCTGTAAGGAGACTGAGACTGGTGACAACTCAGAGGAAGCTGATTGGGTCTAGAATAAGCCAAGCCATCCATCCATGTGGAGTGTTCAGTTGCATTTCTTCCTTTGTTTTCTTTTCTTATTCATTTGTGTAAGTTGGATTTTCTGTCAACTATATTATAATTTGATACCAGGAAATCAAGTATGGCAAGATAAAGGCCCTGGATTATGGAATTGGCTGAAGCAAGATAGTGAGGAGAACCTCTACATCCTAGGCTAGAATAGTAGTAAGGATTAGTATGGACATTGGTCCATAAAAGGAAAAATAATCTTAAGATGTCCTCCGAGCCCCATCTCCTACTGATACCAAGTTAAGGACATTTTATAGAAGTTGCACACAGAACTTCTGTTGACACCCCATTTGTAGAACTTGGCCATGTGGCCACACCTCCTGGCAAGGAAATGGAAGAAAGTCTATTCTGGGTGGCAAGGTGCCTAACTAAAAGTTGTGGGTCTTCCTTCTGAGAAGGAGGATTAAATGGCAATTGGGGGACAAGTAACAGTCTCTGCCACAGATGGCCATTGTGAATTCTTGCTATGTGGTACCGTGACAGCTGGTTCTTCCATTGCCTAACGTACGTACACTGGGACCTTCAGCCCATCTGTCTCCCCAGGCTGCAGCAATAAGGGACTTGGACTAAAAGTTCAGGCTGTAGGTTGAAGCCTTTGTGACTCTTACAAGAAAGAGAGATTTACTTTGAAAATAATAGCTCTAAAAACCAAGAAGAAATGAAATAGGGCCTTGCTACAAGAAACACTTTCTGCCTGTGACTTCCAATCCAAGGACCGCAGTAGTCCGGGTCCTTGACTGAATGGAAAAGCCAAATTCCTTCCTAAAGTTAAGTCAGTTTGAGCAAAAGAAGGGAGAAGGGAAAAGTACAATACAGACAGATAAGGACCTGAATAAGTGTGATCTCCCAGGCCTCTCCTAGAATCCTCTTGTTATACCCTTCCAACCTGTCAAAAGGGACATCTTTGCCTCTTGAAAAGATGCAGCTGATGGGGAGCCTTCCAGCAAAGGGGGAATGGCTTTTCCTCCCCTTTCCAGGCCATTGCTTTGTCTTGCCCCCGAACAGAGGCCAATATGGAAGCAGAAGTCATCCCAAACCTGTGTTCTAAATGAAAAACTATCAACCAACTAGATCTCCACTTTTGTTACAAACCCATGGAATTGACCAGTGTATTAATCAGGGTTCTCTAGGGAAACAGAACCAATAGGATGTATATATATACAGAGAGAAATAGATTTATCATAAGGAATTGGCACATGCAATTATGGAATCTGGCAAGTCCCAAAATCTGCAGGGCGAGATGGCAAACTAGATACTTGGGAGAGCTGATGTTTCAGTTCAAGTCTAAAGGAATATTCCAGTTCAAAGGTGGTCAGGCAAGAGGAATTCTCTCTTACTTGGGGGAGGGTCAGCCTTTTGCTCTAGTCAGGCCTTCAACGGATTGGCTGAGACCCACCCACATTAGGGAGGGCAATCTTCTTTACTCAGTCTTCCGATTTAAATGCTAATCTCATCCAAAAAACGCCCTCGCAGCAACATCTAGAATAATGTTTGACCAAATATCTGGGCACCTTGTGGTCCAGTCAAGTTGATAGCTAAAATTAACCATCACAACCAGAAACACATAGATGGGAGCCAACTAAAGTCATGAGGGATTTACATCACAGAGAAACTTCCAACTCTGACAAAAATGATTGCCCAGCCCCTAAATCTGTCCTCCGAGCCCCATCTCCTACTGATACCAAGCAATGGGCTCGCTCTGCTCACCACGATCTGAGCCAATTAACCACAAGTTAGAGATCAAGAAAGGAAGTTTGATTAGATTAGCTGGCTAATTGGAAGATGGGTGACTAATGTCTCAAAAGCCCATGTTCAAAGATTACAGAATCTTGAGGCAGTTATATAGGGAAAATGGGCAGTGAGGAGGGGGTCCAGGGTTGTTGGTCTCCAGGCGTGACGGGCTCCAGACATCACACTGTTCCCTTGGTCTATCAGCTGTGATGGATACCTTGTAGATGTGTTTCCCACCTGTGGTCAGCCTGTTCCTGGAGAGACACTCATAGAACAAAATTTTAATTTATCAAGGTATCGGGAAGTACGTACATAAGCAGAGGCCATAAATCAGGAGAGCATGTGAATCTTTTTAAGTACATGCAGAGCAGCCAGTAGTCACACAGAGGAGGGGCTGGGGCCATTTAGCAAAACAAGATGGCCTCACTTTTGCTCACTTACAATTTCCCCTCCTGTCAGCAGTAACCTATAATCTTATGGTCAAGGAGAAACCGGGTGTTGTAATTCCTCTAGCTGCTTCCTGCTGAATCAGGGCGTCGTACTGGGACCATAGACTTTCCTTTTGAAATAGAAGAAGGGTTATATAGAAGTGATCAAAGTTTTCTTTTAAAGACATATTTTAGTTCTCCAAGGGGTCCTGCCACCCACTTTCCCTTCGATACAGGTGGGATACTTTCCTGTGATTTGAGGGCTGCCTCAATCCAGGAGTGGTGTATCCAGGGCTTCACATCTGCAAATTTTACGGATGTGTGAGTGGTGAGAAGAATCTCAAAGGGGCCCATCCATTTGGGTAACAACTGTTTTTGGGGTCCCTGGTCTTTCCAAGTTTTTAGCAAAACATGATCACCAGGTTGGAAGGCATGTAGAGGAACATCAGACGGATATGCAGACGTATGAGAAGCAAACTCATGGACATACGTTAATACCGAGCTTAATGTTTTAACATAATTAGCAATCGTGGCATTCCTCAAAACCTCCAGAGATTCAGTCCCAGGGGAAGATGCCTGAAAAGGTCTCATAGAATTTTGAAAGGACTTAAGTCCACTTCGGAGAGCAACTCTAACCCGTAGCAGGGCAAGGAGCAGTAAAGTGCCTTGTCCCAGGTTCGTTTTGTTTCCTGATAGATTTTGGTCTTCTTTAAGGTGTGATTCATTTTTTCCATCTTTCCAGTTGATTGAGTTCTCCAAGCTGAGTGTGGTATCCATTGGAAGCCTAAGCTCTTGGATTATTATTATGTCCACTTGTTGGGTTATTTGGGGGGCAAAAGGTGGTCTATCATCACTCTGCAAGGTATTAGGCAGACCATACCTGGGGATGAGTTTTTTTTAGCAACATACGAATGACTTTTGATGCTTTCAGTCTGAATAGGAAAGGTTTCTACCCACCCAGTAAGGTGTCCACAAACACTAACAGAAACCTAAAATTCCCAGCTGCCTGGGGTGTCTGGGTAAAGTCTATTTGCTAGTCTTCATTAGGCCAAATTTTTTTACGTTGGGTGCCCAGATGTGGGGGACCAGAAGCGATCTTGGGGTTGTTCTTTTCACAAATTATGCAATTTTTAGTCACCTGTTGTATAATCTTCTGTAGGTAGGGCCCTATGATGTACTTCTGGACCCATTATATTCTCCTTCTGGTGGCCAGAGCAATGCATAATATCTACCTGAGCAGGCTCATTAATAGCACCAAGCAATTTTAAGGTTTTAGGGCCATATCTGATTTCCCTTTTTTCCCCGCTGTTGAGTCTCCTTTCTTTCCAGATTGCGCCGTGAGCATGAACTACAGCAAAGGCACAACAGGAATGTAGTATACACTTACTCATTTCCCTTGAGCTGGATGTTAGAGCCCAAGTGAGGGCAATGATTTTCGTCTTTTGGGCCGATATCCCTGCGGGTAGGGCTTTGGCCTCTATAGTCCCCACGCATCTCTTACCTTGATCCATGAAGATGCTGCCATCTGTAAAGAGTTACAAGTCCGGTTCTTCCAGCGGAGAGTCCAACAAATCAGGTCAGCTAGAATACACTGTCTCGATATCTTGTAAGCAGTCATGTTTTAGGGCTTCTGATGTCTTATTAGGGAGCAAGGTGGCTGAGTTTAGGGATCCTTGCATCCGTACATTTGGATTGTCCAAAAGGATGGCCTGGTATTTGCCCATCCTTCCTCAAGTGACCAGTATCCGCCTTTTTGTTCTAATAATGTGAACACTTGATGTAGCAACATATACCGTGGTGGGTTGGCCTAGGGTGAATTTTTCAGCTTCCTGCTGGATGTCATAAGTAGCAGCCACTGTCCTGAGGCAGAGTGCCAGCCTTTAACAGTCTGATCCAATTGCTTGGAAAAATAAGCCACTGGGGTTGGGTCGGGGGAGGGGAGGCATGCCCAGTTTTTGAGTTAATACCCCAAAGCTTATTCCCTGCCTTTCATGTACATATAGGCTGAAGGGCTTGTCCAAGTTAGGAAGCCCCAAGGCTGGAACTGAAATTAACTTTGTCTTGATGGTATCAAAGTCCTCCTGACATTCCTTTGTCCATTCTAGTGGCTCCGAGTCTAGCCCTTTTAGAGCCTCATAGAGAGGCTTTACTATGAGACCATAGTTAGGAAATCCAGATCTGACAGAAACCAGCCATGCCCAAGAATCCTCGTGGCTGTTGCCGGGTGGTGGGAGGTCTCGGGCATGCAATCGCTTTCTTTCGGTCTGGCAGCAGTTCCCTTTGGCCTTTTGATTAGGTAAATCCTAAGTATGTAACTTTTTGTTTGCAGATCTGTGCTTGCTTTTGTGAGACCGTATACCCACATTCAGCCAAATGATTCAAGGTCTTTATTGTGTTGGCCAGACACTGCTCATAATGGGGCTCACTATCGGCAAGTAATTCACAGACTGTAACAGCAGTCCCTCTTGTAGTTGTAAGTGGCTCAGCTCTTTAGCTAGGGCCTCCCCTAATAGCACGGGGAGTTTTTAAAGCCCTGGGGGAGCAGTGTCCAACAATATTACTGAGTAGCCTGAGTGTCTGGGTCACACCATTTAAGGCAAACAGTTGTTGTGACTCTTTGGTGAGCGGTATGCAGAAGAATGTATCCTTGAAGTTCAAGACTGAAAGCCAGCTGTATTCACCCAGAATGTTGGTTAGTAAGATGTAAGGACTGGGCACCACGGGGTGCAGGTCCTGAACCACCTTGTTTACGGCAGAAGGTCCTGAACAAACTGATGTTCCTCTGAATTGGGTTCCTTGATGGGAGAATAGGAGTATTATATGGTGACTGGCAAGGTCTGATTAAACCTGCCGCCAGGAATTGCTGCAACACTGGCTGGATGCCCTTCTGAGCCTCCTGTTTCAGCAGATATTGTTTCAGACTGTATGTATTGGCTAGACATTCCTTGCTTTCCCAAGCTTCCCATCTGCCCACACGTTCAGTCTTACCTCCTTGAGAATCTCCAGTAGCACTGGATCTGGAGGTGCTGTTTGAATACCTAAAGGGCCACCTGGAACCGTAAAGATGATTGTTCTGGTGGCACTTGCACGGGAACTGGCCAGGTGCCCCTGCCCATTTATGCCTATGGGATATTGTCGCGGTGGACATTGCCTGACTCCGAGAAGGGCCCCCTGACCAAATTGTGTCCCTTGCCGGGTTGGAGAAGGAGAGGGTCCCTCTCTTAGACCTGGCAATCTCTCAGGCATTTCCCCTTGGGCAAGTGGCAGGCCTGGAAAAGGGGGAGGAGAAGGAGGAGCCGGGGGACTCCTCAGTCCATCATCCCCTCTTCCCTGATCTCGATACAGCAGCATGAAGGCTTGAACATGGGGGATTTTACCTTCCTTTTCTTCCTTCTTGAAGAACAATTCTAGCTGTAAGATGGTACTATAACTGAGTGACCTGTTTGGGGCCGCTTTTCTCCTGTAGAGTGGGGCCAGGCTACCTGACAGTAAAAGATCATCTTTTTCTTTGTCATGGGCTCGTAACTGAAGTCAGCCCAGTTGGCCAGCATGCACCCTAGCAGGCCTCTTTTCTTTTTCCTAGGAATGGACAGAGTAGCGCCTATGGTAATAAAGTTTGTGTCTGGCGATTAACGGACCCAGAGAAGGGTGCAGGGGTTGACTCCAGGTGTCCAGATAACTATAGGACTTATCCAAACCGTGCCCTGCCTGAGCACACAGTTCAGGCCCCAGTGCTAAACAAGCCAGAGACAAGAGGGAAGGGCTTAAGGCGGGGTAAAGATCAAATTTCCCAATGCCGGTGTAGGGGGTCAAGTGCCTGGCAGAAAGATTTTTAGATCTTCTATTTTGTAGGAAGTCCAAATCTGGCTTACTTTAAGCCCAAACCTGACATTTACACAATGACAGCAAAAAAGATGCCGGACAAGACAGATGAAGAGGGGAAAGATGGTCAAGCCGTGCTCTCATGGCTTCCCCTCAAGGGTTAACACAAACAGCAGTACCCAAATTGAGGTGTACAATTCTGGCTTGACACTTGACAGAAAAGGTCACAAACTTCACGTCCCCACAGATGACGTAACAAGCACTGGAGGTATATTGTGGGATTCTGACAGAGAAAACCCGGCAAACAGACTAGTGGAACAACACACACACTCAGGAGAACAGACCACACAGGCAGGCGCACCACAGAAAAACCAGAGACTCGTGTTCCACATAATATCCTAGGCAGTCTGTACTTTCCTTTATCCCTAAACAACGGCACCTAAACCAGATGGACCTTGGCCTGACCAAGGCTCCCAGACCAGGAAAAATGGATATAATACCCAGGAGGTGCACTCACCTAGCTGCAGATATAAGCTCCTCAGCTTACGATTGATCCAGTTCTTCGTTTTCCCATCACTGAATCGTTAGAGGCAGTTGGCAGGTGAGCAAGCCATAGGAGGAATTCCCCAGATGGAAAAAGCTGCCTGGCAGCTGCAAGGAAAAATCCCAGAACAGCTTCCTCCAAGTCGACCAGCCGCAGGCAGAGGCTATGGTCCCATCTGTGTCGCCAGAATTTGATACTGAGCAGTGGGCTCACTCTGCTCACTGTGATCTGAGCCAATTAATCACAAGTTAGAGATCGAGAAAGGAAGTTTAATTAGATTAGCCAGCTAATCAGAAGACTGGGTGACTAATGTTTCAAAACCGATCTTCAAAAATTACAGAATCTTGAGGCAGTTATATAGGGAAAATGTGCAGTAAGGAGGGGATGGAGGGATGCTGATCTCTGGGCGTGACGGGCTCTAGGCATCACATTGTTCCATTCTGTCAGCTGTGATGATACCTTGTAGATGTGTTGCCTGCCTGTGGTCAGCCTGTTCCTGGTGAGACACTCATAGAACAAAGTTTTAATCTATCACAGTATCGGGGAGAACCTATGTAAGTGGAGGCCATAAATCAGGAGAGCCTGTGAATTTTTGAAAGTACATGCAGAGCAGCCAGTAGTCACACAGAGGAGGGGCTGGGGCCATGTAGCAAAACAAGATGGCCTCACTTTTACTCACTTAACACTACCACACATACACTCCCATTTACACCAACAAGCAGTAGCTGCTAACACTGTGTGATTCTCTGAAGAGGCTGTCTCACAGAAATACAGGACAAGAGAAATCCTCTTGGAGAGTGAAACTGAGCCAGCCCCAGACTTTCACTTCACTGCAAGATAGGGCGTCTTTGCCATTTCTGTGTGAAAAGATTGTAATATGTGTGAGGACTGATGGCCACTGGATGTTTTACATTCTCCCCTTTGCAATTTGGAATTTTTATTGCAGTTCTGTATTCTCTGTCCTATAATATAGGGTGTGGTTAAGCTTTTTATTTACCCACAGATCACTGAACCAGGAAGAGTCGCTTGACATGATTTGCACATTGACATGAAATATTAGACTTGGATCTAGCCTTAGTAACTGGATGAGATTTCATATTATCTTCCTTCAGGGAGGGAATGTGACCTGTATGTGTGCAAGTTGTGTGTGGATGTTAGGCAGCCAAAAGCTGGACTCTCCAACATTGCTCAGTCCTGTCTAGTACTCCACATTTCCTTTAGAGCCGCTTGCCCTCATTCTCAACTGTACGGTTTGGTTGGGATTGATACTCCCCTCCCCATTGCACCTTCTCAGCTACAGTAATTGGTTCACGAGTGGTCATGTAGGTCCATACCAGACTGAGCCTCTGGATTTCTCTAGGGATGCTGGAACTCAGTCTCTCTGCCTCACTGGACTAGCTTCTGTGGAGAGGTGAGCTTTAGAACTGCTGTAACCACTTTTGGTGCCACAAGGGGCTCTAGCCTGAGAATCAAACTAGATGCAGAGCTGAGACGTGGATCCCAGTAACAACATTTTGCTTCCATTTTGCAGTAATTCTGGAGTGCTTTCCCCTCATTTGCAACAATGACAATAACAAAGTTCCCCGAGTGATATAGAAAATGTGAGGAAGTTCAAAGGAGCGCCTCCTTTTACTGGTCTTGTCATCTTTTCCAAACAGCGCTCCCCTGTGGTCACCTCCAAGATGTGTGATTGAAATCTGCAGAACCACAGAATCTTAGGATTTGAGGACCAAAAGATCATAGAAATCAACTAGTCCAGGGCCTCCCAAGGTGCCTTGGGGTAAACAAGGTGATTTTGGGGTGATACATGAATATTTTTAGTTTAACAAATATAATTTTTATAATGAATCCTAGTAAAATATAACTAGCATTTTCACATCAAACTTGTGATTTCACTGGTTTTATGTAATGCTTTTACTGAAGGGGAAATTGAAGTTTTGAGAGATTAATGGCTTTTTTAGGGATTGCTTGATGGTGAATGAAGGGTGAGAGAGATTAAATGTGAATCTTATAAGTGGAAGGGATCCTAGAGATCATGAAGTCACTTCCCCAACCTCACCCACCTCCAATGTCAGAATTCCCTCCAAAGCATCTCTCACAAGTGGTCATCCAGCCTCTATTTGAATACCTCCAAGGATGGGAAGCTTACCACCATTTGAGGCAGCACGTTTCGTTTTGGCAGTTCTGATAGTGAGAAAATTCTCCCTCATACTGAGCCAAAATCAGACCCTTGAAATTTTTTTCCATTTGGTTCTCCCCTCCGAAGCCACTTCCCAACTTCAAATGTTTCAAGACAGTTACTCCGCCCTGCTCCATTTCTCCCTCAACACACACCCCGTCTCTTTTCATGGAATGTGGTTTCAAATAACTCCATTTTCTCATCATTCTTTTTTTGTTTAACATTCAAATGTGTCTGTTGCTATTAAAGCTGTATGTCTAGAACATGACTTAGTACATACAGAGTATAGACTAACCTAGAGCTATCCCATCCTTTGTCCTGGACCTTCTATTTCTATTAAGGCAGCCTGAGATCACCACACCCCATGGTTGATCACTGAGTGACAGCATCCATCTTTTTTTTTTAAGATTGGCACCTAACTAACATCTATTACCAATCTTCTTTTATTCTTGTTGTTTTTTCTTCTCCCCAAAGTCCCCTAGTACAGAGTTGTATATTATAATTGTGGGGGGTTCTTCTGGCTCTGCTATATGGGATGCCGCCTCAGCATGGCTTGTTGAGTGATGCCATGTCCGCACCCAGGATCCGAACCGACAAATCCCTGGGCTGCCAAAGCAGAGCCCACGAACCCAACCATCCGGCCATGGGGCTGGCCCCCCATCGTTTTTTTTTTTACCATCAGTCTCTAGTCAACGGGCTGACTAACTGAACCTCAGTTTACAACGTACAATTTAGTCTTACTCATTTTCATTCCATTACATCAGTCTGTTGAGATTTTTTGGATCTTGATTCTATCAGCCAATTTATTAAATCTGGGAATAATAGAGCATTAGGGCTTCCCTTGAAACTTAACAAAAATAATTTCAGGATACATAAAAATGTAGTGAATGAAGAAAATAAACTTATGGAACCTAGGATACAAGAGGTTGATGAAAATATTAATGAGTTTAACATAGATCAATTAGAGATTAAGACAAATTTAGGAGATTATTCAACCTCTTTAATACAATGTCCTAATCTTGCCTACCTAATGTCCCTGCTGGTCAGTATCAGAGACAGAACGTTGAGTTATACTAGTCAACGTACTAGCTCAGCATGGAATTTCTTACTAATTTCTCCCTGTTGCAGAAATAACCTATCTTTGGCCCCTGGAGCCAATCTAGTATATACTCCTTGAAGAAACTGGTTTGGGAGTTAAATAGAACTGAGTTGAAATCTTGACTCCATGATTTACTAGTTGTATATCCTCTTGCAAGCTGTACAGCCTCTCTGAGCCTTGATTAACCAAGAAAACAATATGGTACCTGTCTCAAGCTTATAAGAATTACACAAGATAATATATATATAAAGCATCTGGCACATGGCAAACACTCAATATACCGTGGCTGTGATTGTTTCTAAATCTATCGATATGCACACAAAATAATTAGAAAAATTGAAAATAAAAATTAGCCTATGAACACTGGAGCTGTCCATCATCATCTTGTATCCTTTGGATTGGTCATTTCTGTCCTGAAGTACTTTAATCAGGATGTTCTGTCAATTTGGTGAAAACATTCCCACCTCCTAGGGCTTCCCATGTTGGGAGGAACAGAGAGATCTATGAGAGGTTTAGAGAGCAACTTTGATGAAGGAAACCTGCAGAAACCAACTGGAGATGTTTCCTTCACCAACAAGCTAAACACAGCATGTCTAGAGGGCGCAGAGGTGTCCCCTCCATTAGGAGGCCACTCACTGAGTGTCACCTCCAGAGGCATCAAAGTCCTTCTAGACTTGCCTTCCAAAGTGTTTTTAAGGGACTAAAGGGCTTAGGAGCGAAGAGACAAAAGGAGCAGTAGATGGGTTGTTTCTCTCCCAATATATTTTTTCAGCCCAGCGACTTGCCATCCCACCTGAACACAGTTTTGAACGTAAAGAAGTTGCTGAGTGCATGTGTCTGGGCAGGCATAGGCTTCTAAGGATTGTGCTTTCAAACACTGACTGGGCTTGCCAGAGCTGGGTGAGGGTGGCCTCATCTGATCTCAGGATTATTGTCAGGCAGGAGGGTTTAAAAAATTAAATCCCAGTTTTTTAACATGCAGGAAAACACCTGGCTTCCTACCCTGTGAAATAGGCGGCTTCAGTTGGCTTCCCTTTTTTTTTTGGAGAGTTTTTAGATCTAGGGTTTTTTTTTCTTCATCAACAAGAGAGCAGTCAATGCCCAGATATCCATCTATGTGCCCCGCTGTCGGGACTGGCAAAGACTCCCAGATTTCTAGCTCCTGGTGACCCCGTGATTTACACCAGCTCTGCCACATCAGCATTCAGTGCTGCCTTGTTGAGACTGGAGCACCAACAGACTTTTTGTACTTGGAGATTTTTAGGGTATTTAATTAGTCATTCATCTCTAGATATTCAAAGGGCTGTGTGTGTGTGTGTATTTTGTCCTTGGCCACATTGGTTGTTGTGTTTTGTTTTTCTTTTTCCATTTGCACAAGGTCACATTCAGAACTCTTCCTCCCTGAGGGGAGTTTGCACATTCGTCACTTAATCTGCCTCCCATTTCCTTTGGTTGGGATCACACAGCCCTTCCTGAAGTATTACCGTTTTTCCATTTCTTCTTTGCTCCCTCCTTTCTTTTAATAACTCTGGGAGACAGGGAGGCACCTTGTAAAGTTAATTTCCTCCAAAGCTTTCAAAGCAAAGGCATCTCTCAGCCCAGACACCACCACCCCTCTCCACCCCTCAGCGACGACACACACCCCTCCTCGAAGCCTTAGTCACTCAGGGCTGTGCCCGCCGCCCAGGACTCTCCGTGCCCCAGCGCCGTCTCAGGGCACAGTGAATTGCTCTGTCTAGTGGCCCTTCAAGCTGGCAGCAGGGACTGAGCTGAGAAGAATCTCCCCATTTATTTGCTCTATACCTTCCTCCCCTTTCATTTCCTAACTCTGCTCCCCCTTCCCCTTCACTGCTTTCTGCTTCTCTCTGGAACTTTCAGGACTCAGGGGCTGGCTGCCTGCCTGTCCCAGGGATGGCATTTCCTCTTCAAAGGCCTGTGGCCACAGCCACCCAGCTCTACCAAGCACACAAGCCTTTGGAATCGCTGCGGCTTTGCTGCCTGCCTCCTTGGAAGGAAGGGCAGTTTTTTAAACACTGCTTTGGTTTCTTGGGGTGAAGCTTTTCTCAGTCCCATTTTATTTATGTGAACACGATCTGTGGCTTTTGAATGTTTGCTTTTGAATGTTTGTGTTAATGGACTAAGCTGAAAGCGTTTCCTCTTACCGGAGAGAGGGCCCTGCACAGCTGGGGGCCAGGCCGCTCTGCTCAGGCGAAATCTGCCCCAAGAGGAACAAGTCGCCAGCCAAGCAAGTCTGGAGGCTCTGAGAGGAGTTCATTGAGGCCTTCACGGGCAGCAGCGGTCAGAGCTGGGATCACAGACTGGGCCACGAAGCTCAAGTAATTCCTTTGATTAATAAGACTGCTGGACCCGAGATGCCTAGATTTCTGCAAATGCATTTTTTAAATTGTGTATATATTTACCAAAACTCTGCGTGGTTTTCAACAGCTTGGGTGTCTGATCTTTCCACCCATATTCCCAGCCTTCTGAGGCACTCCTGGCAGTATTAAGAACTCCAGATCCACTTCATTGATCCCTGATTCATTTGTCTGTAGGTGACCTGTCATCTGAAAGTGTGGCAGGCTTCTAGCTCAGCCTATCAATGTGCTTCCTGTGTATTTCCCTTCTCTTCTCTCTTTCTGGTACCTAAGGGTACTTCAGATGAAAACAGAAACAAAGACCCAAAGGATCCACTAAATGCATCTGACTGGATAGCCTAGCACTGGAGTAAGAAGAGAAGCAGGCGAAGGCCAAGTGGACCAAAGAAGACTGTGTGGAGGGAATGAGACCCTCAAATCTGCCATGAGGACCAAGGAATAGAGTAGAAGGGACTCAGTCAGGGCTAGGCTGTCCTCAAGGGTGGACCCCACAATCCCACCACCAACAACCCATAGCCTGTGTAGCCCTGGGTCAAATGGCCCTGGAAACCTATAAGCCCTTGGACTCAAGGTGGGGGACTTACCTGGACAATTTAGGTAAGGATGTGGGCATGATGAGGAACACCTTTCCCTCCAAATAAGATAGAACTGAACGGAACTAGTTGGAAATATTTCTGTGAGCTGGGCCACGTGGTGGATCCACCAGGAATGTTACCTAAGTTATCAACCTTCTTAAGTGAAGGGGCTGGCTGTTGTGGAAAACTATAGGAAACTGCAGCAAAGAAGAATTGATGTGGGGCTCCATGGAACATAGAAGTTACAGTTCTTGAGGCAAAATATTCCAGGGTTCCTTTATTTAAAATATGAGTTCAGGGGCCCGCTCCGTGGCCGAGTGGTTAAGTTCGTGCGCTCGGCTGCAGCGGCCCAGGGTTCGGATCCTGGGCGCGGACATGGCACCGCTCGTCCGGCCACGTTGAGGCGGCGTCCCACATCCCACAACTAGAAGGACCTGCAACTAAGATATACAACTATGTATGGGGGGGGGGGGGGGAGTGTAGGGGGGGTTTGGGGAGATAAAGCAGAAAAAAAATAAAAAGTAAAATAAAATATGAGTTCAATGTTGGTGACCCTCTCTACTCAATCTACAACCTCTCCTTGGGCAACGTCTTCTAACTCTTTGGCTTAGTGACCGTCAATAACTCCACATTCTGAATCTCTCTCCTGAGTTTCAGACCTGACACATAACTGCTTACTTGACATGAGAATCACACATGTACTCAGTGTGACCCACAGCTAATTCATCCTTTTCTCCACCTACCCCTAACCAGCCCCTTCTAGGTTACCCATTGTCATCACTAGTCATCCAGTTGCTCATGCCAAAAATATCAGAGTTATCTCTTTCCTCTCCTATAATACTCCCATCACCTGATCCTGTTGGTTTTACCTCCTAAATATCTCTTTATTCTGTTCACATCTCTTTATCTCTTTGGCCACCAAACTTGTCCAGGCTACCAGCTTTTCTCATCTAGCTACTACATTGGTCCTCTGACAGGGCTCTTGGCCTCTGTTCTTATTCTCTTGCAGTCCATTCTCCACATGCCAATTAGAATAATGTATCTACAGTATAATCTGATCATATTTCTTGCCTGCCCAAAACCTTTCAATAGCTTTCTATTGCTTTTCAGATAAAATCCAAAGTCCCAATTTCAACCTTGCTTACTCCTTCCAGCCTCATCTGTTACCAGGACAGAGACCTTGTCTTTCCATTTCATTGCTGTTCCCTCAACACCTAGAACAATGTCTAGCACAAGTTTGCTCTCTATAAACAGCAGTTGCATGGATCAATGAGTGAATAAATGAATACACAAAATTTCTATGCCTTCAAGGATAACCAAGGAGAATGGAGAATGAGTGAAGGACAATATTAAAACTTCTCAGGATAATTGTACTTATTCTGAGACTCACATATTTTGATCCCAAGGCTGGAATAATGGAAAGGACTTGAGCAAGTGTTGCACAAAATTCAAGGAGTAGGATGGTCTCTGCTGTTCTGCCCTTTGAGCTCCCATTCTGGATGTGAGCAGCATGCTGTCTGTCAGATTATTCATGGTGACCCTGGGCACTGGACAGGTTTACAAGGTGAAGGGAAGCAATGGCACCTGGAAAGTTTAGTGTAGGGGATAGTTTTGCTTGTTTGTTTTGTATTGTTTTCATCTGACTAACATCCATTTCACTTCCTAACAATACCCCCAATTTCCTTTTGAAGAAGAATCTCATTCCTGTTGGATTCAGTCTGTTGAGAGTGTAATTAGGAGCCTGCCTTCCCTTGAGGCCCAAGTTAAGCCAATAAGATGCTTTCTCCCTGGAATTAGACTCTTGAGCACAGAGATCAAGAAACTTAAAACATTTGCTGTGCAGAGGTGACCTCCCAGCCACACCGTGCCTGATATGAGACCACCATGGAGGTTCCTGGGGCCCAGTCATATATTAATTAGCCCAATAGCAGGCTCCCAATAGTGGTCTAATAAATTTCTTTTTCCATAACTTGATCAGAGTTGTTTCTGTTACTTGTAACTGTTAGTATGATAATGTTGACACAAGGGAACAGTATCAGCATATTGTCCTGACATATTTTAATGCTTTGGGCCAAAGCCATTAAATGAATCTCAGAAAAAACATCGGGTTTATTGGGAGTTCAATTATGACTGACTTTTCTAATGTGGAAATGTGTAACATTCAAATGTGGATCTTCTTAGGAAACAGTAGCTCAAAATATCACTGTTTTGGTTGGCCATCTGTATCTAAAAGAAATAAACCAAAACCACGCTTTCAGCTTTGTCTTTCATTGTAGCCATAGTAAAAGGAGAAAACTAAAAATGATGATCAGTCTTACTACTGATCAGGTAAATACAAATTAAAGTAAGTATCATGCTCTTCCCAATCAGTTTTGCCAAAATTAAAAAGAAACTGTCAATGCCTGTTGTTGATGAGAATGTAAACAAAGGGCACTCTTTCATAGTTGGCAGAAGCATAAATTGGTCAGTCTTTCTGGAAGGCAACTTGTCAGTGCCTATCAAAATTAACACATGCATACCCTTTGACCGAACAGTTCTACTCTTAGAAATAAATAAAAGCAAAAGGATACAGGTGTAAGAATGTTCATTGCAACAGTAATTTATATTATCAACATATTAGAAACAACCTAAATGTTCCTTGATAGGCTGAGACATTATGGTATATTTTCACTATGATTTCATGATTCATTCGGGAGCCATTATAAAGAATGTAGTTAATGGGTAAGAGAAGTAGAATACACAATATTTTAATGAGTGCAAAAAGCAAGTTACAGAATAATGTGAATAGAAAAATTCTTCTTTAAAAAATAAAGCTATACACAGACTTTATAAATGTAGAGGTGTGTGTAAATATGTCTAAATGTACATAGAGAAGATGCAGAAGTATTCATCCTAAACAGTTATTGCTGGTTACTCTTGATGAATGGTGAGGAGCAATGGAATGGGAGAAGAGGAGGAACGAAGAGGAAGTTTGAGTTTATATTTTATATACTTTGGTACGATTTAGATTTTTATTGCCTTTGTATTTCCTTTGAAATTTTAAAAAAATTGCATTACTTTTGTAATTAAAAAAAACAGAAAAAAGGAATAAAAACTACTAAAATATAGATAAATAATCTGAAAGCAGGCAAAGTAACCTTTCCAGAGGTCAGAAGTGAGTTTTGACCCACTGATCTCGACAAGAGTCTGGTTAATTCCAATACAGGGAAGCTGAGGGACCAGCCATGCCCAGGACATGGCCAAGTTTCTGTAGGAGAATCACCCAGGCAGGTTGAAGGAGCTCCTCCTGGAAGCCTTTCCCGGACCAGGCTGGGTGGAAATCAACCCCTATGGAGTTGAAATTGCACACTGCATTGTTTTTATTGACTCTGCCCATCTTACCTTGAATACCTCCTCCTTTTGTTCATGAACGTTTAATTTGCTACCCTATTATGGCTTAGCAAGATTCCTGTCTATCTAATGAACTTAATGATTCTGATGTGGGTGTCTAACAGATAGTAATTAGAACCTCTTCAGTTCATTGAGATGTCATAACACCACCAGATGACTGCTTTTCATGCTGCCTTGTTTGGGCAGAAACTTTATTTATTCATTTGTATTCTACTTCATTCCAAAACAAATGGCATGTCAAATATATTGTTTTTTAAAAAATCAGAAAATGGGGGATGAGAGAAAAATAAGGGTAGAAAAACAAGATTAAGCCAACAGTGAAGATGTCACACAAGCTACATGCTACTTAAAGTTGTTTTAAGTACTTAGTAAGTTAAGGATGGGCTGCAAATTTGGTTGTGAGTTTCCTAGTGACTAATGCAAGGTGGACGTGATCAAGTACAGAATTAAAGTGGCAGTCTTGGTTTTCTTGAGCAATAAAAGGAGAAAAATTTCTCATTGAGTATGAATATATACATATACACATGTATATGTAGCTGAGACTACTATAGTCTCATGAACTTGAGAGCTGAATCCTGACTAATGTCAGTGAATTTCGGTCCTTTTCTAAGGCAGCAGTAGTTTCCTTCTTTCATATGAACTACCTTGAATC
Source organism: Equus przewalskii (assembly GCF_037783145.1). Classification (NCBI taxonomy): domain Eukaryota; kingdom Metazoa; phylum Chordata; class Mammalia; order Perissodactyla; family Equidae; genus Equus; species Equus przewalskii. Next base: position 13,469,366 of record NC_091854.1, read on the forward strand.
ACTTAGCCCCCTTGAGTTGTCCCTCCTTTCCAGAGGGATGCTTGTCCCTTCTCTCAATGCCACGAGCCTGAGGAAGAATGCTACTTCGTCAAGTTATTCTTGATTATTTTGGAACTTCCTAAAGCTTCTGTCATGTGGTTCCAAGTTTAACCATAGTGACTTTGGACATGATTTTGTTTCCACAGTGATGTATGTCAGCAACCACAGAGTGAGCTTCTTGTATTTTTATATCAATATGATACCCTTTGTTTATTTGTTCCTCAGAGGTTTCACTTTCGCTTATGTAATGGGCTATGGCATTTTTCGGTCATTACCTCATGCTGGGATCTCCTTTTTCTTTGTACCTCCTGATGCGTCATGTTCTTGATTCTACTCCCTTGGATCTCTTGGATACAATGCTCTGAGCTGGTGGGCGGGAGTGGATGGGAGCCAGATTACGTGACAACTTCTCCGCCCTTCCGCCTGGGTTTGTCACCAAATCGTTTCTGTACTCAGTCTTTTGGCATCCCTCAGAAAGCACACTGGCTTAAAATACAGCAGCTACCAAAAGCATCAGAGTTAGATGGGCCTGGAGACTCCAGGATTGGGCAATAGGCCAGGCAGTCTCCTGAACTCCAGAGCTACATTGACCCTGTTCCCACAGAGTCTGTAGCTGGAAGTGATCAGTCCCCTACACGTACTCCTATCCAAGTTTACACTTAGGAGGATCTTGAAGGAAACACAAGTCTCAAAATATAAGCATTCCTTGGCTTGGGGCTCATTTTCTTGAGTTCCTCCATATTCTTATATACAGATCTCTACTCTGATGTCTAATAGGCCATCTCAAGCTTAACATGCCCCAAACAAAACTCGTGCTTCATGTTCCCAACCCACGCTCACCCAAGTGTTACTCTTCTACTCTTCTCCATCTTGGAAAATGGCACCACTATGCACCCTGCTGCTCAGTCCAAAAACTTAGGAATCATGTTTGATCTCCCCTTCCCTTTCCTTCATCTTGTATATACATCTATATATGTATATGCTTCAACCTTGTTTCTACTTCCAAAATATATCTAGATCCATCCACTTTTCTCCATACTCACGGCCATGGTGCTAGTCCAAGCTACTCTCATCTCTTGCCTGGAAGATTGAAATCACTAACTGGGCTCCCTGCTTCCATTCTTGCCCCCACTACAATCCATTACCATATAGTAGCCAGAGTGACAGAGCACATTGCTACTGTGCTTAAAATCTTCTAATGACTTCCTGCTGCTCTCAGGAAAAAGAAAATCCCATTGCTCCTGCCCACTTCTCAGATTACACCTCATACCTCTCTCCATGTCACTCGTTGTACTCCCAGCACACTGGCTTCTTTCCCTTCCTCAAAAATGCCAAGTTATTTCTCACTCAGGGCCCTTGCACTTGCTATGTCATTGGAAAGTTTTCACTTGACTTCTTACCATTGAGGTCTTACTTCTTCAGTGAAAGCCTATTCCCAGTATCTCTATTAATAACCCTTTTACTTCCTTCATAGCACTTCTTACAGTCTAAAAGTATCTTCAGTATTAATTTGTTCTCTTGTTTATTATTTCTTTTCTTCATCCTGAGCATAAGCTCAATGAAGACAAAGATTTTGTCTATTTTGTTCTCACCTGTATCTCTGGTGAATCTTTTTTAAATAAATAGATGTACGAAGTAATGGACAAGCAAATGCTACAACACGTTTGTCAATTCAACCCAACAAACATTTACTGGGCAACTACTATGTACTAGGCACTTGCCAGGTGCTTTAGATTCAAACATTAAACAAATCCTGCTTCTTGTCCTTAATTCTGAAAACATTTTAGCCATTTTCTCTAAATATTGCCTTTCTCACATTCCATTTTTTTCTTCCGGACCCCTTTAACATCTCGTGTTTCCCATTTCTTTGCCTTTCCTTTTTTGCTGTATCCTGAATAATTTCTTCAGATTTATCTTCCAGTTCCCTAATTCTCTCTTTACCTGTATCTACTCTGCTTTTACTCATTCAGTGTGTTTATAATTTTAATCATTATATTTTTTTATTTCAAGAAGTAGTATTTGGTTCTTTCTCACTTCTGCCTGGTCTTTTTAGATTTTATTTATTCTTTTTTCATGTTTTTGTTTCCCCTTTTTATTTCTTTAATCATTTTAAACAATTTATATGTGGTACATGACAACTGTTATATAATGTCTAATTCTATTCATTGTGGTTTCTACTGGCTTTCACTCATGGTAGCTTGTTCCTAGTGTGGTTTCTCATTTTAGATTGTGATCTCATGTTCAGTGGGGCTTTTTCTATTAGACTCCAGTGAGGCCTCAGTGGCTATCCTTCCAGAGAAGACCTGATTCTGCCAGGTAACCTGGGATGCTACCACCCTGGGACCAATTGAAACTAACTTTTCAGCTGAAGTTTCCAAGACCATGTAGATAGTATAAATTCAAACCCTAAACATGTGAGAGCAGAAGGCTGTGATCTTAACATCTGATGAGCTCAGGCCAAGACAGACAGATTTTCTTGCTTTCCTTCGTTGCAGATATGCAGGGGGTTTTTCTATTCTACCCTTTCACTGAGTAGTATCCCTTTGTGAATCTCACTTTTATGCAGAAGTCTCAGTTCCAACTCTCCATCTTTTGAAGGCACTAAGCTTTGTCTCCTGTCTCCCATAAAGACCCTAAAACCAAACCTCAAAGTCCCAGAGATAGACTTCCCAAAGTAGCAGAGCTTCAGTGACCGTTTGTCTCTCTCAATTCCATTCCCACTTTGTATGTGTGTGTGTGTGCGTGTGTGTGTGTCTCCTTGAGAATTTCCCTAATTCAGCTGAGAGTTTGGCCGTGTATTCAAAAGTGTCTTTGTTATGTTTTATCTAGAAAATCCTGATGTTTTGTCTACCTTGAAGCTAGAAACAAAATACTCCCTGCCTTCTATGAGCATGTGATGTAGTTCTGGAAGACAGAAGCATCCATTTATCCAACAATCAAAACTCAAAAACACATATTTATTGAGTGTTTTTTCTGTGCCTGACACTAATAACCAGGTACACATAAGAATGTGCTGAGAGGCACGCCCACAGTGATGTGAGGATATAGAGGTAAAAGAGACCAATTCTGATGGGGATCTGGGAAGGCTTTGCAGATAAAAAGGGGTTGGAGCTGGATAATAATAGTAGTCCCTAACTTTTATCTAGTGCTTGCTCTGGACCAAGGACCATGGCAAGCACTTCACATGTATGGTCACCTTATCCTTACAACAAAGCATAAAATTGGTGCTTTCTTATCATCTCGATTTTACAACTGAGGCAGAGAGAATTTGAGCAATTTGCCAGAGTCATACAGAAAGTAATTGGCAGTGCCTGGATATGAAGTCAAACAGTTTGAGTCCTGATCCAAGGCTTTTAGCTATTACACAGTATTGTGCTTGAACAGACAGGGATCGGGGTAGGGCATTCCATCCATACCTGAAAGAAATGAATGCCTACCTCCTAATTTGTGGTGAGGATTATTGGAGATACTGTAGGGAAAAGCAGGTAGCGCAGTGCCTACCACATGATAAGCATTTGATAAATGCCTACTTTCTTCCCTGTTGGACCTTGTACCACCAAATTGTCCATAATTCCTTTAGGGATGAGGCCCCACTACACATGAAGACATGCCTCATCCTCACAGAACCTAGTATTGATTTGTGATTAATCCCTCCACTGATTCATTGATTGAATTAACATATTAGATAGTGGCTTTGGTGCTTGGGCTTGTATTGCAGTTTAGCACTCAAAGCACTTTTACCTTTATTGGCTCAATGTATCAGCACATCAATTCTTAGACAGAGATAGGGCAGACATCTGGCTTTAGTGATAAATGTGAATTTTACTGACATGGGAATAGCGTAGTCTTGGGAAAAGGGTGAGTATGAACCATGTGCGACTGGATGAGAAAGAACCAGATGAGAAGGCTCTGACTGTGGGGCTCTGGAGAACCTCAGGAAGGAGGTGGTGGCAGGAGGCCAGGTTTCTATTCCCGAATGATCTCCTTAGTTCCAACCCTGTCATCAGCCATCTATGAGAGCTTGGATAAGGTATTCCATCTCTCTGAGTCTTAGCTGCCTCATCATTCAGCTATCACTCAGCACCCGGACATAGGTTTCCCTTCACATGATTCCCATCACACCTCATTGTCTGTGTCCCTCATGAGACTATGAGCTCCATGAGAGCAGAGGCTCCTTATTCGCTTGTTGTAAGTCCAGCATGTAGCACATGTCTGATGCATGGGAAGTGATCAACTGTCTAATAAATAAATGATGAATGAATGATTTGGATAAAAAGAGGAAAGAAGAGGGGAAATACAAGGCCAATGTCCTAGATTCAGATCTAAGGTACCAAGAGAGGAAGCAAGCAGGAAAGAAGGCGAAGGTTGAGCCAGAGAGATGGTCCTGCCCATAATGGGGCATTCAATGAGCTGGGTACGGTCATGTCTGATTATGAAGCACTGTAAGAGTCAGGGGGCTTCCCCAGTGACTTTAATCACAGCCTGTCCTTTCCATTTGTTTAGCCCAACCTTATTTCAAAGGTGGCACAAACATAAACTTTAGCACTGGCCTTGCCCAAAGGGCCACAAATACCCAAGAGCTGAGAAAGCTGGATTAGTGGGGTGTGTATCAGTGAGATTTTACACCAGTTAGGGATTGCAGAGCACTCTGTAAACATGGCCCTAATCAGCTTCCATCTGTAAAATAAGCCTCCCTTCCTTTGGGATCCCCTTTCTCTCATTCTTCAAAGTCCTAGGTCAAAGTCCAGCCTCTGTACTGACTTGAACTTCTACATGCATTTCTGAGCTCACCTTTGGGCGCAGCTTGCTGTTCCTCCTCACCTGTTACTTCTCTTTCCTTCTCCCTTGCCCAGAGTCTACTTCAGCAGACCTGCTACAGAACAAGAAGCCACAGGCTGCCAAGAAAGAGTCCTTTCTTTTGTCTGGAGCATAGCAATACAGGGTCAGATTTGGCCCAAGGAACAGCATGATTAAATCAGCAAACCAACCCGAAACTTATAGAAACAAGATGTGCTTACCCACCATTACAAAGAGATGCTGTGGTTCTTTCCACTTGGTTGGATGACCTACATTAAAACTTTCAGGACCTGGGCACAGGTAGAGTCTTTGGAACCAATGGAATGGGGATCTCAGCGCACATCCCAGAGGGGAGCCAGCTACCAACTGTAGCTCCTCTCACGTCTGAAGCATCTCCTCACCCAACTATAAAAATGACCTAATTGTGTACAGACAACAGCAATTGTACAGGGAAAATAATACAGTAATGCAAATATTCAAACCAAATTGGAAAAGCAAAGTAAGAAGGAGCCAGAAAACATTAGATCATTCAAATTGCAACCTGGCCAAGACAGCATCTGGGCGTGCATCCTCTGTCCAGTTTTTGTTCACATACCATCCCTAATGCTTCTTTGCATTTACAGAATAATGGCTCAGTATTTGCACAAAACCCTTTGTGTGGCTGCATTCTAAGGAACAAGGTTTCTCACAGCATCCCTTCAGAAGGGTCAGAGAATTCCCCAGTGGAATGCTTTAATAGGCTTCCAGGTCAAAAAGGGCCCTTCTCTCTCTGAAGGAAGAGGTGGAGGAGGGAAGTACCTTTGGCCAGCGTATATGTTTTAATTGTGTGACCAGGGCAGGCTGTGCTCATTTTCCTTCCTCACTGGGTCATTGCCGCTTTATTCTGAAAACAAAAAACAATTGATTAAAAAAAGAGTCTTCCTGACTGAACCTTGGATCCCCTCTTTGAATTTGGACAAGAAGCGAGGGATGTTCCCATTGCTCTCCCCTCCGTATCCTAAAGCTGGTTCAAGTTCGCCTGAGGAACAATGGGGTCTCTCCTGGCACAGTCTTACTTGTGTGTCTCTGTTGAGCGGCCCCCGCCCCTTCTATGGGAAATCACTCCTGGACGGGCTCAGGAGTCTGAAGCCCTGGGCGGAACCGGCTCTGCCACTGCAGGATCCTGGACAGGACAGACTACCTCTTAAAGCTTAGGATGGCTCATGCATTAAGTGAGAAGAATAATACTACCTGCCTCCTGGGTTTGTGAGGATGAAACGCTATAAAGACTTTCTCAGAGCGCCTGGCATCCAGTAAGTATTCCAGAAATGGTAGGTGTCCTTGTTATCACCATCTGACTGTCCCTCACCTCCGTTGGCTCACACCAGTAGACATTTAGATACCTCAGCACAAGTCCAGTGAGGAAGCAGCCAAGGAACATTTCTTCAGGTTTTAGCACCTGGTCATAGCAAGATTCTCTGGTTCGTGGATGTGAAACACAGAGAATGGCATTCACCCGGCGAGATTCCTCCCTCCTTCGGCTAGTGAGTGCTGGACCTTCGGCTGTAGGAACCGGAGCAAATCACTGCACAACCCCAGTTACCTGATTGCTTGAGAATGTCTTCATTTCGGTGGCGTCGCCAATGTCAAGACGTGGAAGCCTTAAAAAGCTGGGGCTCCGGGGAGACGAGAGAATCAGTGGGAAGAAGCAGGGACTGCAGACAGACAAACCCGCCTTTACCTGCATCACTTAGCCAGCCGCTGCCTCCAAACCCAGCCGGTCCCTGGAGGCGCAGCCGGGGCTGCTCAGGGAGGAAGTCACAGCACTGGTCGCGTAGGGGCGCAGAGAGGGTCCCTGGGGCCCTGGGGAGCCTGGAGCCAGGCGAAGTAGAGGGAAAAGTCCTGGTTTCAAATCCCTCCGCCATTCCTTCCCAGCAGAGTCAGCTTGGGCAAGTCGTTCTCCTCCGTGAGGCTGGGTTTTCACTTGTAACATGTAGCTAATAGCAGCACCGCCCTGGGAGGGTCGTACGGGGATAAAATGAGCCGCAGCACGCCCTGTGCCCGGGCTGCGAAGTGCGCGGTGATGCAGGGATGGGACATCCCCGTGTTCCGCGCAGGAGAGGCCTGCCCGGCGGGGAGTCCAACAGACCCTTTGCCCCAGCCACACGCGGTCCTGCGGGGCGGGTTGCACTCGGCCTCCCGCGGGGACTGACCCAGCTTCGTCGCCCAAGGCGCTCTCGGGTTCCTGGAGGCCGGGAGCCCGGCCCCGGGGCTCCGCGTGCGTCAAGAGCAGGCGGCCAGAGCTCCCGGCCGGGACGACGCTCGCGCGTCGGGCAGGGGCCATTGTCCCGCAGGAGGCCCGCGCCGGGCTGGCGGCTCGTCTGTCACCGAATTGGGGCCCTGCTTAGTCGCAAGTGTTGCAAACCAGTTCTTGATATTCTAAAACTATACCCCTGCAAACGAAAGAAGGAAGATTTAAAGAAAAGAACCCACGTTTATGTTTGTATTTGTTGCCATGGGATTCAGTTCGACTGTACACAGATGTAGGGGTTTTCTTTCTTTAAAAAAGAAAAAAAGCCTTCCAAGCTGTGTACTGCAGTGGACATAGATTACACCGTGTTTGTGTTGCAGTGTTGCTATGGAAGTGTGTGTGCTTTAATTTGGTAGAAATTTGCCGAGAAATTTAAGGAAGTTGCATGTATGCATGACAAACATGAAGTTTCAGACAATAGGCCTCCGAATAAATATTGGCATTAAGAGGGCTCTTGACAATAACTTAAAGTCTGGAACATGGGCGCATGGGTGCCGCTCCACCTGCCTGGGCCCTAACCCAGCAGGCAGAGGTTTTGGCATCAGAGTCAAGGGTTTAACCATTTCTGCCAGTTAGTAGCCATGTGACCTTGGGTGAGTTACTGAGCCCTGGCTGACCTTGGCTTTCCTCATCTCTGAAAGGGGCAAATACCCGGACCGAGCATTGTTGCTGTTGAGAGGAAATGAGACAACAGGTCTTGAGCGTTGTACATAGTTAAGTGCTCAATAGATGGTAGCCGTTGTTCTGGAGTGGTGATACCAGGCCCAGTTATGCTCTGAGTGTGGGCTCATTCATCAAACTTGCACTTTGGGGGCAGCCAAGGTTGTGCGGTGCTGGCCAGACTTGGTTTTGTGGACAGTTGTCGTCAGACTGGAGGATCACTGAAAATTGTAGACTTCAGCTGTCAAGGGATTGAAAGGTTGTCCACTGCAAAATGTGAGGGTGTGTCGAGGCAAGGTGGTGACATTTGCCTGGTGGAGCAGTGTGGCCTCCCAGTATCTGGCTCTGACACGCACCGCCCCCCCCCTCCCCCGACTCCATGTCTCCAACAGTGGTCTAGCCCCTCATAGGCTCTAGCACCTCTGAGAGGACAGAAGACCCATCTCCAAGGTATTCACACCTGCTCCCCACTCTGAACACTTTTGGAGGGCTGAATAGTTATTGCAATTGTAACATTTTAAAATCGTCGTTTGAATCTTCAAGTTGATTCATGTAGATTGAAATCTGCCAGGGAAGTACTCTGCATACACTTTTCATATGGCTTGCATTTCGAAAGATTCACAGACCTATTGGAACGCCGTCTGCCCCACCCTCACGCCAGCCCCCTCTCCAATACACACGCTGGAGGCTGCAAAACACACTGAGACTTGTGCTAACCTTGATCAAGTTACTAAATCTATCTGGACCTCTGTTTTCTGACCTGGAAAATGAAGATGCTGGATTAGGTGATTTCTGGGGTCCTTCTAGACCTGACTGACTATGATTGTATGTCATTCATCTATCTGGAATAGAATACAAGAGGTCTCTTTCAGGATTCTACACTGTTGATGTTTAACCTACATTAGGAAACAATGAGGAAAAAAGTCTGTATCCTCTCTCAACCTGGCATTCTAGTTTCCCTTAGCCTCTTGAAGGGCCCTCAAAAGTAAGCATCTAAAATATACCAGCCCCCTCGTACTTTTCATAGGCATGTCCTTCTTCCTTGCCCCAACCCACAACTGGGCAAGCTGTTCCTCACCCTGCCACGGTATGTGTAGGGCTGATTGAATGGACTTTTGTCTTTACGTCTGCTTTTTCAACACCTTCATTATAACTCAAGTCACTTTTTAAAAACTGATAAACAGTGAAAAAGGGGAGTGGGTCCTAACCAATTTTGTTTTTAAACTGCAAGCCACGTACTTTGTTCTCATTCTGTGTATAATTCAAGTTTTGTTATTTTCTTTTTTCTGGCAAATTAAGGGGCAAATGTTCACTCATTCAGTCTACATAATAAAATGGTCAAAGTGTATGTTTAGACAGGGATTACGTCATGTAAATCTCTTTCTATATATGTATTATTACTAGAACCCTAAACTTGAAAAAAAATGTCTGCCACAAATAGCTAATGGTACCTGTCACTCATTTGTACAATAGACATTGCCTCTCACAATGAGGACATTAGCAGGTTTAGACGGCTAATGATGTTAGCTGTGTATCTAATGATAGGATTTCTAATGACTTTCAAAGTCCGTTACTTTTCCCCTTCCCCCTGCCCCCCAACTATTTTGATCTTGGATTACACATTGGCTGAGGCCCGGGAATGAAAGTCAGCTTGCCTGGGCTCTGCTCCTAGTTGTGCCATTAACCAGCTGTGTGACCTGGGACAAGCCTTTTACCCCTTCTGCACCTAGATTTCCTCATCTGTAGAGTGAAGGACTCAGCCATGGCCCATCTCTGAGATACCTTCTGGCACTAACAGTCAAGGCTCCTGCCATCCGTGAGCCTGAAGAGGTTAAATGCTGCCAGCTACTGTTGACTCTTGGAACTTCTATTCACGTGAGGCTGATTCTTAGACACAGCCAGCTCTAAAAATCCTTGGGCCTTGCACTCTACACAGTTCCTCCAGGAATCAAGACTGAGGCTTTTGCTCAGATTTGGGTTCAAAACCCTAGAGTCAATAAGAACCCCCTCCCATTTCAGGACTAATTCAAGAACGATAGCCCTTCCCAGAGTAGGTGAGTCAGATTTCCTGTGTGTTTGCTCTGGCACCCGATGTTTGCTTATCTTCTGTTCAATCGTTCAGGGTGAACATTCCATTTATTTGCCCTCTTCAGATTCCAGCCAGTTGAGCTTGTGGGTCCCTATGAAAACCTTTGTTATGGGCATTTTTCATCTCCATTCTCTTTTTAGAGAAGTTACCAGGAAGGAATGTGATATAATTTTGTGGAATACAGCCACCAAACGGAGTGGTATGTAGTTATCCAAGAGCAGTGTCTACAAGCTCCTGGGCCAGAGAAACAGCAGCCCCTGTTGATGTGGACTGAGAGTTCACTCTGGCCTTGGCAGACCCTTCCCCATCCCTGACTAGCTGTGGGAGTATGTGGTCACCCCCTGCACACTTTCCTCTTGTCTGCAATGGGTATAAAACACCTTTCAATAGATGCCAGGTTGAAAAGTCATTAGAAAGTAACACAGCTTATATAGTACTCTACTACTCATCAAAGGAAGTCTTTATAAAGCATTTAAGTGGGATCTTCTTTCTGCACTTGGATAAGGTTTATTTTCAACTTCTCTCATAAGCTCTTTACTCTTCTTTTCCTATGCTTGTTCTTTCTTCCCCTTCTCTCCTTCCACATCTTAACTGATAGCTGGAGGATGATTTTTGGATTATCTTGGGTCTTCTGTAACTTTTTTTGCTGCTAACATAACTGAGTGAGATCATGACCAGTTTGAAAGGCTCTCTGGCAGCCGCTATAATTATTTCTTACAGGTTGGCAGGTAAATAGGGCAGAGGTCTCTGGGGGCCCATGCAGTGGAGCCTTCCAAGAGAAGGCCCATGTGGGGAGAAGGAATGTGATGGACCAAAACCAGAAGCACAGAGTCTGCCATAGGGCACATCCTTTGCCTCCGCCTCTTCTGCTGGACCCAGTGCAGGCACATGTTGTGCTTGGGAAAGGCCTTTCTGGAAGGACGAACCACAAGAATGCAGTCCTGCATGTTGCCTCCTGAGCCAATCAGGGCAGTGGTGACTGGCCCCACACAAATGTGCAGATTGGTTCTGCTGCTTAACAGCTCATATCTGGAAATAGATACTCCTGTCATTGCCAGACGAGGAATGGGGACTGATTTGACGGTTTGGAATTTCAAATTCATGAGTGGGGCCCACAAGTGGACAGTGTGTCCAACTTTGCCCTGCTGGTACCATGTTCCTGCCCCTATTTTCCGATTCCTCCCCCAAACTGGTACTTTGCCCTGAGTCTTAGGGCACAAGCGAGCAAACAAACAGATGGAATATATTAGCTGCATCTCTTCTTAGGCCTTTGCTGATATTAGTTAAAGCTGCTTTACTCTTTACTTGGAAGTAGTTTTGACTACACTTGAAAAGTAACATTTGCAGAGGGAACGCAAACCAGTGCTTTGTCATGATTCCTCGTGTTCAGGGAATTTGAGATTTGAGTTCCTGGCTGAACGATTGAGGCCTCTAAAAGCATGTTGTACTGAGCTGTGGCTGCAAAGATGCTCATCAGAAACAAAGGCTGCTGCCCCAATCTCCCCTCTCCTAGCTCCGACATACCTTTCTACACAAATCTCAACACGAGGCTACTGGTTTTCAGCGTTGGACACATCTGGAAGTGAATTTTGGCTATCTGTGGACTCTTTAAGGCATTTACAAAACCATTTAAAGAAATTTGAGGCTTGCGAGGGTGAGATGGAGAGAATGTGTGTATGACATGCAAAACCTCAAGCCAGCAGGGATGGTCTCACCAGCAGCAGCCAGGGCCTCCACTTATTCAAAGATATTGTTAAGTCTTGGCTGAAATTCAGTGACATGGATGCATCTCACCAGCATAATGGTGAATAAAATGAGCCAGGCATAAGATTTTATGCAGTGTGATTCTTTTCATAAAAACTACATGATCTAGCAAACCTCATCTAGTCTGTTAAGAAGTCTGGAGAGTGGTTCCCCTTGGTGAGGGGATGGGTAGTGTCTGGAAAGGAGCAGGAGAGAGACTTTTGGGGACTGATAATCTTCTCTTTCTTGGGAGGGTGCTGGTTATAAAGATATATTCGATTTGTGAAAATTTAGCCAGCTGTACACTCATAGTATATGCACTTTTCTGTATGTATATTTCAATAAAAAATAATTTCCTGAGAGGCAGTTCTATGTACAGTGACCTGGAACAATCTCCAAGGTATATAGTTAAATGGGAAATGCAACAAACAGAACAGTATGTAGAATATGCTATTATTTATTTAAAAAAATATGTAAGCATATATAATTGTATGTTCATAGACCTCTCGGGAAGGATACTGGGAAGAGTGTTTGCTTCCGGGGTGCCTGGAGACAGAGGTGGGAGGAGAATGTGGTTTTTTACTCTATGTCCTTTTGTGCCTTCTGAATTTTGTATCATGTGTTCACATATTTTATTCAATAAAATTATTCATTAAGATGTTAATTAAAGAAGATATTATGCTAAGTGAAATAAGCCACAGAAGGACGAATATTGTGTGATTCCACTTCTATGAGGTGCCTAGAGTAGTCAAATTCATAGAGATAGAAAAGAGAGTGCTGGTTGCCAGGGGCTGGAAGGAGGAAATGGGGAGTTTTTGTTTAATGGGTGCAGAGTTTCAGTTTGGGAAGATGCAAAAAGTTCTGGAGACGGATGGTGGTGGTGCTTGCACAACAATGTCAATGTACTTAATGCCAATGAACTGTACACTTAAAAAATGGTTAAAATGGTAAATTGTATGTTATGTGTATCTTGCCTCAATAAAAAAATTTAAAATATGTTAATTAATGCTAAACAGTCATTTTAAGATTAAGGTAATCTTATATGTGCTAGCTCAGTCATTTGTGACCTGTGTGACCTGAGGAAGTTACTTAACCTCCCTATGTCTCCATTTCTTTGTTTCCTCTACTGTGAAGTGGAACAGTATTAGTACCTATCTTATGGGGTTGTTGTAAAAATTAAATGAAAGAATACATGCTAAAAGCTTAGAATAGTCCTTAGAACATAAGTGCTTAAGAAATGTTAATAGTAATAATTATTATTATTGCAAAATTCTGTGTATAATACCATCCCACTTGTATTTCGTGGAAAGAATCTATACAGGTGTGTGGTGTATGTGTGCACCTAATGTACTCACTCGTGCATCCATCACGTATTTGTCAAATACCATCTGCGTGCCAGACATTGTGCTAAGGGTTGGGTAGACAGTGGTGAGTATGGAGTGTCAGGGTGGAGAATGGCAGTGATCATGGGATTCCTGTTTAAATACAGAGGTCACAGAAGACCTCTCTGAGTAGGTGACAGTTCTGAGTAGACAGGAGCAGAATATGAAGGAGCCAGCCATACGAAGACTAGAAGAGCTGCTGCTAGATCCCAAGTTTGAAGACCTTTGGTAGGTAAGGAGTAGAGTTGTGTGAGAGGGAGTTGGAATGTTCATAGAAAATTCTAGAAAGATGAGGAAGAAACTGTTTAGAGTGGTTTCTGCTGGGGAGTGGGACTCAGGGAGGTGAGGGGAGGAGGATGTGGTTGGAGAAAAGGAATTTTACTTTTCACCTCATTCCCTTCTACACTTTTTGAATTATTTGCCATACGCTTGTATTTTATTATTAGGGGGAAAAAAGCTGGTTAATAAAAAATTGAAGAATTTTAATGATTAATAGTAAGGAATCTAATAACCTTTCCTTCTTTCAAGAATCACCTCGTCTCAACTCTCCAGTAACTTTCATGAAGCGAAAGAGTAATGTAAGTTATAGCTGCTCGTTGGTCTGAAATTAGGATGGGCATTGCCTTCTCCTCCTATCTTTCAGCTCTCTTTTTGAGCTGGTAATAATTTTTTCAATTCCCTTCAGTGAAACCCTTGAATTATCTCTTCTGCTAGGACTATTCTTACTTTTTTTAAAGGCCTTTCAAATTCATGTAGGATTCTTACTTTGTGGTCACTACAATGACAGACGCACACAGAGGCAGGTGCTCAGCCTTTCCCTTTGGAGTGGGAGAGGAGAGGGGATGAAACCGAGAGGCTGAGGGAGATGAAAGAAATAGAACACTGTTCCGGGGAAACGAATTCCAGAGGCTCCACGGGGCTGTGCGCTTCCCTTCTCTGTCCCCACCAGCTGCCCAGTGCCTTGTCTAAGTTAGGCAGAAGTGGGCTTCCCTGTTCGGGGAGTATTCTGAAAGTCAGAGAGAGGTTCGCCTTGTCCAAATAGAATTCCAGCAGTGGTCAGACCACTTAGACTCAAACCTTGGAGTCAAGACAACTGAGGATGTGTTCTAGGACAGATCCCAAAATCAGCTCCAAGGCAGGGTGGATGGGGGTTTTGATCTGGAAGTCTCCTGGCATTTTCAATCCTCTAAAGTGAGCTGGACTCAGAAAGGGGGAAAACAGAGCATCTGATCTGTTCTTGGTCTGCATGCCTCACTGATAATTTCATTGCCTCCACGGCAGCAGGAGAAATAAGGGGAATAACACCAATTTGGAAACTTGCACTGGGCCTTCTCTATGCCCAATCACGCCCTAAATATCTCTTCTGTGGGCCCTGTGTTTATTCCCTGGACATGTGATACCTGTTTCCAACCTGGAAGAAGTACTTTAGTTGAAACTTTGTCTTTAGCATCTGGCCAGATGTGGCATTTGAGTGTCTTCTCTTCCAGGCCTTGGCACTGCCCTTCCCACTGTGTGTCCCAAGTCCTCTTCATCCAGACAACTCCACACTCTGCAGGGACACTTTCCTTTCAGGTTTCACCCAAAGGGTCCTGTTCCAGGAAGACTTCCTCTCTCCTCCATCACTTTGTGTTTAGAACACTCACTCTTTGGTAAGCAGGAGCAATAATATTAATAATAAACTAGTATTTTTGAGTGCTTATTATGTGTCAGGCAGTATTGTAAGTACTTTACATGGATTAACTCATTGACTCTTCATCACAACCCTCCGAAGTGGGTTTGGTTATTGTCCCTGTTTACAGAGGAGGAAACCAAGGCACGGAGAGGATGGCTTCCACGGCTTTCCTTTCTGCCAGAGGCTCTGCTCTCTGAGCAAGCTTGCCATTCTCTGTGCGTTTAGGTGGCCCTGCCAAAGAAGCCTGGCTCTTGTGAATACTCTCTTCTTGATCTCCGTAACTCCTCATCTACTTCCACATCCTGAGCAAAAAATGTGTCCCTGGATTCTTCCTGCCAGCTCCATCTGTGAAGCATGTGGGCCGTTGTTTGAATAAGAATGACTAAAGGGGAAAGCGGTTTTATGAACTTCAGACTGTGAACTCAAGGAAGAGAATGAGTCAGGCTTCACATTCCTGAAATACTTTCAGGAGGCTCGGTGACCTCAGACAATAAGAACCTGAGGCAGAGCTCTCCAGACGTCCTTGGGAGGCCCCCCACAATGAAGAACGTGAGCGCAGACGCTCTGCACCTGGTTCCCGTGTACGCTGTGTGGGCTTGGAGGAAGTCACCAGGCAGAGCAGCCTATGACTGGCCCATGACTGCAGAGAGCACTCCTCGCTTTTGCCAGGCTTTTCCTTCTGCCAGAATGCCTTTCCCTAAGCCTTTGTCAGCTTGTCCTACAAGGTTCAGCTGACCTGTCGCCTCCTCTGGCTGCCTTAGGCAGAAGCAGAGGCTCCGTAGTCTGGCTCCAGAGGGCTTTGTGCTTGCCTCTCTCAGCCCCAGACTCCTGGTCCCTAGAGAAAATTGCTTTCAATGTGTCTGCCCAATAGACCTGTTACACCTACTGAGGTTGGCAGCAGCTCCAAGGTTGAGGAAAAAGTCTCTTCCTGCAAGGTGGAGGTATTGATCTTGGCCCTGGCCATGCCATGTAACCCCACCGCTCACATTCTGCATGAATTGAAACGATTTTGATTCACGTTTTGATCTGCCTCTCCCATGGATGGAGACATCCTGAAGTACAGGCCTATAACCCTGGACTCTGTTCTCACTGAGAAATAGGTACGTGTCTATTAAATGAGTTTAAATAATCATGGACAGATCTTTCTCCTTGGCTTGCACCTCCATCCATCCCTTTCCTCACCGAGTTTAACTCCACAGTTGGCAAGGTGTACAGTCATCCACAAAGGGAACGTGTCACCCACTAAGTCAAAAAAGGTGATTTCTTGTGTGTGTGTCACAGGGACAGAGCTGCATGAGGCGGAGTTCTAGCACCACACAGGTGAATCGGGGAGAATAAAGAAGAACCGCACGTTACCTCAGGGAATCCTTGCAAGATCCTTGAGCAGAGGAGTGAAAGGCTGTACTGGGGGTCTGTTCTGTGGATGCAAATGCTGAGAGAGCAGATTCACAGGCGTGAGAATTCTCCAATAGGCGCACCACTTTCCAAAAGGAACAGTCAGTGAAGGAGGAATGAGGGCAGGAAACGAACCGGGCTGTGAATTATTGGCCTTACAGGCCAAGATTTGGATGCTCTAGTCCCCTGACTTCTTAGGAAAAGTGCTTTCAACTGTCCACCCAATACACTCATTAAAGCTATTGAGATTGGCAACAGCACAAAAGCCGAGAAAAGCCCTGGCCTACAGGTGGGAGATGTGGGTTCTAGTCCCATCTCTGACACTAACAATGTCAGTGGCCTTGGCCATGTCACATAACCTTCCATGTCACCTCACCTGGGGCATGAAGAGGCTGGGCTGGTGAAGACGTTAGCTGAGGCTCTGTGACTCCAGCCGCTTCCCCTGCTCTCCTGTGTCATCTCCACAAACATTTCTCCAAGGACCAATCTGGCGCCTGCCCAGCCTTTACTTTTACATGTAACAGGGCAGTCACGCAGTAGTTCCACCCTCCAGGAGAGGGAGGAGGGAATGTGGGTAAATGCGGGTACATATGGCACGCATTTAATCAGGCAAATAGGATTTTTATTACCCAATGAGTTTAAAATCTGTTTGCAGGCTGGACAGGGGAGTCCCTCTTTCCCTCTGCCATTCTTCATTCTCGCCCACTGGCTCAGCCCCACTCTCCCCACCCAGTGGTGGCCTTTCCCTCCTTCTGTCTGACCAATGGAAGCTGCATGAGGAAGCCAGTTCTGCCATCCTAACCGGAGCTGCCCTGGTTCACCTTGCTGCACCTGCCAGATGCCTTCTGCAGCCTCCCAGGTGGTTAATGATCTCTCCCTGGGCAGAAGAGCCCTTTAATAATTTACCAGGGTAGATAAAGAAAAAAGCATAGTTCTCTACTTGGAGGCCAATTAGGCTGGCAATTCAGACAGTATGGATGGAGTTAAGATTGACTTCAAGCGTAAACCCAGCTTTTTTGTATAGGAAGCCCGCCTTAGAGCTATGCGTAAAGTCTTATCAGAACCTTCCTTCAGATTTTTAAACATCCCCGCCCAACTGTATGATCAGCACTTTAGGGCTCTTTCACTACTCAGGAGAATTAGCTATATGAAACAAAAGAAACCAAAATACCCTAGGGCAAAATGAGATTAAACATTTAAAGAACTCTAGAGAAAGAAACATTTTTTTGCAGGGAATTCTACATTTCTTTGAGTCAAAAGTGCAGACTCTGAAAGACAGCATGGTGCGGGGATAAAAATACGCAGGCTTTGGAATTAGAGACGCAGGTGGAAATCTTGCCTTCAACTAATTGTGAGACTTTGAGGAACTGATTGTTTCCATGAACCTCAATTTCCTTATCTCTAAAATGGGTGTGACGATTCTATCCTTGCGATTTTTTTAAGAATCATAAAATGTAAAGAACAACCTGGCACTCAGTAGACAGTAAATGATATGTCCTTATCACCATTAGGCTTGCCTATATCCAGAACAATTTGGATTTTGTAAAGAAATGAGAAAAAAAACTCCCTCTCAAGAATGTCACAATGAAATTTGATAGGGATCAATGTGGTAGGCTGTAACGTTGATGCCTCTAGTGAACCACATGTCCTGGTATCCATGACTTTATAGAGTTCCCTCCCATATTGACTCTAGGTGTGACCATGTGACTTGTATGGACCAATGAGGCATTAGTAAGTGTGAGGCACTCAGAGGCCTAATAGGTGCTTGCACATTGGATTTGTCCTCTTGGAACACTCTGTCTTAGAAGCCAGCTCTTTGGCAGTAAAGAAACTCACTCAGGCTAGACCACTGAATGATGAAAAGCCACAAAAAGAGAGACCCTGGAGGATGAGGGGTCATTTTGGACTTTCAGCCCCAGCCAAGCTCCTAATTGAGTCACTGCATGAGTAACCATCCAGATGAGCCTAGTCAACAAAATTGTGACAAATAACAAATCGGTGTTGTTTTAAGCCCCCAAATTTTGGAAATGTTTGTTACACAAATGCCAAGTCCTAAATTTACATTAAAGAAAGTCAACAGTACATGTAGAAGTGGCAGATAATCCTTATAGAAGATTATATGAAATACTCCTTAAAATTTCAGTTAACCATAAGCATTGACATACTGCTAGGAAACAATGCAAGCTTAGCCTGCTTTCATTAAATACATGAATTGGTTGATTGACCATACAGTTATTAAGTGCCTGCTGGTTACCGGGCTATGTGCTGGGGTCTGGAGAAACCAAAAAAGTTGAGACTCAATTCTCCTGTACCATGTCATCTCTTGGATTCTGAAGTTTAAGCTTGTACTTGTGTTGGATGCTGGGAAGACAAGACGGGAAGTGCTCCTGATCCAGTAGGGAAGGCAGATATGTAAATAGAAGTAGCCTTAGGTTCCTTAAGGAGCTGATAGACTCCCTGGACTTGGTGCTCAGGGAGGATCTAGAGGACCCTGTTAACCCACTAATATCTCATTTTTAGGAGGACTTTGACAAACTCAGGTACCTGGAAGCAAGCAGGGAAATAAAGGCCCGAAGACGAGATCATGTTGCACCCACTATAAATGTTTATCCTAGGAAAAAAAGAAAAAGAAAATAAGAGAAAGGCTGAGAGTGCAGGTGGGGATGAGTACATAGTTTAGAGGACTTAAATATGACATGTGGAAGAGGATTACGTTTATTTGAGGCATGTCGGGAGGAGAACCATTAACAGTTACTAAAAGTTATTGGGAGATGGATTTCAAGTTACTCAGAAGAATGGCTAACACTCTGGAGCAAGAACTGCAGAAAGAGGCAGAGTGGGTGCCATCTCTGTCAGTGAGGAAGGCCTGGATCACCTCTTGCCAAGGAGATGGGGAAGGGGTTCTGGCAGCAGGTGTAGCTAGGAACCTCTAAGTCTCTCTCAAGTGTCCCATGATTTATCCTGGAGTTCTGTCATCCTTATCCTAACTGACTGGTATTAAGAAGTAAAACAGATGACACATGCCGGCCAGTAGTCAGTGGGAGAATTGTTCAACGATGATGACAGGAGACTGAGCCCAGAGATTAGGGATATGAGAATTCAAGCCTCAAAGACCCTTAGCCGCTGCCTCCGATGTCTCTTACATTTGAAGGGGTCATGAGAACTTGTGTTTTCCAGGGATTATTTATCACTCTCTGGGGGCAGAGTCAGAGGAGCAGGTCAGGCAAATATGAGCCTGCAGATTTCGCAAGCGTGTTAGGAAAGAAGGACAAGGGAAGACAATTAAGCAAGTGTAAGCAAGTCACCTGGCATTTCTCATTGGGTGTTACGGCCCCATTCTAGAACCATCGTCAGGGAACCCAACTGGCTCTCTCCTGCTTCTCTCACCTTCTAGCCTGCAAAACCATAGGGGAGAAGATTTTTTCAGTGGTGTGGACTCCATTTCCTGGCAATGGGTCCTGCAGCACTGACAGCACCAGGACTAGAGAGAGCAGGTTCACAGGTCTGTGGGAAACAGGTGATCTGGGAGGTCAAGCTTAGGATTCCCTGGAAACCTTGCAGTTATGGGCCCAGTTAAGGGGCATCTTCTACCTTACTGTCATGGGCTCTGGGTGGGAAAAAAGGGAGGGACTGCAGAGTGCCCTCTGACCAACAGTTCCCAGATTCCTGGGCCCCCCTGCTCCTGCACCTCTGGGCCTTTGCACATGCTGTTCTCACTGCCCTGGTTGCCCTTTCTCCCCTTGTCCTACCAAGTCCCAACTTCCAGATTCTACCCCATGTAAAACCTTCCCTAACTCTCCCAGGCTGAGGCAGCCTCAGACCTGCATTGTATCGTTCAGCACAGCTTACCGTACCTAGACGTGAGGCCAGAGGCTGAGACCTGTTTATCTCTTTAATCCTCAAAAGAGGCGGCACAGAACCTGGAATGTCTCTGATGCTTAGTACACGTGGGTCGAATGTATGAGGAGCCCTTGCTCTCCCTCTGCATGCATGTGGCATGCTCACTTATGCTCTGTTCTTGCAGGGTACATACCTGCATTATCGCTATGGCCCATCTGTCTAAAGTTGGAATGCAACTCTGGTCAGAAATAACTTCATTCTAAAGTAAATAGAACAAAGGAAAATGTGGTTTCCATTTGCTCCTTCCACGACAAGGAAGTCCTGGCACTTGGGGGAGGGGTTTTGGTCTAACTGGGGCCTGAACAGACCAGGAACCCTCAAGGGAGAGAGGTCAGTCACGACAAAAACGCTTCAAGCCACTGACCCAGCACAAAGACTCCACTGTGAGGAAACTCAATATAAGGGTGTGCCTGGCTCTACGGGAATGTGATACACAAAAATCCTAAGTCATAAAATAGATAAATCTGGGGTGGTTATTGACTTTACAAGAGAACTCGCCAGCAGGTTCCTCTAAATAGCCAGCTCTCACAGTCCACTTAAACTGTGACTTTATTTTCAGGAGTTTGATATTACACACCGGTTTTCAGGAGAAACATAAATAGGTCCCCAGGGAGCCTGACGTCACAGTGTGTCTGGCCAGCAAGTTGTTGACCAGGCCTTAAGGTGAACAGGCCTGGAGCTGCCGAAAGTGCTGGAGGAGCTGTGGTTTGGGAGCTCCCTCCATGTCTGCTCATGGAGCCTGGCTGTTTCCAAGGTTGGGTGCAATAGGAAGAGCCAGACCCAATCTGGGCCTTCTTGCCTCTAATTGAGTGGGCTGATGGATTGCTCAGCACATTTTTCTGTAAGGGGAACATAGAATTTGTATCCGCTACTCATTCGTTCATTCATTCAAGAGTGTTTACTACCTCCTTTCTATGTGCATGACACTGTGTTGGGCAGAGCAATGCAGAGAAGACTGTAACGTGTACTCCTGTCCCCTAGGACCTCACAGTCTAATTAGACAAACTCCTGGATATCGTTGATTCTAGAAAGTACATTTTTACCGTTGCTCAGCTCTGAAATCAAAATGCATCTTCCGGGGCTGGCCCGGTCGTGCAGAGGTTAAGTTCTCACATCCTGATTCGGCAGCCTGGGGTTCGCCGGTTCAGATCCCAGGTGCTGATCTACGCACTGATTGTGAAGCCATGCTGTGGCAGGCATCCCACATAAAATAGAGGAAGATGGGCATGGATGTTAGCTCAGGGCCAGTCTTCCTCAGCAAAACGAGGAGGATTGGCAGTGGATGTTAGATCAGAGCTAAGCTTCCTAAAAAAAAACAAAAAAAAGCATCTTACTGCACATAATATGACACAGTTGGACATAATTGACTGGATTTCTCTTAGTGGTATGTAAAATGATGGTGTCTCTTTTCAGTTGTCAGTGTCTTAGATGAAATAGGTATATGAAAGTGCTAAATAATGGTGTAATGCCCAGGAAACTAAGTGGGATTTGATGTTTGAAGGATAAAATTGGGCCCCTGTGTGACTATACCTCATGGATTTACCTTTGCAGAGAATGTATATCATAAATTTGAAGTAATGTCCATTTTCCACAGTTATCCAGGGAAGCTGGGCTAGAGTGGCCTTGCCTTTCCTCCATTCTGGGAGCAGGAAATATGTCATGGCCTAGCCATGATTCCCTTCCATGCCGGTCATGAGAAAGCCAGAGGAGCAAAGCAGCAGGAACAGGTCTGGGTATCAGCCCTTCAGGAATGAGGAATTGGTGTTGACTCGCTGACTGCTCCATGGCAAGGCCTTGGTCAGTTGTACCTTCCAGGACCCAGAACCATGCCTGGCCTGTAACAGACAGGAATATAAACAACAGCTCATGTGTGTGTGTGTGTGTGTTTGTGTGTGTAAGTGCAACAGATAGATATAAATATATGTACAGAGATATGTCCAATGAATGAATTTTTGTTATTGAGGCCAAAAATGTATTACCAAAAAAAGTTCAATGTGACTGCTAATCTTGATTTCTTGGCCAAAATTCAGAATAATTTCTTACAGTCTGTCTAATGTTACAGGGGATTTCTTCCCTTTCTTTTTTTGGCTTCACCATTCCTCACCCAAAAAAGCAGTGGCTCCTGTTGCTGGTGCTGACCCACTGCCATGTTCTATTTATTTAAATGGCTGCATGCCCCCAGTGTGCCAAGAGATCCGGCCTCTAACTTTTGGGAGCATAAAGAGAATGTGCAGCTTCTAGGCAGATGACAGTAAGAGTGACTGTGGGGGTTAAATAAGTTCTTAAGAGCATACGGGGATACCTGGAATGGTATAGACCAAGTGCATTGACATAATAAAATAATACAAATCCTCCAATTCAATTATCATTGATATAGCGAATGAAGACTATGAATTACTTATTAATACTTGCCCATTTTACAGAATGTAAAAACTCTTGGCTGTTTAGTTATGCCTTGTCTCGACATTTGCTTTATGAGTGCAATTATGATAATTCTTTCCTGTCTGGAAGAGTAGATGAAGTTTAAGGAGCCCGCCCTGAGCTGCCCTTGTGGCCTTTTGTTTGCTTGTCATATTACTGCAGGCTTTAAAACCCTAGATAAGAAAGTTGTGTGCAGCTAGTGGTAAGTATAAGCATTACTCTAGGAGGAACCGGAAATCATTACGGGGCTGGCCTCCTGCGAGAATCTGACCTGTGGCACAAACACAAGAGCGTCAGGTGGCAGTAACCAAGTCATCCAGGCCACTTCTCTCTGGGCTTTTTGCCTTTGCCACTGGGTCCAAGTAGTCACTGGGGCTGCCTCGGATGACCCACCAGTGGGTCAGGCCCAGGCTGGGTCCTGATATCAACCTGTCATATTGAGGCTGTCGAGTGGGAGAAGCAGACTGCTTTGTCTCCTGGTGGTATGATGCAGTGGCTGCCCTCCACCAGTTCCAGCTGGTGGTGCCAATGCTAATTTACCCCCTGCAGCTGGCAGCTCTTGTTACTATGGCAGTGGGGGATTTCCAAAGGCAACTCCTATGGAAAGGACAGGCCTGTCCCCATCACCAGGGCATGTCTCCTATAGGTCCCTGATGAGGGCTGCTTTTCCTCCTATCAGCCATAAAAACCAAGATGCAAAATGGCTGGTACTACTTAGGTCTTGTCTGAGACTGTAAGTTTGCTGAGTTTGATAGTATTTCTAGGCTTCGAATACTTCAGTGTTTTCAAGTTTTGGAGGTGATTCCAAATAGCAAACTCCTATTCATCCTTCAAGACCCAGTTCAGATATTTTGTCTTCTGTGAAGCTTTCTCTGACTACTCTCTATGCCCTCATATTCTTAGGTTCTCTGGCACTGTTACAATGCACCAGAATTATTGATATACATTGCTATCTCTGCTAGGTCTAACATCCTTCAGGCCAGGCACCATTATTTCCTTATTTGTCACTCGTGTCTGGCTGGCCTGTAGCCTGTCAGGTGATATATACTCAGTAAATATAGGGTAAATGAATGAGAGTTATATTCCTCCCAAATATTTGTTGGTTGGTTCATTCATTCGTATCTAAAAGTACTTTCTTTTCCTTTGGAAGAGGTTATCACTATGTTATTTATAAAGTCTATAGACACCAAAAAGGGCTAAGTGTAAAATCATCAGTTAGGATGATTTTAGCTGTAACACTTGACTTAAGAAAAATAGCTTAAACAAGGGAAGGTTTATTATCACACCAAACAAAAGTTCTGGCTGTCAGATGGGCTGAGAGTTGGGTGATTCAACAGCTCAGTGATCTCTTCAGGGACCCAGGGGCTTTCCATCTATCTGCCCTGTCATCTTCAATGTGTTAATGATGCCCCTCCCTCCTGGGCTCAAGGGGGATGAGGTCCAGCAAAGAAGAAAGGCATTTCCTCTCCCAGTCTCCTTTTATTATCAAGGAAACCCTTTCTCAGAAGCTCCCCCTCCTCCCAGGAGATATCTCCCTGTGTATTATTGATCAGGACTAAGTCACAACCTATCCCAGATAAGGAGAGGAGACCATCATGCTGGCTGAAGCCAGTCCTGATGCAATCCCTGGCGTTAGAGTTGGGACGGGATTTCCTTCCTTGAACACAAGGGAGGGAGAACACCTGAACAAAACTGGGGTTCTGCTAGCAAGGAGTCAAGGAACTGGGAGGATGGCTGTTAGATGGATATCCCATAGTGTCTGCCACACCATGTATTTCAATAAATTATGGCATATCAATAACACAATGAAAGTCTATGAAACCATTACAATGACTGTGGGAGAACTACAAGGATCAACATGGATTGATCAAGATGTAGTGAACGTAAAGCCTATGTATAGTCTAACCTTTTTTTGTTCATAGTAGTGATATTAATAAATGTGAAGTTAGGCACACCCCAAAATCTCTAAGAATAATACACACTCTGCACTTAAGAGGGGCTGTGTGTGTGAGCGTGTGCATGCGTGTGAAGGGGGAGGGTTTACTAGGGACCTTCACTTTTGGCATTCTGTGTTTCTTATCATGTTGAATTTGTATAAGTATGCCTTTCTTTTGTTAAGAACCACCCCCGCCCCAAACATTAAAGAGAGCACTTTAAATGGCCAAGTATCATTTTGAATGCAAGAAGTCAATTAAAGCTGTGGGCTCCTTTCCAAGAACAAACTAATTTGGACCATAGGAGGGACTTCTCTGAAGGTTTTGCTCATGAGCCCGGAATTCAAACACCCTCCATGAACGAGCAACTTTTTTTTAAAGCTAGCAAATCTCCTTAACAGAAGATCCAAACTTTTACCATGTTGAATCATTCTCTGTTTGCTGGAGAAGGGCGTCATCCTTGCTATAGGATGCTGAAGATGCTGACTCACCTGTAGGTCATCCATTGGCGGAAGTCTTCCCAGGAGCCACATTGACACCAAAAACCAGCCAAACCTCCCTGTAACTCAGATGCTTTCCCGTGCCCCAAATACCTCCGTCAAGGATAAGCTTGGAGAATAAATCCTCTGAGGTCTACCTCCCACTTTGCTACTGGCTAACTAACTATAACTACTTAGGCAAGTTCTCAATCTCTCTGGAGGTCATTGAATGCCTCGAAAAATGAGTATTATTCATGTGACGGCACTTGAAAGATTTTGAGCCATTAAAAAAATCCTAGAGCATACTCCTTGGCTATCTGTAGAAATTCTCCTGGGAAGGCTCTTTGGTTACTATAAAAATAGGTGGTTAAATTCAGCGGCAGTTCAGGATGCGGTGTATATCTTTGATCGACTTACTCAGTGTCGGTTGGAAAATGTGATGTGGTATTATAAATGGAATAGACACACTTCTCACAAAAATACCCAGACTGGAATCATTTGAAGGCCTTATGAGAAAAGACTGAGATTTCCCAAGGAAGAAGGAATCTGGCCTCAAGACTGCACCATAGAAACCCTACATGAGTTTCTAGTCTGCCTGGCCTGACCTGCCGATTTAACTCTTACCTGAATTCCAGCCTGCTGGCTTGCCCTAAGGATTTTGGACTTCCCTGCCCCAATGATTGCATAAGTCAATTCCTTAAAATAAATCTTTCTCCTTCTCTTGATATGTGTGTGGGTGTAAATATACACAGATATCCTATTAGCTCTGTTCCTCTGGAGAACCCTAATACAGATACCCCTTCCTGATACTTCTGAACCCAAAGCAAAAATACAGACTGTTTCAAATACTAACGGCCTGTAGGACTCCTGTCCCAGGTGGTGGAGATGTCTTTGATTTCTCTTTATGGATGAGATGAGGAAGCCATCACTGGTTATTTCAGAAATTTCCAATTAGCACCAAGGCTTTTAGATAGTTTCCAACCTACTTATCTTTCAAAACACAACTGAGATGACAACGCCTCCAGGAAGCCCTCTTCGATCCCAGCCCCAGGCAGTTAGTAGCTTTCTCCTTAACCCTCCTCTGTGCCCTATTGTACTCATTACAGCATATTTTGGCTTTGTGGTACCGACCACTAGTTCTCCCTTCTGTGGTAACAGGAGCTCTGAATTTTAGCTGGGTACATGGCAACGCAGGATAAAAACTACATTTCCTAGGCTTCTTTGTAGCTAGGTGAGGTCTTATGCCATGGGGTGAACTAGGGAATAGAGGCCACACATGGTGAACAGCAAGATAGCAGGAGCTTTGGTCCCTAAAACCTGGCGGCACCACATCAGCCCTGCCCTGTCTACCTGGATTTACACATGAGAGAAAAATAAACGCCTATGTTACTTAGGTCATTGTTATTTGGGTTTTCTGTTACTCACAGCTGAACCTAACCTTAATTCGCTTTTGTTTAAATGTGTGTCTCCTCTACCACAAAGTAAAGGAACCACACTTCTTCATCAACTACTGCATAGCACTGTGCCTAGAATGTAGCAGTGCCAGACAAGTGTCTATCGACTGGATGTATGAATGAAAGGATGAATGAATGACACAGGTTAGAGGAAAGCCCAAGGTGAAGTAGAAGGAAGACCTTGTGCCAGTGAGGGGGTGCCTCCTACTTTAGCTTCATCTTAAGACAACATTATTCTACATTAATGAGCACCTGCTTTATGCCAAGCACAGTGTCAAGTAATGCTTTTATAGTGGTGAAAAAGACGGACAGATTTTCTGTTCTCATGGAGGTTATTCTAGGAGGGCAGACATAATAAACAAGAAAATATTAGGTGGTGCAAAGTGCCGCGATGAAAACAAGAGAGCTGGATGTGAGGAGCTACCTTAGACTGGGTGGTGAGGGAAGGTCACTGAGAGGGTAGCATTTATGCCGAGACCTGCATGAGAAGAAGCAGCTGAGCTCCAAGAGAGGGGCGTTTGAGGCAGAGGAGTAGCTAGTGCAAAGGCCTTGAGGAGGAACTTACTTGGCTTATTTCAAAGAGGAAAAGGCAAATGGGACTACGGTGAGTGAGGGTGAGTGGTAAGGAGTGGGCGGGGTCCAGGACCTGTGTGCCAAGTAAGGAGTTGAATGTTATTGCAAGAGTAATGGGAAGCTGTGAAGCCTTTAAACCAAGGAGTCGGGTGTTGTGATTACATTTTTTAAGAATCACTCTGGCTCCTGTAAGGAACATAGATGGTTGCAGGGCAAGAATGGAAACCAATGATGTTTCAGTTAACTATTGCTGTATAACAAATAATACCCAAAACTTGGGGCCTTAAAATAACCATATTAGTTAGCTCACTCTTTTATGGGTCAGGAAATCTGGGAAGGACTCAACTGGCGGTTCAGTCAGCTTGTGAGGCAGCTGGGGCCGAAGGATCCACTCCCAAGCTGGTTTCTTCATGTGCCTGTGATACTCAATACTCCCTGACTTTTCTCTTTCTCCACATGGCATCTCGTCCACTAAGGCCTATCCATGTGGCATTGGCTTCTCATACCTGCTGGTCTTTGGGTAGTTATACCTCTCACATGGAAGCTCGTTTCTCAGAGGAAGGAAGTAGGAGCTCCTAGCCAGTGCTACACTGGGAACTGGCACCACATTGCATCGCTTCCTGGATATTTTTGGTTAAAGCAGTCAAAGAGCACACTCAGATCCAAGAGGGTGGGAAAATAGGGTTCTAGGTAATTTCCGCTAAGCATCTTTGCCATAGACATCTTTCCTGCAAACATCTTTGCCTCATAACTAATGGGCTGTAGGTCAATTTTGCAATAAAGGATAAAATAACGAAAAATAAAAGAGGAACATTAAAAAGGACGTAATGAAACATGTACATATCTAGACTACATTTAAATGTTCCATCACCTGCCCAGTCCTTATATTTCACCAGATCATCTAAGCCAGATTCTGTGACAAATACCAAAATTCTGTCCACATGATGTTCTCCACTATCAAATAGCAACAAATTTTCGCTGTTTTCAAGAAACTTATATCCATCAGGAATCACATAATCTTTTCTTTTATTTGATTTTTCTTTTGCCTTCAACTTCTAATATTGAGTGGTAAATTTGGTGAGGACAGCGCTAGAGAACAAGCTGTTATATCTAAATTAGCTAAAGAACCGATAATTCGTGCTCTCGAACATCGTTGTGAATGTCTAGCCTCCTCTTTTATATTCGCCATAGCTTGGTAAACTTTTGGTTTTGACAGGTGGGAGGGATGACTGTGCTCACAGGATTTGCAAACTGATATGTTATCAATTTCTAGTGTAGTATGCAATCTGCTTTACACTCTCTTATTTCACACTTCCAGTAAGTTTGTCACTGTATTTTCTAGTCGAAACCAAATGGTCAAACCAAACCGTCAACCAGTTATTTTACCTTTTATGGCAAAATTGCCTACGGCCAATTAGTTATATGGCAAAAAGGCTTGAGGCAAAAATGCTGCGGCAAAGATATTTACGGCAAAGATGCTTATGGTGAAAATATCGGACATGGAAAAAATAGACCCCATCTATTGACAGAGGAACCACAAGATCACATTGTAGAAGGGCACGTGGGGTGGAAGACATTATTGCAGCCACCTTTGGAGAATACAATGGGCCACAAGTGAGGAGGCTATTTCAGTAATTCGGGCAAGAGATGATGGTGGCTTAGATTTGGATGTTCCCACTGGATGTGAGAAAGGGGTGTATTCAGAATAGATGAGAACTGTAAAGCGCTAACAAATGCATCTGAGTACTTCTTTAATTGAACTGCACTTTATAAGATTACGTAGATGAATGTTGCCCACCACCAATAAAGTAAGTCACAAATGTCTGTTCTATTCATAGGACACATACATCATTGTCATGCTTCACAATGTGCTTTGTTTGAAAGAATGAGTTATTTAGGGCAGGGATTTAATGAGGCCTAGATATCGGGGCTATAGAGGGAGGTGAAAGTATGGACCTACAGGCTGTGGGATCCACAGATTGCCACATCCTGTAACCAAAGGTGCTTTAGAGAGTAAAGAGGGCCTAGCAACATTACATTTTCAAAGGCTTCACAGGGATGAGTTCATTTGCCCACAGAAAGACCTAAGTATTTTTCACTTCATACATTCAGTTGCTTGAGGAGAAAAAATTTTTAAGGTATGGGAGTCAATGCACCAAAAAGATTATATGAAAAAGAATGTTTTTGGTGACAAAAATGCTGAAAGCTACTGTTCCATTTTAAAACAGTAGAAACTTGCCCAGAGTCACTCAATAAATTAATGGCAGAGCTGGTGCTAAGAGCCGTGTCTCTCGATTTCAGTCTGCGATTCTTTCCACTGCATCACCTGCCACTCTGCCCAGAACACAGCTTTGTTCTGTACTATGGTCCTACTGGGTCCTTGCTATTGCCCAACTGACATTCAAATAGTGCCAGAAGGCAGGAGAAGAGATTGTGAACAAATCAAATCTGTCTCCCTACTGGAAAAATAACTCTAGAATATACTTTGCTGATTTTGACTCAGTTGCGTCTCTTTGTGGAATAGATAGCACATGCATTTATGTGAAAATCTTCATGCTGAGACCACTTATTGTGCTGCTAAATGTCCCATAGAATAGTTCTGAAAATTCACTAAATTTCTAAGATTCAGAGGTCACCCTGTAACTCTCAGTTCTTACATCTCTATCAAAAAAAGAAAACAGCTCAAGACCACCAGGGTCTTTTGGATTAGAAAGTGACAACAACATAAAATCTTTACAGTGTGTGGAGGGTACATATGTATTATGATGAATGTTTATATCTGTAATTTATATTTCATATATGTAGACGCATGCTTTTTCTTTTGTTTTCTAAATATTTGAAGTAGACAGAGCTCTATGCCCTACCTATAAAAGTCATTTTTTTCTAAATCACATAATTTCATTCTCAATTACTTGGAATTTCTTCACTTTTTTCCTATGGCCAAATAAAATGGACATAATTTGTGTCTATTCATCTTTTTGCATTAATTGATCACTCTCATCTAAACAGAACCAGCACTTGCACGTCCCCTTGTTGTATTTACTACAATAAGATCAATGACCCAAAGATCCAGTATTTCCCATGCTAGGTTTTGTTTCACATCCAAGCTTATTTGGACAAACACACCTCCCTACACGCTTAAAGGATCTATAAAATATTGCTCCTTGGTCTCTATGTAAGAAGTCATTTGCTGGGCTCTACTCTTGGGGGAAAATACCCCAGGATTGGTGGCTGGGAATGTGTAAATCTTCCCTATGAACTTAGATGTTTGTTCAACAAGACTGCACCACAAAAACCCCACACCTTTACTATGTTTCACGCATTATGTTGCACTGACAAGTTTAACTGCATCCAAGACTGAGCCAGGTGGTGTTGAAATTCCCAAATACCTTAAAATTTGAATGCCTCAGGCAAGAAAAACTGACTACTCAGTAGACACAAGTTGTTAGACTTCAGGCAAGACATCATCAAAATCAGAAGAGCGAAGGCCTTTGCCGATAGATTTTACTATCCTGTTTATATTAACCTTTATGCATTTCGGTAAGGCTTTAAAACAGATGCTTAGGAATGCTTTTTCTGTAGGTCTTCATTAAAGCATCAATACTATTTTTGAAAAATCACCCTTACAGGACCCTGGAAGTGTTCCCTTTCTCCCCTTTTAAAGCACTTTCTCTTATTGCATAAAAACTCAAGTACTCTCTTAACCAAGTGCAGACTGAAATATTTCACTATGGATTTGAACAGGAGCCAAGAGGGTCGATGAAAGAAAAACTTCTCTCTATAAAAGGTTTATTGTCAGTGCTTTCTAAAGATGTGGATTCTTCTAAAACAGGCTACCAACATTTTCACAAACATTGATGCAGCCTTCTCAACCTCTCCTGGACCGAGAAGTCAGGTCCTTTTCTTTAAGGAATGCTCTGCATCTAGCCTTTGACCTTCTGGATAGCCAACGCTCTCTAACCACCACCCCCTCATCAATATAATGTATATTATAAAAAGGAAAGGGGTACGGGGTAGCTTGGTCCTCACGCTATTGGAAAAGTACTTGAAATTCCTTGCATTCCTTTGCATTTAACAGCATGTTTACCTAATCACCGGCTTATTAGGATTAACACAAGTCATTGCTTCAAGCTCATTCAGTGAAAACTGACTCCTATAGACTGCAAGATTTTTTCTCTGATCCCAACCAAAGGTACATTTTTAAGTTATTTTTCTAAGTTTTAGGAACAATGTTGGAAAGATAGAAAGTTATTAAACAAGTGGCTTTTTATAACACATTATCCAACCATACTTAATCTTGCCCATGGATTTAGTTTGGGCAGCCTGGGTTATGGACTGTTTTCATTAAAGTTTCTGTCCTCTACTGAAGTGACATGTACAATAACCTAGTGATTAAAATGATAAATGACTCAACTGGACCCTCCTCACAGTGATCGGGTGATGGAGACCCCTAGGTTTTGAATTCTTGTGAAAATAAAGCATTATTATTTAAATCACAAACTTAGCTTCAGATTCCTTCTCCTGCTTCCTACAATGCCTGGTGTTCAACACATGTTGTTTAAACAGATTACTTTCAATGCAAAGATTTTTCTCTACTGAAGATAAAAAAAGCAATCATTGTCTTATTTTTGTGGGTTACTTCCCTGCTCTATCCCAAGCACCTAGAACAGTTCCTGGCACAAAGTAGGCACTCAAGAAATCCCGTCCGAATGATGGAATGCATAAGCTAGATTGTTCCCAATGATTCTGGACAGTCTCTAAAAATAATGAAAGCTGCACACTCAGATATTAGGTAAATATTTCTTTATTAAATGATTAATTCCATAAATAAATTCTTTTCACTGAATATAAAATTAAAATCATTTACAAATTATTCCAGTATTACATTTCCCCTCCCTCCCCAAAAGCTACATTTTGATAAATAAAAACATTCAGTCTTAAAACACCTGATTTCTGTTTGCAGTTCAGAGCCAGATAGCTGCCTCTCATGGACACTCACAGAGTGTCACCTTCAGGAAGGGCTGGAACCCTTCCCCATTTACTTCTGTCAAAGGAGGAAGGCTGTAGCTGTCTAGCTAATCTGATTATCCTTTACACTTGCAGAACCTAAAGGAAAAAGGCCTAGAGAAAAATACACTTACCAAATAATTTACAAACAGAAAACAGAACGTCATCAACAGCACAAGCTCCAAAATGAAGCAGTAACGTGTGCTCCAATATTATGAAGCAAAGTATTCTCCAATTGCGGCTGTGTTAGTGTCCATCTGCACCAGCACACCTGGCAGTTTCGAAATACATCAATACTACTCGAGAATGAGCAATGCATCCCTTCTACAATGAGTCCCTTCACCCCTGCCGCCCCCACCCATGTCTCCGTGATTCTGGCACTCTTCTCCCCATCCGTCCACCCTTGTGCTGGAAACCCAGGTGGCATTTAGTCCCTAAATTTGTGGATGTCATTGAACAGCCGGTAGAAGGGAAACGCTGCCTCGTTGGCATGCGGGCAGTTGTAGTTGCACTTGCAGGACTGGATCATCATGACGTTCTTGGAAAACATCTCCCCATCTTCGCAGCGGAACCGCATCTTCACAGTCCTGGTCTGCAGGGGTGTGCAGCATCGGCCGTCCACGCAGGAGCCGCAGTATTTGGGCCGGTATTTCTTCACACTTGAACATCCAGCATAAGTAAACTTGACTGGTTCGGGGGATTTCTTGGTCTTGCTGCATTTCTTGCCCTTCTGTAAGAAAGAGGAGAGAAGGAAAGTTAGGGACGAGGCTTCTTTCTTGGAAGAGCAGTGCACATCTCACCCAGCTGCCAGGGAACAGCCTACACGCCCCTCAGGAACTTACTTTCAGGCTGCTGTACACCGGCTGTCCACAAGGCCGCACTTCACAAATCCGGGTTTCTTTCACCAGGCGGCATTCAGGGTTGTCATTGGTAACCCGCGTGGAGATACCAGTTCCACAGGTCTTTGAGCACTGGGACCACGAAGTTGTTTGAACAATACATTTCTGGCCGTGTAAAGAAGGGTTGTATAGGATGCGAGGTTCCATTCCAAAAACTAGAGACAAACAAGAGGGGAGATTTCTCAGAGGCATCCTGACACACACAGATCCAAGAACTCATTTCTGTAAAGATTCAAACTAGGAAAGTATTTCAGTACAATGTCTTATGGGCTTAGTCTCCACTTACCAGGGAGCCGCTTCAGGGAGCCGCCTTTTCCAACTGCAATTAATTCATTGTTTCTTGTTAACTCCACCTCTGAGGCATCCAATGGCAGCCCCTTGCCCAGGAGGTCGTCCCTGTCGTCCATGGGGTCCTTGGCACCATCCTCATCACAGACCCATTCCTCACAGCACTGCCCGGTAACTTTGACCAGCCGAGGGTTGGGACAGCCCAAGTTAGGGAGGGAGAGCTCTTGGGGACACAGAGGAATGCAACCCACAGCGCCATCAATACATGTGCACTGATGTTTACAGTTGGGCTGGAAACTTTCCCCGTTCTGGTAGATTCTGGAGTTATATTCACAAGGTCTGCCCTCTGACTGAGCTGTAAAGAGCACCAAAAGAGAAAGGGAGAAGAGGATAAGGTTAAGATTCCGAACTACACACGGCCTGAAACTCATACATATTTTCTGCTGTTAAATTCAATTTATGGTAAAGTTCCCTGCAATTCCCCGGAGACTCCAGACCAGAACAATAAGTTAGTCAGGAATCACTTTTCCGTATGCGCTTTTCGTTGGGCCCAGACACACTGAATTGCATTCCAGACTGCTGAAATCATGTGCCTTTCTGCCAAGCTACCAACAACAAAGCATCACCATACATGGTCTCAAAATTACTAAACTTCTGGACTACGGGGACTATTATTTTTTTAAAGGGGCCAAACCACAAGCATCTTACCTCTGCAGATCCCCTTCAGAGCGGTGGAGCTGGCGCCGAAATTGCATTCCAGCCCCTTGGTGTGGTCGCAGGGCTGCGTTTTGCTGCAGTCCTCGTTGAGCTGCTTGGCGCAGACCTTACAGCAGCCGCAGCCGTCCCGGACCAGCCCGACTCCCGGGGCGCACTTGGGCGCCTCCAGGGGACAGTGGCAGGCGGCGGGGCAGGTGGAGAGCGCCTGGAGAGGGAGAAGACACGCGTGAGACTCGGCGCGGGGCGCAGGAGAGGTGCAGGGGAAGGGACTGGGGGTCGCGGACCCTGTCGGCAGGGGGTCTCTGATCCCGTCTAGCCTGGCCACTCCGGGCGGCTGCACGCGCCAGGAGGCCCGCGACACGTCTTCAGGGGCTTAAGGAAAGAGCTCCCCCGAAACGCCGCCGGACTTTTTAGTTTAGTTTCTTTTCTGCCGTGGTCAATCTACGGGAAGGGGAAGGGGCTGGGAGAGCGGACGGGGAAGCGGTGGCCAAAGAACTCACCAGCCTGGCCAAGTGGAGCAGGGTGACGGCGAAGGCGAGCGTCCTGGCGGTGCGGGAGCTCATTGTGGCGCGCAGGAGGAGCCCGGGCGAGCGCGGAAGAGAAGACGCCAACACACCGGGGCGCAGCAGGAGGGCCGGCGCGGCGGGCTCGGGGCGGCGGGTGCGCTGGGCCGGTTGGCAGAGCGGCGAGGGCCGGGGCGGGAGCGGACTCGGCGTCCTTCTCTCGAGATCCTTCGCAGGAGGCGCGGAGGGCGCGGGTGCTGCTCGGGGGCGCTCTCGCTCGCGGTCTGCCCAAGCGCCCAGAGCCCGCCTTTTATACGGGCCAGCTGCTGCGCCGCGTGTTGCAGTGACGTCGGCTCTGTCTGCGCGTTCCAGAATTCTCAAACATCTCAGGAATGCTGGTTGGCGCGGGCTGCTGCCAAGCGCCTCCCCTGGCTCCGTTGCACCTTTTTTTTTTTTTTTTTTTTCCTGGTCCTGGACGCGTCAAGAAAACAATCTCCCGTTTTTTCCACTTTAAATAACGACTTCTATTGGCGTGCTGGTGGTGATGGTGGTGGAAGGGACGAGGGGGGCGAGTTCAGAACTTTGCTTGGACTGGGAGGGTGGGAGGACCTGGTTGGGACGAACAAAAGTCGTTTTGTTTGGTGATGCCGAGTTGACCGGGCAGCCTTGGAAGCCCTCACCCGGGAAGGCAGCGAGCTGTTTGCTTGTTTACAGCGAAGGTGAGAGTCAAGTTATCTATTGAGAGAGGCGAACGGGGAGGGGGACTGTGCCTGCAGACAGGAATCTATTTGTGGACTTCATAGAGGCATGCTCGGATCAAGTCCCAAAGCTTTGGCATGGTGTTTATTAGCCAAGTTGTGTATTGCAAATTAATACCCGCAGTGGCGTTTATGAATGAGAACGAGAAAAAAAAATCAACTTCCCCCATGTTTGGCAGCTTCCCAATCAGAGGTCTTCCCCCTTCGGCCCCCCCCCCTCCCCTTTTTGGTGTGTCGTACTTGTTTGTTTTTGGAGGTTCCCACTTTGTTCCAGCCCACTGCCTGGGTTGGAAGTCCGGGAGGAAACGAACGCAGGGAGTTCTCCGGGAGGCTGGCTTACACTTCCTACGGATGCGGGAGACGGGGTAAGCCCATCCAGCATCCCTCCGCGGGCGGGAGGCGATGATAACTAAGCAGCCAGCCAGAAGCGGAGGGGACCACCATGGAAAGATTTGTACTGAGGTCATCCCCTGCGTAAACTGCAAGGCCAAACCAGATTCCAACACCGCTGTACCCAATGGATCTCCGGGAAAGGCAGACTTCTTAAAGCTGAAAGTTTTGTGCGAGTTTTAGCTCCTTTCCTTGGGACCATTTAGAAGCCTCCCATTTCAAGTGAATTGCAGTGCTTTTCTCTCCCAGTACAGAGAAATAAGGTTTGGGACGTAATATTCTGTAATAAAAATGTTGGCAACTTTTAAGATCCTATTCTACCTGCAACATACTCAGCAGAAGACTCTATGAGGCAATTCATTTTAATGTCATCAGTCATCATCAGTATCGTTTTGATAGTGTGCTGATAAATTTTCCCTCAAGGTTTCAAAAACTATCTTCTTGTGTAATTTTAATAAAAACATACACAAGTAATTATGGGAGTCTCCCTTTTACTTGTGCTCCGGGACTCCTTGTCCTTTTTAATGTTCAGGGCTGTTCAGTCTTCATAATTTAAGTCTTACTTAAGAAGGCCTTTAGTGCCGACTTTTCTGTGAATGACCGATAAGCACAGTGAGAAACTATTGCAGTGAAAACATTCTCCAGTGAGGAGAACTGTGGCAGGAAAGAGTTAAGTTTCATTCATTCCAAAGTGCCCTTTCATAAGTCTAAGAGGCTTTTGCTTGGGGGAGTAGGATCTCAAAGGCTTTGTTGGAGGGATGTGGGGTGGGGGGTTTACCTCTCAAGACGATAGATCGTCAGGTATTATGCCAAAAAAGTGAGGAAAGTCTGGGCCCTATATCTTACCCAAGCCAATCCATCAATTGCTATTTAGGAAACGTTCTTTTCCTGTATTAGAGTTTCATTATTGTTTCCTTCTTAATGAAGTGATGGGGGGGGCGAGGTGAGTATGCGCAGTGCTGGGTGGGAGGAGGTGATGGAGAGAGAATGGAGAGGAGCGTTCCTGGCTTCTGTTGTGGCGTCTTTTCTATTTGACTTCATGGTTGTAAGTATTTCCAGATGGTGAATCAGACACCAGACGTAACAATATTTCCATATTTGGGTATAGCAGTAGCCTGCGTTTTTAACATTTTTCTGCCTCTGTTATCCAACCACAAAGCATTCTTGACAGCTTCAAATGTTGTTAAATATAGACTTAACTTCTGTTCCCAGAGCAGGAAATTCTTTGGAATTCCTTGTTTTTCACGCAACCTGTCTATCATGATTTAAAATAAAATTACAATGAATGATCCAACTGGCCCGTGTATATACCTTGTTCTTTTATTGAAGGGGTGGGGGCTGCGCAAAGAGATTCAGCCTGCTGCACAGCGTTCAAACACACGCCATTCCAGAGATTCCTTTAAAAATCAGATTAAAGTTTTCTAACAAGGGTGTGTGGGTTCGTTTCTGGACTTCAACTGGGAATCTTCGAGGATGAGTTTGCCCCAGAGGAGAAACTTAGAGAACCTTACCGTCAGCTGCCCATTTAAAGCAAGGGGTGTGTTGTGGGAGGGGGCTGGGAGCTGGAGTAAACAGGGCCAGGAGGTGGGGGAGCCGGAGAGGCTGGAGTAACCTATGTGCACAGCCTTTCCGTATACTATGTCCTGGTGCGCCTGCTAGTAAAGGACAGCACCAAGCGAGAGGAAGAGCAGCTCCTCATGTCCTGCTCAAGGACGGTCCAGAAACCCCAGTCGTCCCCTCGCCTTCTCGCCTCCTCTGCTGAGAGCCGCAGATCAGTTCACCTTGACAGATTGGAAGGGAAATGTGCAAATGTTTATGGGTAAGTGTCTTCGGGTGCTAATTCTGCATGGCTCCTTTGCTCTTTTTCCTCCCTCCCTCCCAATACGGGTGCCCCACGAGGGAATAACGGCCGCCTTGTTTCTTTGGGCTGCAAGGCACGGAGAAGGGGCTGCTTGTCTCCTGCAGCTTTGGGCTGAGCGGTGGGGACGTCTCTCACCCACTGCTGCCAGGGAATTTTAGGTCACCAAAAGAAGGGTTCACTGTCTGGCAGCAACTGAGAACAATAATCGCCCTAAACCTGGCGACTCCGGTTTCCTAGCCCCAGACCAGTGGTTCTCAAATTCTGGCACGTCTCAGAATCACCTGGAGGGCTGGTTAAAAGACTGACTCGCTGGGCCCCACCTCAGCATTTCCTATTAGTTACGTTTCTAACAGGTCCCGAGGTGATGCTGATGCTGCGGGTTCGGGGAATCACACCCTGAGAACCAGTCTTGGACGACAGGAGCGCCTGTAATGGCTGTGTGTGTGCGTGCGTGTGTCTTCATAGTCAGGTACTCGCCTGCACACCCAGTCTCACAACTCCGCTTTTTATAGCCACCTTAATGAACAGAAAAATCTGCGGTGACTGCGAAAGGTCAGCTTTAAGGTGGCGGCCCCATGCCATCCTCTTCCCCTCCACCCTGCCCCCACCCCGTGTGTTGGAGTGATCTTGGAGGGAGCCAGAGGAAGCCGGGAGGGAGGGCGGCGGGAAC
Source organism: Equus przewalskii (assembly GCF_037783145.1). Taxonomy (NCBI): domain Eukaryota; kingdom Metazoa; phylum Chordata; class Mammalia; order Perissodactyla; family Equidae; genus Equus; species Equus przewalskii. Next base: position 13,507,287 of record NC_091854.1, read on the forward strand.
TGGGTGGCAGACGCATCGGGAGGGCCTCGGCTGCCCGCAGGACCCCTGCGGGACAGGGAGCAGGGTTGGCGCGGCCGGGGGCTGGAGCTGCGGGGCGCGCGCGGCCGCCTGCTACCCGCCGCCCCCTGCCGGCTGCCCGGCCTGCGCGCCCCCAGTCGCCGCGGTTGCCAGGACTCGAGGTTTCCGGCGGCGCGCTGCGCAGGACGTTTCCAGCCCCAGCCCATATTTGGTGAAAGTCTTTCAAGACTCCGTCATCCAGCTCTGGGGGGCGGTGGCGGCGGCGGCCCCAGGAGCGGGCCGGCGACCGCGCGGCCGCCGCGTTGCTGCGCAGCGCCCGCGCTCGGGCCTCGGGCCGCCGGGCCCCGGTTGTGGCGGGCGTGCGGGCACGCGGGCGCGGGGAGCCCGCCGCAGCCCAGCCCCAGCCCGCACCCCGGCCGGCGCCGAGGCCCGCCCCGCGCTGCGTGGGAGGTTGGCGGGGAGCGCAGCACGGCCGATTGTGTCACTTTTCCCGTCCACCCCACTGTTGACTCGTCCTCCCAGCGGGGCAGCGAGTTGGCGCGCTGTGCCAGACTTAGAGGGTACGCCCAGGCGCGGGGGGTGTGGGCTTGTGTGTCAGAGGGTGGCGTTTGCTCAGACATCGAGCCCACCCGAGAGCGGGGACATGGAATTGACTCTGGGGAGAAGTCCCAAAGGGCCTGGGTCCCCCTATCCCTAGAAGCGAGAGAGGCTGGAGCTCGCTCTCTGTTTCTCTCCCTCTCCCACAGCCCCTTCCTCTCTCGCTCGTCGGTGAGCTCCCTGCGGGGGCGCGCGGGGAGGGACGTGCCCTGCAGAGGAAGCCCTAGCTCTGCCGTCCGCTTGCCTGTAGCCTTCGGTCAGCTGCTCCTCCTCTCTAGACCTTGTACCCTTCATCAGTAAACTGGGAAAGGACCAGCAGGTAGTAGAGCTGGGGCAGCCCCTTTCAGGGCTAAATCTCATGCCATCCTCGCCCAGTAGTGACAGAAGCAGACACTTATATAGGGCTCCCTCTGTGTCAGGCGCTGTTGGAATGCTTGCTCTATATTGGCTCGTTTAATTCTCTGGATGCTCCGTTGAGGCAGATCCTCTTGTTAACACCATCTTCTATCCAAACGAGGAAAAGGAGGCACAGAAGATGACTAGCAAAGGGCGCTCACCTAGCAGGTAGCAGAACTGGATCCAGCCGCTTTGGTTCCCACAGGCCTTGCCCTTAACCACTGTGTTACACTGTCTCTTCCCATCTCTAACTTCAGATGCTCAGGCCTGTTCCCTCTCCTGGAACTTTACCTTTATTTAACTCTATCACAACTTACCCATATTCCAGGATAAATGCATCAGAGAGAAAAATAGTTGATAAGTTAACTGAAGCTGTGCTAACCTTTAAGAATTGCCTAATGCACCGGCTCTTGGGGAGGGGAGGAGAGGGGGTGCTGCATTTTAACAGAAAAAATCTTAATGCAGGTAAGTTTATATGGTGGACGTTAAGGCACCTTGGCAGGCTGGTTTGGGAGATATCTGGGACCCTTGGGGTTCTTCTGACACCTCACAAGCCACATTGATCCGGCAGTCCCTACCTCTGGAGTGAGCCTGGTGGGAACTGCATTTGTCACTGAGATAAAGTTTTCAGTATCACTTACTTGATGGTTCATCAGTCTGAGTGTTCCTCATGGGCTGACAATGCTTTTAACCTGTTTTTTCCAACTATATGTTATGAGTATAATTACCTATGTCTCCAACGGCAAATTGTTTATCCTCTCTGAACCCCAGATTTATTCAAAGCTCATGATGCGTCATGTGGTAGGCACCAGAGGTATAAAAAAGAGGACTTTAACATTGATCTTCCCCTGGAGGACTCTGCAGTCTGTTGCTGAAGTGGGTATAATATGCTGTGTGGACACTTCCTGCTGGAGAGTGAGGATGGAACTAATCTGCGTTTGAAAGGATGGGCAAGAGTCTGATACAGGGAAGGACGTTTGAGACAGAGGGAACAGAGCCTCGACCATGCATGCTGAGGGTCCATCTAGTGTGGCTGGACCATAGGATTCCTTTGGGGAGCTGGCAAGAGAGGTCAGCAGGGACCTTCTGTGAGTGGCCTTGCCTGTGGTAGCACTGGGACTCGGCCTAAAGGCAGTGGTGAGCTATGAGGGCTCACAGGGATGAGCCAAGTAACAAAGTGCCATTTCAAGGATTAATGCTAGCTGACCGTTGGCCTCAGCATTAGGGAACTATGGGGATACTAGGGACCAATTATGGGGTGCTGAGTGGTTGGGAGGTAAAAATGTAGGTCCAGTGTTTGCCTATTTTCTCATCTTTTTAAAGAGATACTAGAGATCTGGATTTTTATGTGAAGTCTTTTATTTATTTGTTTATTTATTTATTTATTTATTTATTGCTGAGTTAACATCTGTGGCCAATCTTCCTCTAGTTTGTATGTGGGCTGCTGCCACATGTCCACTGAGGGGTGGTATAGGTCCTCACCCGGGAACTGAACCCAGGCCACCAAAGCAGAGTTGGCCAAACTTAACCACTAGGCAACCAGGGCTGACCCTGAAGTCTTTAAATTTTTTAAATATTGGCAATTAAGTAAATAATGTTAAAATGTCGTCTGAATTAGTCTTAGGAAAACCAAAGAAGACAATGTCTGGGGGCTGCCAGTTGTGACCTCTGGACTGAACGTCTCTAAGAGCCTGTCCTACTCCAGTGTTCTGTTACCCCTAGCCACTCATGAAATATTGGGGGCTAGTACTGTGGGTACCATTTAATTGTCAGGTTGACCAGACTTTCATTTGTTTAAGAATCAGGGCTGCCACTTGACTCAGGTGTAGGAGTTTATACTTTATCAACAATATTGGAATAAGTATCTTTTTCTTATTTTCTGCTTTACTCACTCCCCAAACACTACTCAGTATCCCTCTTACTTCTCCCCCTGAATTTATATTGTAAGCAGCTAACATTGCCTTGGCAGCATGATAGGAAACACTTTTTTTTAGGGCATCCGTGTTTAGTGGGAACTATATCTGTTTATTTCCTCGACCTGGCATGTCTCCAAGGAAGCCAGGCATTTCTAACCCCCTTACCTTCCAGAACTTCTCGTTTTGTGATAACACAGAAACATTTCATTGGAATAGACTGGAAGGCACCTCTCCCACTCCACCCTGCAATCCATCTTCTAGACGTGATTGAGCAATACGAAATATATTATATAATTATAAGTCACTATCAAATGGGGGTGGCTCCAGATTCTATCTCTTGTGTTTTATTTCCAGAGATACCTGTCTCTCAATTGCCCACTTAGAACCACACATAGCACGTTTAGAATTTAGAAAGGATTTGATTTGGGCACAGTACATCAGCACACAGATAGATCCTACGGAGAGACTGAAGACATTTTTTCGTGCCAGCTTCCTCAGGTCTGAGGATTAGTGCAAAGGAGGATTCTGGCAGTTGGGGTGATTATGCAAAATAAGACAAAGACATGTTTCATGCTTAGCAGGATGCTTGGCTCATAGTAAGTGCTTAATAAATTACAATTACTCTGACTGCTAAGCACCACCATTACCTTCACTTTTACTAAATTAGCATAGAACGAGCTAGCCTTATTCTCTAGAGAATATGCTCTATTCTTTAGACTAGATGAACTCTAGTTATAAAATCATTTGAGAAATGGTATATAGATGATGTGATTTTAAGATCCATCCAGCCCAGGATTCTTGCTTACACTGGGGCCCCAGGGACCATCTAAGAAATCTACAGGCAGCAGTGAGCCACGTGAGATATCACCTTGGTTTCCTCATCTATAAGACAATGGGGTTGCCCCAGCTCAGGGGTCATGCACTCAAGTGCCCCAGGGATCAACCGGGTACAGAACGCCATGCCTTAGGATTAATGCCAGCTGACACTTGGCCTCGGTGTTGGGGAGCCATGAGGATGGTTGTATCTACTGGGCCTGGATTTTTCCAACCAAAGACTAGGCAGTTAGTATATATAGATGAGTTAGTGATCTCATCTAATGTTTGTAAACAACCTTGTAGGGTGAGTATTTTATTTCCATTTAAAAGATAAGAACACTGAGGCTTAGCTAGAGTCAGTAATTGCTGCAAGGGCACAGAGCTGTTAAGGTGGAACAGAGTTTCTGTCTCCAAAGGCCATTCTTTTGAGGGAAGATGTGGTATTTGCCCTTCATTAAATCTGCCTTAAAGTTTAGGAACTGGCTCCCAACTTCTTGACTTCCTCTTAAATACATTTTTAAATGTGTCTTGAGCTTATTAGTGTTTTCAGTAGCTGTGGACACCGAGTTCTTCCTGAGAGTCTGGTAAAGAACAAGTTAAACCATAAAAAAGGGTTCCCTCCTCAAGAACCCTTGCCCGAGCTTGTTCCTATCTCCTCTGAAGAAAACGAGATGTGTCAGAGCAGAGGAGGAACTCAGAGATTAAGAGAAACTTCTACGGTTACTTAGTCATCACCAGCAATTTTGTTACCTGAGGCAGATGGAGCTGCCGCCTCCCGGAACCTGTGGTCACTCTCATAGAGTCACTAAGCACAGAGGCCTCCAGACACCCACCAAGTACACCATGTTTGCGCCTTAGGCAAGGTGTCCCTGAGCCTCAGATGCTGGAGTAGGGGTGAGGTGCCCAGGGTTACGGCAATAAATAAAAAGCATAGTGTAATTTGAGGCTAGTCCCAGGCATTTCTTCAAAATCTTTTACCATCTCTCCTCCAATTAGGTTTTAGCTTTCAAAATAAAAGCAAAAGAAAAGCCATTTTCAAATTTTTTAAACTTTTATGATCTACTCTCGGGCCAGCCTGGTGGCATAGTGGTTAAGTTCTGGCGCTCTGCTTCAGCCGACCAGGGCTGGCAGGTTCAGATCCCAGGTGCAGACTTACGCCACTTGTCAAGCCATGCCGACACAGCATCCCACATACAAAATAGGTGAAGATTGGCACAGATGTTATCTCAGGGCCAACCGTCCTCACCAAAACATTTAAATAATTACATAAATAAAACTTTTAAGATCTACTCTCTTAGCAACTTTCAAATATACAATACAGTATTATTAACTGCAGTCACCGTGCTGTACATCATGTCCCCAGGGCTTAGTTATTTTACAACTGGAAGTTTGTACCTTTTGATCACCTAAACAGTCAATTCTTAAAGGATGAAGACAATATGTGTTCAAGGCTTGAAATTTCTAAGGCTCTGGGAAATGCTGCTTGGGAATTATCAAGTGTAGAATGCGTACTGAAGCCTTGCAGATCCAGAAGACAGATGGTTCAGTTCAGTCCCGCAAATATGGTTTGTATGACAGGCTTCATGCTAGGTGGCGATGCAAAGAGAAATAACATCTAGACTTTGCCATAGTGGCTCTCACAGCCCACGGGAAATGCAGATACTTAAACAAATACTATAATACAGTGATTGATGCTCTGGATGCAGTGCAGTCAAGTTCCTTTGAGAATACAGATCAGGGACGTCTAACTTCGAGTCTCAGACTTTAAAGACGTGATCTTGTTTGATTTACGTATTTTGATGGATGGGAGGGGTTAGGCACAATTATTCCCTATCATACACATTCCTTTTGAAGCTGGCGATTGCAGGGAACATGTGCATCTTCGTGAGACATTAGAAAACACCTGAAAGTGAGGACCCTAGGGTGAGCCTTTAAAAATGCATCAATTAAACGCTTTGAGTGCTGTTGGAAATTATCCCTGTAGATCCTTCTTTCTGAGGGGGGCGGGAAGGGAACTGACACGAGCCAAATGCCTTAAAGGTTATCTCACTTAATGTTCAACAGAATCCTCTAAGATCAACATTTTAACATCTTTCTAAGCTTACGAAATAGGGCTTCAGAGAAGTTAAGCAACTTGTCCAAGATCAGACAGTTAGAATGTGACCAAACAAGGATTCTTTTTTTTTTTCCTAAAGATTGGCACCTGAGCTAACATCTATTGCCAATCTTTTTTGTTTTCTTCTCCCCAAAGCCCCTCAGTACATAGTTGTATATTCTAGTTGCAGGTCCTTCTGGTTGTGCTGTGTGGGACGCTGCCTCTGCACGGCTTGATGAGCGGTGCTAGGTCCATGCCCAGGATCTGAACCAGCTAAACCCTGGGCCGCTAAAGCAGAGCATGTGAATTTAACCACTCAGCCACGGGGCCAGTGGTTAAGGATTCTACTCCCCAAACAAGGATTCTAATCCTGGCCTACCTAACTCAAAGCCAGTGCCCTTTCTACATTTCTGCTACATCATCCTGACTCCCTGAGTTTCCACTCCCTTTGTGAGTGTTCACTCTTTTTCCATTTTCTTTTCTTGTTACCACCTTGCCTCTAGAGACCCAGGCCTTTAACATTTTCTTAGCTCTTGCAGATCCGTTGATGCTAAAGTCTTTGAGCCACTGGTGAGTCTAAGTTCTAAAAGGAGGTACAAATTAAAGTGAATAGGATCATTACCATCATGTCGACATCGTCATCATCATTATAATCAGAGAACAGGCATGGTGACATTAAATCTGCACTGACATTTGCTTCCTTGCTAGGCACCATATAGAATGATTTAGATATAGGTGATTTCTGTTTTCTAGGGACAGATGACAGTTTCCAGAGGTCCAGAGTTTAATTAGAAATAGTGAAGGAAGTATGATTTAGGGATTTTGTGTTAGAAAGACAGATGGGAAGTGCCATGGCAGCCTAAGGCTGTGCTGGAGTACTAAGGTGTAACCTGAGAGGCTGCTGCAAGAAGGAAGTTACATGACTATAGGAAGGGGGTTTGGACAAGAGCACTGGGGAGTGTGTGTGTGTGTGTGTGTGTGCGCGCGCGCACGCTCATGTGTTGGGGGAGGTAAGGATGGGAGGGATGGAATAAGAAGAACATAGTGAATTATGACATTCCTGTGGATTTGTTGTCTTTTCTTGTTGCCACAACTAATCTGGACTCCATTTACCTTTCTTTCCTCTGGGTTTCCTGCACTGTCAAGGTCGTTGCTCTGCTATTTTGCGTAGAGAAGTCCTTGAGTCTCAGTCCAGGAAAGGTAACTAGAAAAGGTCTACTCTCATAGCTGGGCCATACTGCAAACACAATTTTCAAGGACTTGCAACCCTGAAAGCTGGGACCAGGGAAAGAGGTAGAAGATGAGGGTGGGAGTGGGAACAAACTTAGGGAAGACATCTGAAGTGACATAAAGTGAGAACTGAGACAATTTCCACTTGAAGTCACCTCTCCATTTATTAGTCATTAACCATCTGGAACCAAATGCAGTTAATTTAGCACCATGTTGGAAAGCTTATAACACGAACCATATCCTAGGGCCAAGCATCCAGGTTTTGATCCTTTATAAACACCTCTTTTGGAACACAATTTGGTGTCAGTACATAGGAACTAAGAAGAGCGCCAAGTTGTGAGTCATCGCTCTGTGCTTTCTTCCAGAACACCGTGGGAAAAGGATGGGCAGACTGATTCAGATAAAACCTGGTCCCACCCAAACTCTCACTAACTGCTGGAAATAAATCCATTTTTAAAATGTTTGAAAAATCTGATTGAACTAAGAAAAGAGATAATAAGCCTCTGTTCCTTGATTTCAACTTGGATTTGAAGCCTCATCTTGTTTTCTGTTATCACCAGGCTATCACATTGGCTGTTACCTATAACCTTTTAGATTTCTAAAGGGCTTGAGCTTGCCATTTAAAGGACATTTATTAAATGATTACAGCAGGCTAGAGTTTGGTGATACAAAAATGACTAAGATGTGGTCCCTGACTTTGAGGACGATGCAGTCTGGCGTGATGAGAGCATGTGTAAATAATGTGTATGTGTAAATACTGCACAATAAGTCCCTTCATAAAGGTATAGGGTGCACGAACTGCTTCGGGATCCCTGTCTGAACATGACCTCCATGCTAGGGGTGAGGGCTTCTCTTTGCACTGGACAGTGTTGCACTTGGAGTTTTCAATGCTTTCTCTGCAAAGCTTGGAAGAACAAGCTATGTTTTTGTCTACTTGGAGAGAAATTTAATTGTCTATGCCTAGGACGTCGTTATCAGCATAAGCCTTGAGGGTCCTCTAACAACTTCTCATTAATAAGGGGTTGGGTATTTTTGTTTTGAATGCCTTTCTGCTTTCCTTTGGTAAGCAATCCAGGCTTCCTGATATTTATAGTCTTTTGGGTAAACTTATATCTTCTGAGGTTCTAATGATAGCTGGTAGATAAGTGAATTATATTCTTGGCCTTACCTGAAATGGTGCACGGTGAATCTCAAGATTTCTGTTGTATAGTCTTAAAGGTGAGCCTAGTTATTTGAAACCGTTTTCCTAGGCAGTGGATCACAATGGAAGAGGACAAGAAGGGACAGCATGTTGAGTAAAGGAACTGTACTCCAGGACTCCATTACATTTAGTGGCATTTTAGAGTATTGTTTGATTCCACCATTGTTTGTGCTGTGCCATCTGGTGTTATTTACTTTCTTCTGTTTGCTTTGGGCTTAGTTTTCCCTTATTTGTCAAGTTTTTCAATGTGGAAACTAAGGTCACTGATTTAAGATATTTTTTCTTTCTATTATAAACATTTTGTGCTATAGATTTCCCTCTAATCTTGCTTCAACTGCATCCCACAAATTTTTACATGTTGTGCTTTTGTTTTCATTCAGTTCAAAGGACTTTCTAATTTCCTTTTTGATTTCTTATTGACTCTTGGGTTATTTAAAAATGTGTTATTTAGGATCCAACATTTGGATGTTTTCCAGGCATCATTCTGTTATTTATTTCTAGTTTAATTTCTTTGTGGTCACAAAATAAACCATGCATGACTTAAATTCTTCTAAATTTACTGAGACTTGTTTTATGGCATAGAATATGGTCTATCTTGAAAAGAATCGACCATATGTTGTGGATGGAGTGTTCTAGAAATGTCAGTTAGGGTAGTTGTGATAGTGTTGTTCAAGTGTTCTATATCCTCACTGATCTTTTTGTGTACCTAATCTTTAAATAATTGAAAGAGGAGTATTGAAATCTCCAATTACAATTAAAGATTTGTCTAGTTCTCCTTTGGTTCTGTCAGTTTTTTGCTTGATGTATTTTAAACATCTGTTATTAGGTGCATAAACATGTAGGATTGCTGTATCCTCTTGATAAACTGACCACTCGATAATTATGAAATGACTTTCTGTGACAGTTAATTTTATGTGTCAACTTGACTGAGCCATAGGGTGCCCAGCCATTCAATCAAACATTCTGGGTGTGTCTGTGAGGGTGTTTTTGGATGAGATCAGCATTTGAATTGGTAGACTGAGTAAAGTTGATTACCCTCTCCACTGCGAGTGGACCTCATCCACTCAGTTGAAGGCTTGAATAGAACAAAAGGCTGAGTAAGAGGGAATTCCTCCTGCCTGAATGCCTTCAAGCTAGGACATGAGTTTTTTCCTGCCTTTGGACTTGAACTGAAACATCTGCTCTTCCCAGCTCATAAGCCTGCTGACCTTTGGGCTGGAACTACATCATTGGCTCTCCTCGATCTCTAGGTTCCGTACTCACATGAGCCAATTCCTTATAATAAATAAATAAATAAATATGCACACACGCACACACATGCACACACACGTATACACATTCTATTGGTTCTGTTTCTCTGGAGAACTCCTACTAATATACCTTTTTTATCCCTAGTAATATTCTTTGCTCTGAAATCTACTCCCTACTCCAGCTTTCTTTTTGTTAGTGTTAGTGTGCTGTATTTTTTAATCTCTACTTTTAATCTATTCGTGTCTTTATATTTAAAGTGGCTTTCTTGTTTTGCTTGTTTATCCAATATGACAGTCTCTACTTTTTAATTGAGACGTTTAGACCATTCACATTTAATGTGATTATTGATATAGTTAGGATTAATATATCCTCTTGCTATATTTCCCATCTATTTTTTATCCCTCTTTTCTACTTTTTCTTCCTTTTTTGGATTGAGTGTTTTTATAGTTATATTTTACTCCCTTTATTGGCTTATGAGCTGTAACTCTCTGTTGTTTTATTTCAGTGGTTGCTTTAGGGTTTATAGTATACATTTTAAATTTATCAGTCTACCTTCAAGTGATTTTGTATGGTTTCAAATATAGTATAAGAACCTTACAACAGTATGCATTCATTTTCCTCTTTTCTGTTTTTGTGCAATTTTTCCCACATATTCTACTTCTACATATGCTATAAACTCCATGGTACATTGTTAATATTTTGACTTTAAACAGTCACTTATCTTTTCAAAGATAAATAAAATACTAAAAAAAGATATTTTATATTTACCCACGTTTATCATTTCTGGTGCTCTTCATTCCTTTGTTGAGATCCAGATTTACATTTGGTATAACTTTTGCTTGTTTCTGAAATGTTTAATGTTTCCTGTATAGATGTACTGGTGACTAATTCCTTCAGCTTTTGCATGTATGAAAAAATATTTGCTTCCTTTTCATTTTTTTAACTCTTTGGTTTGGAATAATATAGACTCACAAGAAGTTGCAGAAATAGTACACAGAGTCAGTGCCTTCACCCTTCACCCTTTGCCCAGCTTCCTCCAATGGTGGCATCTTATAACTGTAGTACAATATCAAAACCAGGAAATTGGCATGAGTACAATACTGTTAACTGGTTTACAGACTTATTCATATTTTACCAGTTGTTTCATGTACTTATTTGAATATTTATTTCACCTTCATATTTGAAAGCTATTTTTATTGGATATTGGACTTCTTTGTTGGCAGTTTTTTCTTTCATTACTTTAAAGATATTGTTCCACTGTTCTGGCTTATGTTGTTTCTGATAAGAAGTTTGCTGACATTCTTATCTTTGATCTTCGCCATGTAATGTATCTTTTCTGTGACTGCTTTTAAGAATTTTCTCTTTACCACCAGTTTTAAGCAATTTGATTGTGGTGTGCATTGGTGTAGTTTTCTTCACGTTTCTTGTGTTTGGGGTTCTTGGATCTGTGGGTTTATAATTTTCATCAAATTTGGAAAGAATTTTCAGCCATTATTTCTTCAAATATATTTTTGGTCTCAGCATACCCCCTCTCTGCACTTTGAAGTCTCCAATTACATGTGTATTAAAAATTTGAAGTTTTTACCAACTCACTGGAACTCTGTTCATTTTATTTTTAGTCTTTTTCTTTTCTCTGTGTATTTATTCTGGATAATCTCTAATGCTATATCTTCAAGTTCATTAATCTTTTCTTTTATGATAGGTATATAATCTGCATTAATCAGATTTATTGTATTTTTCACCTCAGACATTGTACTTTCAACTCTAGAAGCTTGATTTGAGTCTTTTAAAATATCTTCCCTGTTGCTGTGTAGCATGGTTAATCTTTCTATGACCTTGTTGAATATTCAGAATATAGTTATAATGACTCTTTTAATGTCCTTGTCTACTAACTCTATCATATGTATCATTTCTGGTCTGTTTTTATTGATTAATTTTTTTCTCCTCAGTATAGATCATATTTTCCTGTTCATTTGTATGCCTGGTAATTTTTGACTGGATGTCAGACATTGTGAATTTTACCTTCTTGGGTACTAGATATATTTATACTCCTAAAAATATTCTTAGATTTTGTTTGGAACATAGTTAAGTTACTTGGAAATAGGTTAATCCTTTCACGTCTTGTTTTTAAGCTTTGTCAGGAACCAGAGCAGCATTTACTCTAGGACTAATTTGTCCCCACCACTCAAGCAACCCCTTTCTGAGTACTCCAGCTGATGTCTCATGATTTATGAAGTTTTTCACTCTGGCTGGTGGGAACATAAACTATTCCCAGTTCTGTATGTGTTCCAAGAATTGTTCCCTCTGCTTCTTTTAGGCAGTTCTTTTCCCAGCCTCGGGTAGTTTCCTCACCTGAACGCACTGATCACTACCTAGGTGAAGGCATGAGGGCCGTCCTTTTCAGATCTCTGAGACTTTCTCTCTGGGCAGCTCTTCCATGTCCAGTACTCTGCCCTGTTGTCTCTAGACACTTTGCCTTCCCCTAAACACCTAGCTCTGCCTGGTCAACTTAGGGAGACTACTGGACTCTGCCTAGATATTCTTTTAAGCAGGAAGCTGAGGCAATTGTAGGTCTCATCTCTTTTATCTCCTCACTCTAAGCAATCGCTGTCTTGTGCTGTTTGATGTCCTATGTCTACAAATATTGTTTCGTATATTTTGTCCAGTTTTATTATTTGTTTCAAGAAGGAAGGTAAATCTGGTTACTGTTTCTCCATTTTGGCTAAAATGGAAATCCTGCAATTGGAATTTTTCTGAAGAAACTTTACCGGTTCTCTAGGGCTGATTTAACGAAGTGTCACAGACTGGGTGGATTAAAACAACAGAAATTTATTCTCTCAGAGTTCTAGAGGCCACAAGTCCAAAATTAAGGGGTCAGCAGGACCACGCTACCTCCAAAGATTCTAGGAAAGAATCCTTTCTTGCCTCTTTTAACTTCTGGTGGTTGGCTGCAATCCTTGGTGTTCCGTGGCTTATAGATGCATCACTTTAATCTCTGCTTCTGTTTTCATATAGCTGTCTCCCCTGTGTGCCTGTGTGTCTGTATCTAAATTTCCTCTTCTTATAAGGCACCAGTCATTGGCTTAGGGTCCATCCAAATCCAGTGTAATCTCATTTTAACTTGATTACATCTGTGTCTTAGTTCAGGCTGCTATAACAGAATACCACACACTTAAAAGACAAACATGTATTTCTAACAGTTCTGAAAGCCGAGAAGTCCAAGAGCAAGGTGCCAATAGACCCAGTGTCTGGTGAGAGCACTCTTCCTGGTTTGCAGAAGACCATTTTCACTGTGTCTTCAGAGCAAAGACAGCAGAAGGGTAATCATCTCTCTCATCTCTCTTCTTATAAGGGCACTAATCCCATTCATAATGACCCCACCCTCATGACCCAATTACCTTCCAAAGGCCCCACTTCCAAATATCATCTCATTGACAATTTAGGCTTCCACATATGAATTTTCGGGGGAGGTACAAACATTCAGTCCATAGCAATCTGCAAACACCCTATTTTCAAATAAGTTAACATTCACAGGTACCAAGCGTTAGTATTTCAATGTATCTTTTGGGGGATACAATTCAACCATAACAATAACTTTTATTCTCCTTCTTGATTAAAGAATATTTTGAATAGAACAAAGATGATCTTTATGGTAAACTATTAAAATACTCTGCATTGTTACTTTATCTTTAGACGTCCTCAAGTGTTTATGACAGTTGTAGTGGTTTCTAAATCAACTCCATGTTTCTCTTTTCTTAAATATGATTTGTTAATACAATGAAATTATTGCCTTAAAACTTCTCATTTTTGCTGGGTTTTTTCATTTGTTTAAAATAAACCATTGTGTATTTTTTGGCCTCCTGTTTCACCCTGGACCAGAGGGATTATTAGGGATTAGAAGGGGTTCAAACTGGGAAATTGTAGTAATGAGCTGTTGTGATTCTATCTCAAAAGTAGCTTCTTGCCTGAGGGTTAAAATATGTAGTCAATTAAATCTTCATTATTGGAGGGATTAGAAAGAGTTCTGTCAAATAGGCTGACCCTTGGTTCCATTTACAACTTCTTTTTAAAGGAAAGTCAGAAAGGAATCACTCACCTACTCATCTGATCTCCAGCAACGTTCAGCTCCATGAGCTAACATCACCAATGGGAGAAGCATGGTCAAAGTAAGAACAGGAGTCATATGAGTCTACACTGTAAACTGACTTTTGTTAGGGTGATAATAGTTCATCAGGCCCATGGAAAAACAGGCTTTCTTCAGTGGACGGAAATTCTGAGATCTCCATCATTATACTTAATATGTTATACTGTTTTAATTGTCTGTTTATGTGACTTTCTCCCCCCAGAAGCCTTGAGAGAACAAATATCCTGGTACTTAACATTGTGTAATATACTAGGTTCTCACTAAATATCTGTGCAGAGATGACAGTAGGAAATGAGGAAGGAGTTCACTCAGATGAATGAATGAGGTCAGAGAAGTTTAGCATCATGTCTACGGCAACACTGGTAGTTAGTGATAGGGTAGAACTAAAACTGGCTCTCCTGGTTCTCAAGTAGTTTTCTTTACAACATCTTCTATGTTTATTATCTCTTTGAATCTCAGTTCTCTTTCCATATTTTACTAATTTTTATGAATAATAATAGATAGCAGTCTTATAGCACTCACTATCTTCTGGGTATTTTTCTAAGTTCTTTCAATATATTAAGTCATTTGATCCTTATTACAACTCCATAAGGTAGGTGCTATTATCCTTACATTACAGGAAATTAAAATACAGAGATTTTAAGTAATATGCTCAAGACCACATGTCTAGTAAGTGGTAAAGCTGAGACTGGAACCTGGGCAGTCAGGTACCAGAGCCTATGCATAAACCACTGTGATACATTCCCTGAAGTAGAGTCACATTATCTTTTTGTTAAAGTTGTGTAAGGAAAAGTAAACTAATATTTAATAATATAGAGCAGCATGATATAGATTTTATTGCACAAAGAACATATATTTTTAAAAATCTAAGTTGATTTTATGTTCAAGATGCTCATTAATTTATTTTCCACTGAAAGATACAGAATCAATAGAAAAAATAACACGGTTTATAAACTAATATTACTGAGAGGTAAATTAAATATTTCTTGGAAAACACACTTTGATAGTAGCCTGACAGGGTTTTTTTATAAACAACAACCAATAAGTCAGAATGGATTCCTCGTTTCTCAACGGGGGTTAAGCCTTATTGTTTTTCTTCCTTTCTGTATAGTTCTAATGTGAAAGTCATTCTAGTGCTATTCATTTTCTTTTATTGATTGCTCTAGGGTTTGCAATATGCATTGTTAAACTTATCACTGTCTTTCTTCAAATAATGTTATACTGCTTTGTGCATAATGTAAAAACCTCACAAGATATATTTCCATTTTCCCTCTCTGACCCTTTGTGCTATTGTATCATGCATTTTACTTCTATAAATGTTTTAGACTCCACAATGCCTGGTAATTATTTTTGCTTCAAACAATTATCTTTTAAAGAAATTTTCAAATGAGAAGAAAAGTATTTTACATTTACTCACATATTTGTCATTTCTGACACATTATTCCTTTCTGTAGATCCAAATTTCCGTCTGATACAATTTTCCTTTTGTTAGAGAAACTTCTTCGAACATTTCTTTTTTTTTTTTTTTAAGGGTTGGCACCTAGGCTAACAACTGTTGCCAATCTTTTTTTTCCTGCTTTATTTCCCAACCCCTCCCCCCCAGTACATAGTTGTATATCTTAGCTGCAGGTCCTTCTAGTTGTGGGATGTTGAACGTTTCTTGTAGTTCATGTCTACTGATGGTAAGTTCTCTCTGCTTTTGTTTATCTAAAACAGTTTTTATTTTGCCTTAATTTTTGAAATATTTTTGCTGGATTTGGAATTATAGGTTGATAGGCTCCCTACCCTCCCCCACACCCCCATGGCCATTTCAGCACTTTAAAGATGTTGTCCCATTGTCTTTTGGCTTTCATGTTTCTGAAAAGAAGTCAGCTGTCATTCTTATCTTTGTTGCTTTATAGGTAATAAGTTTTTTTCCTCTGGCCGCTTTTAATATTTCCTCTTTATCATCGGTTTTCAGTAATTTGATAATCATATGCTTTGTTGTCAATTATTTTTTGATGTTATCCTGCTCGGGACTCATTGAGATCCTTGGATCTGTGGGTTTATAGTTTTCATCAAATTTGGGAAATTTCTCACCATAATTTCTTCATGTACTTTTCTGTCCCCTATTCCTCTCCTTCTGGGACTTCAATTTCACATGTGTTAGACTGCTGTTATTCCACAAGCCACAAAGGCTCTGTCCATTTTTTTTCAGTCTTTTTTCTCTCTGTGTTTCATTTTGGATATATTCCAAATTTCTATGCCCTCAAATTCGCTAATTTTTTCTTCTCCAGTGTCTTATTTGCTGTTCACCTCATCCAATGAAATTTTTATTTCAGGCATTATAGTCTTCATCCCTAGACCTTTTATTTGATTCTTTTAAAAATATCTTCCACTCCTCTTCTCATTATATGTGTTTTACTTTAAATACTTGTACAAAGCTATGATAGCTTTTTTTATGTTGTTATCTTTTAGTGTAATTCTCTCTGTCATTTCTAGGTCTGTTTCTATTGATTAATTTTTCTCCTGATTCTGGATCATGTTTTCCTGCTTCTTAGCATGTCTAGTATTTTTTATTGGAAGCTGAGTATTGTAAATATTACATTGTAGAATTTCTGGATTCATTGTGTTTCTTTAAATAGCGTGGGACTTTATTTTGGCAATTAGTTAAGTTACATGCTGATCAGTTTGACCCATTCAAGATCTTATGCTTTTCTGGGGCAGATCTAGACTAGCCTTCACTCAAGAGATGGTTCAGCCTTACTATGAAGATGCGACTCTACTTGTGTCTCTACTGAATGACCTAAAATGTCACTGAGGTGTCTCTACTAGTCAAAGTCAAAAGGCAGGGATGCAATATAAAATAAAATGGTCAAGGATGGCTTCACTGAGGTGACAGTTTACACATAAACGCTTGTCTTTTGACTTTTATTACTGGAGCAATGGGTGTAAATTCTTTTAATAATATTGATACATAATGTCAAACTGCTTTCCAGAAGGTCCTAACATTTTATACCTCCACTAACAGCTTAGGAGAATGCCTCCTTCACAATATCCTTACTAGCACTGAGTATTATGTTTAATAAATTACAGTGTAATCTGTTGGAAGGAATATCATGCAGCCATTAAGAATCATGTTTTTTTGAAAACTAATGACTTGGGGTAAATCTCTCAAAACAGTGTTGATTGAATAAAAGCAGGAGAAAAAATTCCATATACATCAAGATTTTACTTTCACATAAAATCATATATGTATGTTTGTTAATAGCATTTATCTGTGGATAGTGGGATTGTGAGTGATTTTTATATTCTCATTATTTTCTTTTTAGTGTAACTTTTATACTAAAAACTACTTTAAAATATGAGGTACCTGATAAATGAGTATATAGAAAAGAAATGGCTTTGTTCAGAATGTAGAAATACCTGCAGGCAAGAACATCTTCAGACGTAGAAACCATGTACCCAACTATACCTGGAGTCACATTTTTCAGTCACTGTATTCTTCAGGGATCCTCTGAAAATGGACCTGTCTGAGTCATCCAAAGGAATGTCCTGACAGCACCTCCCACCTAATTGAGAATTTGCAAAAGTTGCATAGCTAGTCAACCTGTATCCATGGAAGGGAAGCAACTATCTGCCTTGGATTGGTTTTATTTGTTTGGACTAATTTGACCCAAATGCATTTTCCTTGGCTCAGTTTTATACCTTAACACTGAATGTATTGGTTTGCTAGGACTGCCATAACAAAAAATCACAGATCAAGTGGCTTAAACAATAGAAATTTATTCTCTCACATTTCTGGAGGCTAGAAGTCCAAGATCAATGTGTTGGCATGGTTAGTTTCTTATGAGGCCTCTCTCCTTGGCTAGCAGATGGCCTTCTCCCTGTGTGTTCATTTGGTCTTCCCTCTGTACATATCTGTGTCCAAATGTTTTCTTCTTATAAGGATGCCAAACATACTAGATTAAGGCCCTCCCTAATGACATCATTTTAACTTAATTACCACGTTAAGGATCCTATCTCTAAATACAGTCACATTAGGAGGTACTGGGGGTTAGGACTTCAACATACGCATTTTGAGGGAACACAATTCAGCTCATAATACTGAGTGAGTTTAGCTCTTCTCTTCAAACTTCTCATGGGTGTAGCAGAGGCAGACAACTCGTTTCTTTGCAAGCATGAGCTCTAGATCCAAAAGTAGCTGATGTTGGATTCTGGCTCCCCCACTTAAGAGCTGTTTGACCTAGAGCAAGATATCTAGCCTTTCTGTACTTCAGCATTCTCATCTCTCAAATGGGAGCAATGCAAGCACGTATCTCATAGGTTCATTGTAAGCATTCAATGGTTTAATTTATGCAGATCTTGTAGAACGGTGCTTGTCACAAAGCTATACACTAAGCACCCAGTAAAGGTTAGCTGTTATTGTATATCGAATTATCTCATTGATGCAGCTGTTTGTTTAACATTGTGCTCGATACGGGAAATGTAGTGATGAACACAAAGCATAGTCTCTGTCTTCGCTAAGGAGGAATTTTCTCCTGAATCTATGTGTTGTTGTTATTTCTGATGAGGAAATTTTTGTTCTCCTTTTAAAAATTGTGTGTGTGTAGAAATACTTTTCTAAGGGATACTGAGCAGTCAAAGCATGCTTGTTCTCTCTGCCCTTCCCTCATTGCAGGCACTGACCCTTATATATGGTTTATAGATTTAGGGAGAAGTAAAATCTGAAAAAGAAACCTGAAGTGATAAATCCTATATCTTCTTTATGGTTATGTCTCCCCTTTCTCTACCTCTTAAACAATACACACACACACACACACACACACACACACACACACATACACACACACATATATCCCTTTAGCTGTGCCGGACGCATTTTGTAAATCCACGTGCCCAGATTCTGCACCTAGACAACGCTGTCTTGTGAGGTTGTGGTATCAACTACATTAAGCAGTCCTTCTAGAATGCTTTGATGACTAAAAATATGGATGATGTATCTGTCCTTTGTACACCAGCGCTCACCCTCATGTGGGAACATGTGCTTTGGGTACTTTTTCAAGCGAGGACTTGTACGGCTCTACCTCATGCATTAATTCTAGCTGTAGCAATACTTTGGGAAGGGAATATGATCCCAAAATAACCTCCAGAAGAAGCGTGTCATGAAAGGTCATGGCAACGGGGGCAGAGGGTGTTGGACAGAAGAGTTCTAAAAATAGGGAGCAGGAGATCAAAGAACCAGCAGCGGTGAGGAACCTTTTTTGGCTTTGACTCACAGAAGGAGGCGGCAACTCTTCCCAGCCTGCTCATGCCTTCTGCTCGACCTGCCACTCACACCCCACTTGTGGAACTGCAAGGGGTAGGAGGATGGCGAGCTGAGTGCTGACAGCCTTTAAATCATTTTGATAAAAAGTGTATTTATATAATGCTTAAAAACATGTCAAAATAAGTAACATTATGGAGATTTTTGCCTTACTCCCATATTCCTAATATTGCAAGGAAAGTCTAAACATTTCTGGTCAAGAATACTTAATTTCAGCTTTCTTCAGGACCAGATTTTTAGTTGATTTTTCATTGTCTCACTACATTGTACCTGATGATTAGGTGTTTGCAAAGCCAGGCATTGAATTTCCTGTGCATGCACTAGAAATTGGGTCGGCAGGTTCAGCCACATCAGCATTCATCAGCCACTCTGTGTGTTCTGTGGGAATGGGGTGTGGGCATATCTGGCGGCCATTGAAGAAACTGATTATTTTAGATGTGCTGTCCAATACCCTCCCCCTGTGAATATAGCTTTGATGATAATGAGGTGGGTAGATTAAGACCATGTTAAAAACATGAGCCTCTTGAATGAATTTTGGCAGATTGTGTTTGAGTGTATGTGTGGTTTTGTTTTCTAATTCCATAAACTGCAGAATCAGAAAATCTGGGATGAATCTCATAATCTCTCTAAAGGTTGATTTCCTCAACAGTAAAACAAGCTTTTTGACATTTGGCTTAGAGACAATAAATGTGTGGAAGTGCTTGCAAACTCTACAGGGCTGTACACATGTCCCTTTGAAATCACATGTTACCAGAGAACCAGTCTATGTGTTCAAGTGGAATCCACCCTTTCTTATTCAAAGAGGCTTCTTTTCATTCATTCCAAAACTGTTTACTTCACTCCAGTATGCACGGGACTGGGCCAGACACCAAGAAGCATTCAAAGATGAATCCTACCCAGATCCCGCCCTCAAGGAACTTAGGGTCCAGGGAGACAGTAGACCATTGAGAAATGCACTGCTTGGTTTTGTAGATTTAGCTTCAAGTGACTGCATAATGGAGCATAATATCACATTTAAAAAGTGGTTTAGCAGTCACTCTTAAATATTTAAATAATAATGTAAGTGGTAATTAACATGCATTAGTCTGCTAATAGATTAACATGTATGCCATTAGTCAAGAATATTGAAAAATGCATGTGAAAGCAAAGGTGTCTTGACTCAAGAGAGGCAATCTGGGGTACTGCGGTGGTTAATGATGAGTGACAGTGTGCTAATCCCAGTCCTTGTTGAGTGATCAATCTTCATTAGGCTCCCCAAACCCAAATTGACCCAAAAACAATTGATTCTGTCTGGCTCTAAAGCCAGTCTCTCCATTTGTTTTGATTCAAGTCTTTCTCAACCTGAATCCAGGAGTGAAATGCCCTTTTGTTTAACATTTTAGTTGCAGTATAGTTAACAAATCTCTGACTTTATTCTAAAAACAGAGACAAAGTTGAGATTTCTCCAGGAGACTGGAAATCTTAGTATTTATGTGAGGGAAAACAGTTATAATCCTGAAAATCATCTAATTTGTTGTCAATTTAATGAAAATAAGGTCTTTGGCTAATACAATTTCCAACCATTTGAAAAATCACAACAAAATCTTACTCATAAAATTCTAGCTTAAAGCACATTCTCAGTCAGAATTATGGCTTCAAAAATATTCCTTGAATAAAAATATTAAAGGTCTCCTGAAAACATGGGATGTGATTCTGATCTCTTCTCCCAGTGGAAGAAAGCTGCTTTGGAGATCAGAAATCTCCCAGTGTCCTTTTCAGCATAACTATGAGGGCCTGTACATTGGTCTTGAGTCAACCTCTCCTTCAGGCATTACCAGGTTTAAATCCATATGAGAGATATTAAATATGGTCCTCAGGAAAAAGAAGCTATTGAGAGCTCAGGAAAGAGGAATGCTTCATTTAGTGCTCAGAATAATGGTTGAAAACTATTGGGGATCTGTGGGTGCTAACACTTAGCTAATGAGTTCCATGGAATGGTGGGAAGAGAAATGTAAATACTGTGTGAGCGACAAGTATAACCTCCAAGTGAGGATGCTCATGGTAGGCACAGAGGCCTGGGTTACCAGATGAGGGCAAAACAAACAACATCCAGGCAGACTCCTCAGAAGGTCCACCCACAGAGTCCAGCAGGCTGGCCCCAACTCTCCAACCTGCGAGCGCTCTGCCTAAAATGCCTCAGGAGAGATCTGTGTTACATAAACAATTACAAGCTCATTATGGCTTCCCTCGTGCCTCAGTTGCTCTTGCCTCTCCATAAACAGTACCACCAATAGAGCCTCAGGTCCTGGATTCAGTCAATTCATACAACAGATATTCATCGAGCCTCTAGTCTCTACCGTCTGCCAGGCACAGGGCGCCTTTTCATGCCCCTGACCTCTGCAGGCCTATGATGGGACGCCTTCTACTGGTCAGATTAGCGACATGTCCTTTACAGGTAGCTTCTGGGCCCCAGTGGCTTCTGGCCTCATGTTCACAGTTAGGACCCAAGTTGCTCACTGGTTCTCACCAAGCACCCTAGATGTTTTCAGGAGGTCCCAGAAGT
The DNA here is from genome assembly GCF_037783145.1 of Equus przewalskii. Taxonomy (NCBI): domain Eukaryota; kingdom Metazoa; phylum Chordata; class Mammalia; order Perissodactyla; family Equidae; genus Equus; species Equus przewalskii. The sequence goes on from NC_091854.1 coordinate 13,528,798, forward strand.
TTTCGTCTTGAATTGGCTGGTGATTATAACTCTTTCAGAGGATTGATTAGCTTGAGGAATAAAAGACAGGGTCAGGATTCATTCCCTGGCTTTTCTGGTATTTACTGCTGAATACCAAGCTACTCCAAAACTTAGTAACTTAACAAAGTTAAGTTATTGAATTCTATCTCATGGATTCTGTGAGTCAGGAATTTGGGCAGGACTCAGCTGAGAGGCTCTTCTGCTCCTCCTGAGGTGGCTCAGTCACCAAGTGGTACTCTGATGGCAGATAGGCTGGTTGAGAGGATCTAAGATTAGATTTTACTCACAGGTCTGGCATCTTGGTGGGAAAGGCTAGAAGTGTGAGCTCAGCTGGGACTGTCTACATGTGGCCTCTGCTGCACTGCAGTCTCAGGGTGATCGGACATCTTACATGGAGGCTGGGCAAGCATCCCAAGAGAACCAGGAGAAAGCTGCAAGGTCTTTTCTGACCTAGCCTCAGAAGTCATGTGGCAATACCTCTGCAACATTCTATTGCTACAAGTGAGTCATAAGGCCATCCCCGACTCAAGGGAGGGAAATAGGCTCCATTTCTTGATGGGAGGCCACATTGTAGAAAAGCTTGGGAAATGTTGTTGCAGCCATCTCTGGAAAATACCATCTTTTACTTTGGCTTCTAACTGTGTCTCACTTATTTATTGCTCAACAGCCTCTGAATGCCTGATTCTTGTCTAGGAGTCAGTTACTGGGTTCACTCTAAAGCCAAGCTTCTTCCCTCCCTTCTTTCCCTTCTCCCTAGTCAAGATGCCCACTCCATCGAAACCTCCCACAGACCGCCTAAAAGACAAGGCAGCATAGATAGGTTCTTAGTTGGAACCAGCAAGGTGACATAGGTCAAAGAGGAAGGAACAGTCGTGACAGGAAGAGTTAAGGGAGGCTTCATCGAGGAGGTGACCATTATGTCGGACTTTGATGGGCAAGTAGAATTTTGACAGATTACGAATAGGGGAGAAAGTCATGTCATTCCTACATGAGCAAAAGCACAGAAGTGTAGAAAGGTATGTTGTATGAGGAAAAGCTAAGGCTGCTAAAGAATTTGAGCTTCAGCCACTAAAGTTACTGAGAAGCCAGGTTTCAAAGTTGTGTTTTAGGAAGAAAACTCTGGCCGCAGTACGGAAGTTGCATTGGAGGCTTTGGGGAGAAAAGATGGCCAGTGTGTGTAGGAGGTAATGTAGTAGCCTTTTGAAAGGAAAGGAAAGGGCTTTCTTTCTCTCCTGATCTATAAGAGAAGCAGTAGCAGTGACTCCTTCTCTAGAGATGATGGCTTGACGTGCTACAGTTCATCACTGGGCGTCCTTGGACCTTCGTTCAGCAAAGACTTATCCAGATGTATTTGGATTGGATACTTGGTAGACTAGTCATTCCCCTGGGATTTCATCCCACCCACTCTCCCCCTTCCCAGTGAACCTATGCCTCAGCAGTCCTGGAAACCTGCCTTCAATTTCCCAAGTCCACCCCAAACCCTTCCCTGGGTAAGAAGATCTAGACCTTCTGCTATTTCTTCCATCATTCCCTCCAGCTCCCCTTGCTTGCAACCACACAGAACTTCTCACCATTTCCTGGCATGCCATGCCCTATCACACTGCCACGTCTTTGCTTATGATCTTGTCTACGCCTGAAGAGTTCTATCACCCTGTTCTCCAGCAGGAAAATTCCTAATCATCAGTTAACACCCAACTGAAATGTCACCTCTGTGAAGCATGATGCAGTAGGCCTCTGCCTTCTGGTCTCCCATGACATTCTGTCTTCTATTATAACATCTGTTCTTTTGTAGTGTCATGTGTATTTCATGTTTATTTTGTAGATTAGACTGAGCCCCTTGGGGAAACAGACCATGTCTTATCATCTTTATATCACTACTGTCTCTCATATAAGTGGGTGATTAGTAAATGTTACATGAAGGAAGGAAGGAAAGTAGTAACTCATGTTGGTCTGTGTTTCTAATCTAGAAATCCCGACCCTCTGAATGAGCAAGGAGTTGGTACCATTCTACGCAGTACAGTGGTGTTTGGTATGCTCAGAAGAAGCTGGGTTTCTGTTGACGTAAGGTTACCAAAGTAATCTGGGAAATCAACCGGTGGAAACCAGCAGATCGTGGAGTAGTACAGCTCTAGTCACAAACCTGGTTTATTTCTAACAGTTTCTCAGAGGTATTGTGAATAGCCCAGTTGCCGTATCTCTCACACCCTAGCAACTATTTAAACACAATTTCTTGCCTGGTTTCAGAGTTGCAGAGCAGCCCTATGTAGTTGCCTGGATTCATCAGTAACGTTCTCTTTGCTGAAAGGCTGACATTCATGGGTAGTGTAGGTCATTGTCAACTTCTGTGGTCTCCTTTTAAAACCTAAGGTCACACATTCATAAAATCCTTCCTGACATAGTGTGGATAATAGCAGGGAACTCAGCTTACATATATACTAAGCCCTAAAGAATGCTCCGTGGCCAGAGCTCAGCTTACTTGGAAGAACTTTGTTTGCACAGGGTTTCAGAGCCTGGGTATATGGGATGTTTTCCCTTTTACCAAGAACCCTGCCGTGAACTGCTTTATATAACCAAGGCACTGCTAGCAAGCTGGTGGTGGTGTTTTCTCTATGGCTAGAGCATATCGACTGATGCTGTATGTGCCCTCTCAAGCCTCAGATTAATCTAAATGTGCTCATGGAGAACCTTGAAACTGTACTTTTTTATTACATCCTTGGGATGTTTGCTGGGCTTATGAAACAACAGTCTGTAAATGTGTAATATTTTGCATCCTTCTGAGTAAAATGTTCTGATTTAATTTTATCCGTTAGTTAGCACCCACCCTGCCTCTCTCACTTAATTTCAGTTTCAGATCTTTTCACCTCTAAGGTGACACATATGTGAAAATAGTAATTTTAAAGCTTATAGATTGTGGGTAATTCATCCCAACACCAAATAATTCTCCTCTACGGTGGGCCTTTAATACCTGAGCTCCTCTATTCCATCCAAGGATCACTAAGGACTTGCAGAGTAGCTGGTGAGGTGAGGTGAAAGGAGAGTGGACTTTGGACTGGCCACAAGTGGTTTAGTCCTAATGCTACCACTTATCCATGTGACTGGAACCTCTCTGGGCCTCAGCTTTTCTTGGGATCAATCCCTCATCATAGATTTGACGTAGATGAAATGAGGTAGCCCTTAGAAGATGCTCAGTAAAGATTGGTTTCTGTCCTTTCTTCCTGGACAGGCCAATAGGACTGGGGAGGACAAAAGAAGTGGAAACTTCAAACTAAAGAGTTAGGAAACAGTGTCAGTTGGGCATATCTAAAATTAGAATATGTAAATATGTAAATAGGATCCAATTGACAGTAATTTAACTTGCAATTTTCCGGGAACACATCCATTATACCAGGCGGTGCCAATTTTGTGATTCTGTAGCTACATTTATAATCATCATTATTTTAAAGGGCCCCTTGAGTCTATAGCTTCTCTAGCATCATAGAAATTTCTATTGTAATAATTAAAGGTCTGTTGGTTCCAGTGAATGGAGCCCCAGCCCAAGTGTCAGTAATATAAAACTTATCTATATTTACAAAGTATTGCTGAATCATTTCTCCAAGGAGACAAGAATAAGTTCACCCCACTGAAATTTAATCCATACGATTAAATGAGAAATAAGAGATTTAGCTCTTAAATAAATGAGAACTGAGTATTTTCAGAATATCTTCTTCTGTTAAAGCCTGATCAAAGACACTCTCTATTCTCCTAGCTCCTTTCTTCATCTTTGATTCCTGAAGCTTTTGAAATTTTTGTAAGTAAATAATTTAAAGCACAAAGAAAATACTATAGACATTTGGCTAAATATCAAAGAGTCAAACTTCCAGAAAGCAAGAGAAGAGATAACAGCCCTTGATGATGGAAGCAGAGGTTGAACATCCTCCACGTTCTAGCTCGAGGTGTAGATCTAATACAAGAGGTCTAGCAGGATTAGCACCACCTGGGAGCTTGCTAGTTGTGTGAATTCTCAGGCCTCATTCCAGAGCTACTGGAGGAAAAACTCCGGGGTTGGGGGTGCTCAGTAGTCTTTGTTTTAACAAACCATCCAGATGAGTCCGATGATGATAAAGTTTGAGAACCATTAGTCTAGAATAGATTTTGAAGAATAGAAGAACATAACCTTCAGGGTGTCATTGTTATAAAAATTTTATTCCGTACTTGAAGAGGAACAAAAAAGTTAGCAGTAGGTATAGTCCTTAGATAAACATACCTTGAGACCCAAGAGCTTTCTGAAGGCCAATACCACTATGGAATGACAGTTTCTGGAAGACTCTCAAAAGGTCACTTTTCATAGCCTCCCACATGAGTACAGACATATTTTAACTGCCAAAGTTGGGTTATAACCTACGAATGTTCTGTGGAACTAGTTCCATGAAATAGTTATGTACAGAAGGGGTTTAATGCCCTAGTATTTTTAGGGTAATCTGGGTTACACAAAATGAAAAGAGTTGTCTTGTTGAGAAGTCTTACAAGAAGAGAACATGTTTAATTTTGTGTAATCCAGGGCTCTGCAGGACTTCTCAAAGCTTTTAATATGTGAAAGTGTAATTATGAATTTCCAAAAGATGATATTCTTTTGTGTATGATCGTTCTTTCAGTTTATAATGTTTCTCAAACTTGTTTGGCTATGGAAATCTTTTTCTCTGGAGCCTCCCTTGCAACCAGAATTCTGCAGAATCTACTTTGGGAACTGATGGTTTGAATTATAGAATGATAGAATTTCTGGCTTGGAGCTGTCTCAAGAAATCAACCAGTTGAGTCCCTTAGTTCTGAGCGCTGGCTTGTCTAAAGTCACAGAGCTAATGATCCTGGAGCCACTTCTAACCTCTGGTCTGTGCTATTACTAGCCTGTGCAGATATGAGAATCTTTTTCAAACATCAAATTTCATGGATGAACACCCACCTCCTATACACACATACATGGATGAAAATAGGTAAAATGTTTCACAGCCGTCAATTAACAAGTGGCTTCACAATGGGTAATACCACAAGCTTTGGAGTCCGATTCCAGCTTCATTATTTACTACCAGCATAACTAAAGGATGAGTTATTAAACTCTAAAAATCTCAGTTTCTTGTGTGTAATATGGGGATAACAACTGTACCTACTTTCTGGGTACTAATAAGAGGTAAACAAAATAATCTCTATAACGTAGCATTCTGCTTGCCACACTGTAATGCTCAATAAATGTTAGCCACTGTTTTATTGATCAATTTAAAAAAGACAACATAGACAAAAGTTACAACCAAATCCACAATGCTTCTAAAGAATTTGTATTTTATTAAATCAAAATGGACTGGACATGCATTTGGGGGAAGGAAGGTACAAGACATTATTTATTCATTCTACAAAGTGTGATGTATAAATCATTTTGCAGATCCTTTGCAGTAACTCTGCAACATTTGGGGTTTACCAACTACAGGTTAGGAACCAACGGCCTGTATCAATCTATTTTTGTCTAAAAATAGACTGTCTATTTTTAAAAACATTTACACAAGGAGAGAGCCCTCAGCCTTCTTTGCTCCATTATTCCTGTGTTTAAATTCCCTTGCAGTTAATTTTTTATGGGTCTCTTTGGGCATGTTCAAAACCCATTTCCTCTAATCTAATCTTCTGCAGACCTGAACAGCTGGTCAGCATCAACAGTAACATTTTATTTGGAGTAAAATCTCTTCCTAAAGCAACCACTCTACCAATCAATTAACAATATTGTGTGCCCAGAATTTGAGTAAACGCCTTTGGAAAGATAGAAGACATTTGAAACCTCTGCTGTCACTTCAAGGAACTTACAATATGGTTGAGGGAACAAATTTATCATTTAAGACTATCCAAGAGTTACACTGATGGTACTGGTTAAAAATGCAGTTGATGTTCAGAAAAGGGCAAAATCAGTGTGGGAGAATCTTTGCAAAGCTCCATGGAGGCGGAAGCATGTTTAGTGCAAACATACTGATTTAGGAATCAGGATTTAGGTTCTAATCCAAGATTTGAAATAAATTGACTATGTGACTGTGGACTAGATCTTAACTTCTTTAGATCTTAGTTTTCTTATCTGTTAATGAACAGCTGAATCAGGCTCAGACTGCTGCCACTTATGGTGGGAGACCTTTATCCCCAATGTGCATGTCACATGAAATGCTCACACAGCCCTCTGAGATAGCTACAATTCGTAGCCCCATTTTTCAGATGAGGACACTGAGACTCAGCAAGGTTATTCACCTACCACCACGTAGCTAGTAAGTGGTTGTTCCAGCCCTCCCACCTGGGGTTTCCCTACTCTGGCCTCTTTTCTCATAATTACAAGGCCAAATTTCTCTTTTGAGGGGATGGGAAAGGGTTCAAGCTGGACCTTCTGAGATGGGTGAGGGCAGAGATTGAGTTACACAATGGGTCTAACTCAATCCCCAGAGTACATGATAATTTATAGTGTAACTCCCTGCTTGCATCCCAGAAAGCCTATAATATGAGTTATTTCTTTCCCTAAACACCAGCGTCATTACGGAGATCATGGAATGAGTCGCTTATTCATTAACCTTTTCTTTTTTAGGCATTTCTTTTCTTTTTCCTTTTTTAATTGTTCAGTTATTTTTAAATTACTTTTTTTGAAGTTCTCCTTAATTTCTCGAATAAAGCTCTGCCCGTTATCATGAATATAGGAAGACTGTCTTCTCCTCACCTCTTGTAAACCCTTAGCCTGTAAATAATTACCAGTATCATATCACATTTAGATTTTTAATAAAAGGATGACTACATTGATTTTCATTTGCTTCTGCTCCATGAAGAGCTCAGAACTCTTCTATCTATGACTTTTCTGTCTCTAATCAGTGTTGTTTGCCTTCTGTCCTTGGGTGGTCTGCTTGAATCTGGCCCTTTAGAGATGGAAGAGCCACTAATAGTAATTAGGAACTTTCACTGAGTGCTTACGTGGTTCCAGGTACTGTTGAAGGTGTGTTATGTTTATTCTTCATAACCACCCCAGAAGTTAGGAACTACTATTTTTCCCATTTTACAAATAAGAAAATTGATATGAAGAAAGAAATTGAGATGAAAGTAATTTGTCCAAAATTGCATAGTCACTTAGCAGAGTTGAGTCAAACTCAGTGAGCTTGGCATCAAAACCTAGGCCCTTAATCTGGCCACTCTCCTTTTGCCTTCCCCAAAGGAAAGAAGGGAGGGTCAGCTGCCTCTTCTCCTTTAGGCTGAGCTGATTTAGATGGAGTTTATTTGAGGAGTGTAGGAAGATTAATTATTTAGGCTCGGAGAAAATTAGCAGCAAGGGAGGAAATTAAGAAAGGGAACATTTTGGATAACATTTACATCTCATATGTGCCTCTTTCCCGAATGGAGAGTTGTTTCCTGACCAATTTCCCTAGTGAAAGAAGTCATTCACAGCTGGGAAAAGCAGGCCCCACCGCTGGCAGGATGGGACTGCCACTGCCATCACGGTTAGCAGTGAGAGCGGGAGAAATCGATAGCTTACTGTCATTTCTAACATAGTTTAATAATTGACAGAATAAAAATTGATCCTTTAAAAAAGCAAGAAGGGCTTCAGGAAATTACTCTGTCGCTCCCTCATCACCTCTGCTGTGTCTTATTGTCTTGATAAAATCATGTGTCTGATATTTTCTTTTCTCCTGTTAACGGCAAGGCTTTAAATTATTAAAGAAGATTTTTCAGGGCCTCTGCTTCGCTGCTTGTCTCCTCTCTGCTTCGGGAGTTGGTTGACTTTTTGAGCTTCTTGGAAAGGTTCATTTTCTGTCGGGAGTCACGTCCCGGCCCTGCTTCGCGCCTGTGAATGTGGAGGGCAGAGTTTAGGCTGCTGAATGAAGCAGAGGAATGTTTGAGTGGCAGGGGAAGGGGGTTGTTGACTTTGCTTAAAATATTTTTTGAAAATATCTCATATAATGTTAGGTTTTGTAGCTCCCCCGGCTCTTCTCTGACCCCCCATTTTTAAATAAACATGTCGAATTATAGTGTGTACAGAGGAAGTTAGAAAATGAACCCCACTGTTCCTATCTCCACAGGCATCTGTGCGGGTGTGACAGGGTGAATGGGCCCTTTGGGAATTCTAAAGGGAATCCTCTAGAGCCAAATTCCTCAACCAGGGCAAGCTTCCATCAGCTGTGTAAATAGTGTGGCGATGTGTGGAGGCCACAGGCAGTTTTCTGATAGTCAGCTACTGTGCCCAGGTAGTTAAAGGATTCATGTTCCATTCTGAGGTTTGCAGGATGTCAGTTGAATCTTGTAGTCCTTGATGAGTGGGTAGGTAGAAATTTCTTCTCCAATTTATTTAGCATGAGGGAAGGCAGTCTGATTAAGATAGGTAGAGCTGCCAGATAAAAACCACACCTAAAAGAGGGCTTCTGGGTGTCTGAATGAAGGAAATAATGGCCTGCAAATTGTGGACAGAATTGGGCACTCACTGGCAGCTGTTCATCCGCTCAAGAAATTCCTGTGCTCTGTGGTTGTTTCTTTAGCTGTTCTTTAGAATGGTGAACTTCAATGCAATTCATGTATCTAGTTTCTTTTCCCCACAACATCTGAAAGAGGGAGCAACCCTGAGGGCTATCTGTCCTTCAAGCGGTGCCATCTGCATGTGCCTATGCCTCTGTTGGGCGTTGGTTTGCAGCTGCATTAGCTTCAGCTCTTCTCCGTGCAGAAATGTGGATGCTTGCTCCAACTCCTGGATCTAAAGAAGTTGTTTGAGTTTTCTTATTCTTATTCTGCAGCCTTCATCACTCTGACATCCAATTTGTTTAGTTTGAATGAATGGGCATGGAGACAAAACAGCTGGGTACCGGCAGTCCTCTACGTACCTCCGGACGTGATGCATTCCTGAAAAGATGAACAAACCTGCAAGACTCAAATAATAGACTTACCTATTGTAAACAGCATGCTAGTACCAAACTAAAAAGGCTATAAAGTTCCTGAATTAGAGATAGCCTTTAATTGCATATTTCTAGCATTTTCTTTATGCTGATTAATTTAACTCTTTCCCTTCACCGCTGGACACATGGAGTACTGGCTGAAGTCCAACCATCATGCAACTGAGGCAAAGATTTCTCTGCTTTTGGCTTGGCCACTGTTTTCCATCTTCATCTTAATTGTATTTAGTTTATGAGACTATACTATTGATAAGAGATCAATAGTATAAGTAATTATTTTTCCATTTTCAGGCCCACTTTTATAGATATATACAGATAAAACCCATCAAGATTTTCAAATGATTACTTAAACAAGTACTCTTGTACAAAGATGGCACCATGCTGCCCAAAGAGAACAACTGTACCCGCTGTTCTCCAATTTCACCATGACCAATTTAAGTGCTATGTTTCTCCTTTCTTTAGTGTTCTCTCAACTTGCCTAAACTATTTCAGGAATTACCAAATACCAGGATTGCATGCTGTTGTGGGTATGTTTTCTTGAAGTGATCAACTTTTTGGCATTGGTCAATGGTCCAGAACCACAGGAATTGATGGAAGACAGCTTTAGAGGCAGTTGCTTGTTTTCTGTGTCCATTATGAACAAGTCTGCGTCATACAGCCAAGTCTTGCTGGGAGATGCCTGTCACCCAGGTAGATCTCAGAGTATCGTTTATATATGGTAGTTTATTCATAGTTTATTGTTCCTATATTCTTGTTTTCTTCAAAACAGTAGAAAGTTTGAACTGTTGTTGTTTTATTGTTGTTGTTTTTAAGGTTCAATGTCTTAGAGGTGTATACAGATAGTTGTGACTGAGAGTTTAATTAAGAATAATTCTTGTGAGGAGGGAGGAAATGGAAACAAATTGGGAATTCTGTATCATTCTTTGTCTTCTGTTATCATATTTACTGGCTCCTTGTGAGGATAATCTGGTGATATATTATGTTGGACTTCATCTTCATCTTAATATTGCATAAAAATAGATCTGAGAAATAGTGTAGTAGAATCATTAACAGCATAGACTTTGAAGGAAGACAGAGAGTTTGGATCCCAACTCTACCACTTTCTAGCTGTATGATCTTGGGTGAGTTATCTAATCTTGCTGAGCCTCAGTATGCTCATTCATAAAATGGGGATAGTTATGCCCATCTTTCAAGGTTGTTATAGAGACTAAACATACATTTCATAAATTTTTGTGAAATCACTCAGTGTAAGCCAACCAACATAGGTTTGTTTCAAAGATTTCCTTGGTGTGGTCTGAAAACCTGTGTTTCCCCATTTCATCTTTAACGATTATTAGCCAAAAATCAACACTAGCCATAGTGGCAAGGGGATGGAGGGTGGCTGGAGGGGATACGTATGCAAGCAGACTTTGTGGTTGGACAAGGTGGGCCTGCATGGTGGTGCCATCACTTTCTCCCTGTTTGTGGGTGGCTTTTCATAAATCAATACATTGATTGAGGTTATGGATAGATAGAGGGCTATTTCCTTCAAAAAACTAAAGAAGCATTGATCTAGCCCTTGGATCCTCATATGTTATCACCATTTATCTGGGTTTATGATGTTGGAAGGTTTTCAGAAATTGAGATCTGAGGTGACATAAACCGCCTGTTTTCTTATGACAGACATCCCAAGCCAGATAGCTGGAAATAGGAGAACGTAGAGAGGAGGTTCAAGAGGATAGAAAATTCTGATTTTCTCAGAATCTAAGCAGTAGTGAGCTGAGGAAACACATTTTAAAATCACATGGATTCTTGCATGTGCAAGCTTTTCAGATTATTCACTCTTGGTGTCTTTTCAAAGGTCAGGACATGAGAGTAATTTGTCAGACTCTCCCATGAATGGTCTCATATTAAAAAAACACCTGTTTCTCCTATAAGTTCCCTTGTAGTATTCTGGACAATGTTCAGACCCTAGAATAAGGAGATCTGCATTCAAACCCAACCTCTGCCATTTATTAGCAATATGACCTGGGATGAAAGGATTCTTAAATAACTGAGCCTCAGTTGATTTATTTGTAAAATGTATATATTAATACCTATATCAGGGGGTTGTTCTGAAAACTAAATGAGAAAATGTGTTTAAAATTTTTTCAAGCTCCACTACCAAATTGAAGAGTTTGAGTAGTAGATCATCACAAGATTCTGCTGTATCCTATAAAACATAACCAAACAAATCTCTGTAGCGTCACTAACGTCTGAGACTATGATAATGAGGAATAAAAAAATTCCTGTGAAATACTTTTCTTTTTTAATGTAACACTTTCCTATGAAATACTAGGGCAGGGGCGAAGGCCAAGAAATATTTAGGTTTCCCGCAACAACTTCCCCTCCAGGCAATGGCAAGAACAAAATGACAAAAAATTTCCACTTTAGCACACAGGGCGTTTCTTCTGTTTGTTGCTTGGAAAGATTTTACATTTTTAAAAGGAAAGTTGGTTTAGCCTAAGTTCTAAAAAGCCTCCTTCAAAAAAAGTTTTAAATCTTGGAGAAATAAAAAGACCATGACTTATAAAAAGTGAGCTCTGCAGGGGCTGGCCCCGTGGCCGAGTGGTTAAGTTCGCGTGCTCCGCTGCAGGCGGCCCAGTGTTTCGTTGGTTCGAATCCTGGGTGCGGACATGGCACTGCTCATCAAACCACGCTGAGGCAGCGTCCCACATGCCACAACTAGAAGGACCCACAACGAAGAATATACAACGATGTACCAGGGGGCTTTGGGGAGAAAAAGGAAAAAAATAAAATCTTTAAAAAAAAAAAAGTGAGCTCTGCAGGCCTGTCAAGCTGTGACTTGACTGTGGCAGCAGAATGAAGTTTTCTTGAAGTACCACACCTTGATTCTTGGCTGAGTAGTGGCAAAATGCTTGGGGACCATAAATTTTCATTTGTTCATAATGAATGATAGAGGAAAAGTACTAAATGTGTTCTGATTAGCTATCCAATTGATAAATATTTTTTGAGGCTATCATATGTGAGAAGTTGCCAGGCTTTATAAAGTGAGGACAGGAGGAAGGCATTGGGGGTAGCTGTGCAAAGATGTGTGAGTTACGGTCTGGATCTCAAAGAAACTTACCCTCTAGTGGAGAGAGAGAGTATACATAACCCTGTTACAAGATACGGAGAGTAGTTTCCTACGAGAGTGCAAAATGTATGACGGTTCAGAGGAGTAAGAGGTTGCTTTCATTTGGGGAATCAGGAAAGAGTTAATGAAGAAGCAGGGGGTTGAGCCACATATTGAAGCATAGCTGTCTTTGGACATGTGGAGTAAGGAGGAACACAGATTCCTAAATCAAGGCCAAGGCACAGGAGTGAGTAAATGCAAGGAACACGAAGCGAAAAGAGGGGAAAAAGACTAAAAAGTTGAACCCTAGGCCAAATGAAAAGGGAACATAGTATAGTGAAAAGAGCATTGACTTGGTATAAAATGGGATGATATTGCATTTCCTTGTCTCACATTTTTTTCTTGTTTTAATTTTTTTTGAAATCAGGAAGAATCTTACAGTCAATATGGATATTTAGTGTAATATTTCTTTATCACCTAAAAAGAGGTTACTGAATCAATGATATATCCATAATTGATGAAAATATTTCATAATTATAATTATCTATTTCATACACAAACAAGCTTTATAAGTTTTTTGGAGAAATAAGTAAAATAATATATGTAAAGCACTCAATAAACTTATTATTTTTATAAAAATAGAGTTGAACTAAATTTGATAGCCAATGGAGCAGTATAGAAAGATTTCAAAAAGGAGAGAGATGATGAATCAAACTGTGACATCAAAATCACCTGCCTATGATTTCAAGAATCGATTTAGGGATGGAACCCCTCTGGGACACTGTTACAATAGACTAGGCAAGAGTTAATGAAGAGTCAATCTAGGGGAGAACCAGCGAGATTGGATGTGACATGTGCTTTGCCTTAGAGATGCTATCAATTGGACTTGCTAGCCTATGGGGTACAGCAAAGGGAGAAATAGACATGATGGAGAGGATTGTGCTATTAACAGAAATAGAAGATATGGGATGTCAAACTGTGATTTATAAGAAAAATGTATATTTGGCCATTCAAATGACCAAACTATGTTTCTTATATATATTTGATCTTCCTCCATAGTTCCTGACTCACAGCCCCCAAAACCGTTAGAATTCTCTAAGTGTCAAGAGTGACAAAGGTGTCACTCATTATGTTAATGAAGTGACGTTTGGACTTCACCTAAGAATGGAGGCTGGTTGCTAGGAGAACCAACCATTTGATTAGAGGGTTGGAAATTTTAGTTCCTCCTGGGAGGGGAGATAGCCTGGAGGTTGAATCAATTGCCAAAGACCAATGATTTAATCAATCATGACTATGTAATGAAGTCTCCATCAAAAAGGAAGAGGACAAGGTTCAGAGAGCTTCTAGGTTGGTGAATCTGGGGAGATTTGGGGAGAGTGGCCACCAGGAGAGGGCATGAAAGCTCTCTGCCCTTTCCTCATACCTTGTGCTATGCATCTCTTCCAGCTGGCTGTTCCTGAGTTATATCCTTCCCTACTAAACCAGTTATCTAGCAAGTGAAAATATTTCTCTGAGTTCTGTGAGCTGCTCTAGCAGATTAATCAAACCCAAGGAGAAGGTGTGGGAACCTCTGATTTATAGCCAGTTGGTCAGAAGTACAGATAACAACCTGAACTTGCAATTAGTGTCTGAAATCCAAGGAGGAGGTCATGGGAATCTCCAATCTATAGTAAGTTGGTCAGAAGCACAGGTAATAACCTGGCCTTGGGACTGGTGTCCGAAGTTGGGGTGGGACAGTCTTGCAGGACTGAACACTTAACCAGTGGAATCTGATGATATCTCTGGGTAAATAGTGTTAGGATTGACTTGAATTGTAGGACACCCAGTTGGTGTCTTGAGAATTACGCGGTGGGGGCAGGAGGAAACCGCCCCCCCCCCCCCCCACACACACACATACTGGAATTGGTGATCAGGAACATTTTATGGGAGAAGCAGTAAGTTTGGAAGCAAAAGTAATATGTTTGATTTGGGACACATTGAATCCTACTCCAGATGACGATGTCCAGGAGGCATTTAAAAATCTGTAATTTCATTTTGGGAAAGAGATGGGGCTACAGATGTAATTTGAGAGTCATCTTCATTTAGGTGATAGTTGAAGCCATGGATGCAGATAAGATTTTTAAACAAAGGGAATATAGAGGGAAAAGAGAAGAGAATTAAGAATGGAAACTGTAGAGAAAAACACCACGTAAACAATTCATTGAAAATAAAACAGAGCAACCAGAGGAAAAAGAATTTGAAAGTTTGGGGAAGAACTGGAAAAGGACGATGATCCTGAATCCAAAAAGAAAAGAAAAGCTAGTCAACAGTGCCAAGTATAACTGACCCCATGGGCACACATTCATGGACAAATTGGTAAGAACAGATATCTCTTTTTTTTTATATTGAGATATAATTAACATATAACATTGTCTTAGTTTCAGGTGTACAACATAATGATTCAATATTTACGTATATAATATACAGCATGGTGACTTTAATTAATAATACAGTCATAGTCACTTGATGGGGATACATTCTGAGAAATGCATCATTAGGCAATTTCGTTGTTGTGCGAACATCATAGAGTATACTCATACAAACCTAGATGGTCTAGCCTACTACACATCTACACACCTAGGCTATATGGTATTAATCTTATGGGACCAGCATTGTGTATGCTTTCATCATTGACCAGAATGGTGTAATGCAGTGTCTGACTGTACTGTATTATACATTTGAAAGTTGCTAAGAGAAGAGATCTTGAAAATTCTCATCCCAAGAGATACCTTTCTTGGCCCACCTGAGTTGTCCTTGAATATTTCTTGGCATTTGGCTGCCATCTTTTTTGTCACTTTGACTTTTTTCCTTTGGCAGCAATTTCTGAACTCTTTCGTTTTGACCTGCATTTCTGTGGTTGCTTTAGCAGCTTTGAGTGTGCTGTTTTGTTTGCTTTTCCCTTTTGCCTGTGTACTTGTGGGAAAATGCAGAGCACAGACTATCTGAGGTAGCTCCAACTGCCTCGGTACATCCAACACTGATGCTTAAGAATGTCAGAGAAAGAAATGAAATCAAGCCCACCTGGGCAAATCATTGAGGCAGGCCCCCGGTGCTCCCCTTTCATGGCAATCCAACACTAATAATAATAATACCATATGGTTTAGGATCTAAGCACAGACCTAACCTGCTTCACCTTAAAATTTCCTGGAAAGGATGCTGTTCCCTGTCGCAGAGAACCTTCCTACGCCTCCTCAGCTCTTCCCACTATGTTGATGTTTCTATTTCCATGTTATTTTATGCATTAATTAGTTCTTCCTTTACCTTGCCTTTTAGAGTCCTTTAAATGAGCTCATATCCACCTAGACCAGCATAAATTTTGAAAGAGTTACTGCATAACTTATGTTGAATGCATTATATACTTGCAGACAGTGGTAGTCTTGTATTTGTCATAATCTCATTTTCATGTGATAATGTATTATACATCAATAGCCTGTTGGCAGTGCATTTAGTTTTAGTGTGGGAAACTTGTAGGCACAGATTTGGTTTGGTTTTGATTTCCCTGCTAATGGGGGTTGTGATGTCGATGTCCAGGAGAACACCAAATACTTGACTGTTAATGTGTCAGTTTTAAGTGCAAAAGCAGAATGGGCTTTACTGAAGAGAAGGAGAAGACATTTTTTTAGTGTTTTTCCTGTTTGATTTGTTTCTATTTTTTAATAATGGGCTTGATAACTTTTTAAAAAGTGCTCTTCTTAACTAAACCAAGTTAAGACTTCCTAATGAGAGCAACTGAAAGATGTCAGGATCCTAAAGATTATACTTTACTGAGTGGGGTCAAGACTTGGGCATCTGATTTTTAAGGAGCTTCCCTAATTTTCCACTGCACACCAAAGTTTGATGACCACTGTTTTTCTGAAATAAGTTCTAGAATAAATTACAAGAAACTGAGCGTAAGTAGGAAGCTATTTGGTGAAAAATGTATTTAAATTAGCTAGATAAACTAAAATCTGCAATTACTTGTAGCTTATATAGATATGTACTAAAATAACAGAGTAAAGCCTTTAAAAGATGGACAGGTCTTTCTGAAGATTTGTGGAAGAATGGAGAACTTTCAGAAAACTGAAAAAGAGCCAATATCATATCTAAATATTTTTGGAGGAATAGAAGAGATCCAGACAACTGCAGGCTGTGTGTTTAATTTCCATTGCTGAAAAAAATGCACAGCACTGGGAATATTCTCATAATGTTGGTTTGGTAAGTAAGCGACTGTTCTTCAGCCCTACTTAGGCAGAGCAAAAGGAAATGGGCTGAAACTAGAGCGTGAGGGATTTAGGTTAGAATGTAAGAGTTTTATGAGTGGGAGGAATATTGGAACAACTTCCTAAGAAACGTTGTGCAACCTCTTTCTCTAGAGGTCTTTAAAAATAGGATAGATTTTCATGTCTGGTTTAAATCTGGTGCTGCCCAAAGGTAAAGGAAAGCCAAAGTGCTTTATTTTATGCCTCATATACATTTTGAAGACCTTTTAAGGTCTATTTCCTCATCTCAAATATTGGAAACCAAGAATTTGTGTTCTAATATGGCATCATTAATTTTTAAAATATTCTTTCACCTTAAGTGAATTCTGCTTTTTAAAGCAATACATATACATGTGTGTGTGTGTGTGTGTGTGTGTTTGTTTTTGTTTTTGTTTTTTTGCTTGGCCTTAAGTCTTTCATCTCATTTCCATGGAAAAAAAAAGAGTTGCTAAGCACATGCAGTCCCACCCCACCCCTTCTTTTTCTTTTGCTTTGGTTCACCATGTTTTTCATCACATGTATACACAACAAGTTCAAATAAGTAGTCACAGGAACCTTTTCTGGCAGGCTTTGGCAAATCAAGTATATGCTATATAATGTATAATAATTATACATGGAGAAAAGAGGCAGAGGGCCCAGAAGCTCTTGGCAGCAGTGCTGTCTGGTTAGAAAAGGAAGCAAAGTTACAGAGTTTGGACATTCAGTTCTGAGACATTATTCCTGAGTCAACAGGATTTTAATTATGTATGTGGCCTAGAAGAGACATTTACGCAAGAGGAACATATTGTTGTCGAATGTGTTTGTGATTTCGCTCATGGTTCAGAATTGGAAAGAGGCCAAAAGCAATTTCTGAAGGTACGTGACTGAATTGAAGGAACGTAAAATAATGATATCTCTCCTAGCGGCAGGAAAACAACCAATATCTCTGCTTTTCCTTCCCACTTCCTAGCTCAACACACTGCCTTTTCTTTTATAATTGTCTTTTTGCGAAAAAAAATAATAAAGAAAAATATATATAGTATATTTTTCACACAAATTCATACATTTTAAATCACACTATTTAGACAGAAATAAAAGTCATTTTTAAAAAACGTTAAAGAAATAAAAGTTAAATATAACTTCATCTTTGAACATCTTTTTCTCCTATCATGATGTTGTGATCACTTAGAGTTTTTGTTTATAAGTTCATTGTGCACTTGTGTATATATTAATCTAGTTTTGGAAAAAGTTTAAAATCTACTGCACTGAACTGAGATGCTGCATGAGGAATATAGAAAGACTATTCTGAATTATGGTGGATAACTTCTCTCTGATGAATATATTAGAGGGGATGAAGGGGCTGGAAGAAGGCAAAGAATTTAGCTTTTCTGAGAGTAAGCTTTTCTTCCTGTGACTCCATTCACTGATTCATTGATTGGTTGATTCACACATTCAATATTTACTGAGCACCTACAACGTATCAATTCTATTATTTATGTTACAGCAGTAAACCTATGATTATTCTTGTTTTGTTTTAAAGTACCTTCACACCCATTCATGTGTGCTGCAACAATAATGACACTTTCTGCTTTTAATAGCTAATAGTTATTGAGCACTTCCTGGACATTGTGCTAAGGGCTTTTTATAAATTATCTTATTTAATTTTCACAGCAAGCAAACTTAGGAGGTAGGTCTTGTTCACAACCTCATTTAAATAGGAAGGAACTAAGTATGGGGAAGATAGTTCTCTTGTACAAGGTCACACACCTAATGAACTCAGGCTATAGGCCTCTGAGCCTTTTCTTTACTTTTTTTTTTGCTGAGTAAGATTCACCCTGAGCTAACATCTGTTGCCAATCTTCCTCTATTTTGTACGTTGGTCACCGCCACAGTGTGGCCACTGACGTGTGGTGTGGGTCTGCACCTGGGAACTGAACCAGGGCTGTCAAAGCAGAACATGCTGAACTTAACCACCAGGCCACTGGGCCAGCCCCACTCTGAGCCTTTTTTTTAACCCCATGCTCTATCACCTCCCAGGATTATTTATTCTACAGTTTTTGATTTCGAGATTTTCTTTAGGTGCAACTTCGCAAGGCTGCCTCTGTGCCTCATTAGATGATCATTTTTACCTTTTGTTTTCATTTCTTTTACCTCCTTGAAAATACACCTGTAGTTGTCTTTAAGAAAACCATAAACTGCTCAAGTCTCCAGTTATTTTAAATTTTTCATCACTTTCTTAATGCAGTCTTGATTCTCTCTAAAGCCTTATAAAGTAATCCAATCAATGTGGCATGTTTGTGAAGGTTAGTGTAAGACAAATTATTTTAGAATATAAAGTGACTTTCACCTCTAATGTCCATATAGAGAAAAACAATCCTTGTTTTGAGTGCTTTGAGTAACTAAAAATACTAAAAACCCTATGAGGTTCTTTGATGAGGGAAGAAAAGAGCAGAATGTACCTAAGTGTGTACAGTATTGGTTTTCTCCAACTTAGTGAGGGATTGCAAAACAGTCTTCAGCAAACCTAGAAATGACAACCATGATTTTATAAGCATGAGAACTCGAATCATGTTTCTTTAATACCATATTATTCAGTTATACCTTCCAAAAAAACCTCCTTTTAAGATGAGCCAGATCTGCCAAACCAACATATCATCTTGGAGCAATGAAAGGTTTTAGGGTTTCCCCCTCTGGCATCTTTTTTCCAGTTGACATATTTTGAAGGTTCCCCAAGGGTAACCATTTGGTGGATGTCATGTACCTTTTAATGTGGGGCTTGCAAAAAGCAAATGATCACTTTGTTAGATCCTGGGGCTCAAACTTGGCTTTGCTCTCTGCACCCCAGGGGTAGCATCTAAAATGGCTGGGGAGATTTAAAAACCAGGTTCTCCCCTTCGTTTCTGGGCTTTACCACTTGCTAGGTAACTGTGTGATCTTGGGCAAGTTACTTAAACAACTAATGCCTTGGGTTTTGCTTCTGTAGAATGGGAGTAACAACAGTATGGATCTCATAAAAATGTTGTGAAATAAGATAGCATTTGGAAAGCACATGGCAGAGTACCTGGCCCATGATAAACACCCAATAAATGTTAGATTTTATCCGTCACAATAATAGTGAGACTGAAGGTGACATGTTGAACTCGGTTCTTTTACACGACCTTCGTAGAGTTACTTGATATTCACACTGCAATTTGTAACTTCACAATGCTGGAGACCTCTAGGGTTTTAGTATTTTTTAGTTGCTCAAAGCACAAAAGATTGTTTTTCTCTATATGGATATTGGAGGTAAAAGTCACTTTATATTCTAAAATAATTTATTATACATTAACTTTTACGAACGTGCTACACTGATTTGGTTACGTTATAAGGCTTTTAGAGAGAATCAAAATTGCAGATGGACAGTTTTTGACAACTGGCTTCTGTAGCCAGGAGACGTGGTTAGTGAAACATGGGCAGCAAACGGATTCTACAGGGTCCCTAAGAGAGCGGGTAGAGCATCGTGGTAAAGGGCATAGAAGGGATTGTGAGAGGCTGGAGGTAGTTGGATTAAGGGGACGGAGTTTGTCCTGTGATTCCCAAACCGTGTTCTCCCACGTTGTTAACTGTAATAATAGGCAGGACCTGCAAGTAATGATTCCCCAGTCAAACAAGTTTGGAAAGGCCTGGGTCAAATGTGGTTAAATGGCTTTCTTTATTATAGAACCAATAAAAATCGTCAGCCTCAGTCTGGATTCCAGCCCTGCCAGTTTCTAGCTGTGGGACCTTAGGCAGATTGGCTAACTTCTTCAGCCTGTTTCCCCAGTTGGAGAATGGGGATGGTAATAGTACCTTCATTGGTTTATTATGAGTTAAATGAGTGAAAACTTGGTGCCTGGATCGTAGTAAATACTACATAAGTGTCAACTCTTATTAATGTGGTTGAGGGAGCATAAGAAATGGTGTCATTAGATCCCACAAAACTTAACATCTTTTTTTTTTATAAATGTGCCGTTTTACTCCTTTTGCCCCCCCTTCCCTTCTCCCCCTCTAGTAACCACCAATTTTTTCTCTGTATCTATGTGTTTGTTTGTTGTCGGTTTTTTATCTTCCACATATGAGTGAAATCATCTGGTATTTGGCTTTCTCTGTCTGACTTATTTCGCTGAACATAATACTCTCAAGTTCCGTCCATGTTGTCACAAGTGGCAAGCCTTCATCTTTTTTATGGCTGAGTAGTATTCCATTTTGTGTGTGTGTGTGTGTGTGTGTGTGTGTGTGTGTGTGTGTCTCTCTCTCTATATATATATGTATACACCATATCTTCTTTATGTATTCATTTGTTCATTTGTTCATGGGCACTTAGGTTGTTTCCAAGTCTTGGCTATTGTGAACAATGCTGCAATGAACATAGCGATGCATACATCTTTTTGAATTAGGGTTTTTGTGTTCTTTGGATAAATGCCAGAAGCGGAATAGCTGGATGGTATGGTAGTTCTATTTTTAATTTTTTGAGAAATCTCCATAATGTTTTCCATAGTGGGTATACCAGTTTACATTCCAACCAGCAGTGTATGAGGTTCCCTATTTGCTATATCCTCACCAACACTTGTTATTTCTTGTCTTTTTAGTAACAGCCATTCTGATGGGCATGAGGTAATATCTCGTTGCGATTTTGATTTGCATTTCCCTAATAATTAGTGATGTTAAATATATTTTCATGTGCCTGTTGGCTATCTGTATCTCTTCTTTGGGAAAATGTCTGTTCAGATCCTCTGCCCATTTTTTAATTGGGTCTGTTTGGTTTTTATTGTTGTTGAGTTGTATGAGTTCTTTATATATTTTGAATATTAACCCCTTATTGAATATTTGATTTGCAAATATCTTCTCTCAATTGATAGATTGTCTTTTCATTTTGTTGATGATTTACTTTGCCATGCAGAAGCTTTTGAGTTTCATGTAGTCCCATTTGTTTCTTTTTTCTTTTGTTTCCCTTGCCTTAGTAGACATGGTATTCAAAAAGATATTGTTAAGACTGATATCAAAGAGTGTACCGCCTATGTTTTCTTCTAGGATTTTTATGGTTTCAGGTCTTACATTCAAGTCTAATCCATTTTGAGTTAGTTTTTGTGTATGGTGTAAGATAATGGTCTATTTTCATTTTTTTGCATGTGGCTGTCCAATTTTCCCAAAACCACTTATTGAAAAGACTTTCCTTTCTCCCTTGTATGTTCTTGGCTCCCTTGTCAAAAATTAGCTGTCCATAGATGTATGGGTTTATTTCCGGGCTCTTGATTCCGTTCCCTTGATCTCTGTTTGTTTTTCTGCCAATACCAGGCTGTTTTGATTACTATAGCTTTGTAGTATATTTTGAAATCAGGGACTGTGATGCCTCCAGCTTTGTTCTTTTTTCTCAGGATTCCTTCGGCTATTTGGGGTCTTTTGTTGTTCCATGTAAATTTTAGGATTCTTTGTTTTATTTTCATGAAAAATGTCATTGAGACTTTGATAGGGATTGCATTGAATGTGTAGATTGCTTTAGGGAGCATGGACATTTCAACTATGTTCATTCTTCCAATCCCTGAGCATGGGATATTTTCCATTTCTTTGTGTCTTCTTCAGCTTCTTTCAACAATGTTTCACGGTGTGTGGTGTACAGGCATTTCACCTCCTTGGTTAAATTTATTCCTAGGTATTTTATTCTTTTTGTTGCAGTCGTAAATGGGATTGTATTCTTGATTTGTCTTTCTGCTGCTTTGTTGTTACTATATAGAAACCCAACTGATTTTTTATGTTGATTTTGTAACCTGCAACTTTACTCTATTTGCTTATTATTTCTAATAGTTTTTTGGTAGATTCTTTAGGGTTTTCTGTACATAAAATCATGTCATCTGCAAGTAGTGACCGTTTTACATCTCTTTTTCCAATTTGGATAGTTTTATTTCTTTTTCTTGCCTGACTACTCTGACTAGGACTTCTAATACTATGTTGTATAAGAGTGGTGAAAGTGGGCATCCTTGTCTTGGTCCTGTTCTTAGAGAGATAGCTTTCAGTTTTTCACCAGTGAATATGAAGTTAGCTGTGGGTTTGTGATATATGGCCTTTGTTATGTTGAGGTACTTTCCTTCTATACCCATTTTATTGAGTTTTTATCATAAATGGATGCTGAATCTTGTCAAATGCTTTCTCTGCATCTGTTGAGATGATCATGTGATTTTTATTCTTTCTTTTGTGAATGTGGCGTATCACATGATTGATTTGTGAGTGTTGAACCATCCTTGCCTCCCTGAAATAAATCCCCATTGATTGTGGTGTATGATGCTTTTAATGTATTGTTGTATTTGGTTTGGTAGTATTTTGTCGAGGATTTCTGCATCTATATTCATCAGTGATATTGGCCTGTAATTTTCTTTTTTTGTGTTGTCCTTGTCTGGTTTTGGTATCAGGGTAATGTTGGCCTTGTAGAATGGGTTAGAAAGTGTCCCCTTCTCTTCAGTTTTTTTGAAAAGTTTGAAAAGCTTACGTGTTAAGTCATCTTTGAATGTTTGATAGAATTTACCAGGGAAGCCATCTGGTCCTGGGCTTTTGTTTTTGGGGAGGTTTTTGATTACTGTTTTGATCTCCTTACTAGTGATCAGTCTATTCAGATTCTCTGTTTCTTCTTGATTCAATTTTGGAAGGTTGTGTAATTCTAAGAATTTATCTATTTTTTCTGGATTATCCAATTTGTTGGTGTATAGCCTTTCACAGTATTCTCTTATAATCCTTTGTATTTCTGTGGTATCCATTGTAATTTCCCCTCTTTCATTTCTGATTTTATTTATTTGAATCTTTTCTCTTTTTTCTTAGTGAGTCTAGCTAAAGATTTGTCAATTTTGTTTATCCTTTCAAAGAACCAGCTCTTAGTTTCATTAGTCTCTTCTATTATCTTTTTAGTCTCTTTCATTTATTTCCACTCTGATTTTTATTATTTCCTTCCTTCTACTGATTTTACGCTTTATTTTTTTCTTCTTTTTCTAGTTCCTTTAGGAATAATGGTATATTGTTTATTTGAGATTTTTCTTGTTTCTTAAGGTAGTTAAACTTCCCTCGGAGTACCACTCTTTCTATATCCAGAACTTAACATCTTTGAGGCACTAAAGATTATCTATAAAATGGGGGCAAAAATACCTACTTCCTTGGCTCATCGTGAGCAATGTAAGGTACACAAGAGGTAATGAAAAGGTAAAGCATAATACAGTATGGAAAGTATGTGGTAGCTATACAATAAATGGCAGGTATTCTTATTCTCCAGCGTCTATTATTATTATTCACTAGAAGCCATAAATGCTGGGTTGGTGGCATTGTGAGACATGAATGAACTGAATATAGAATCAGTAGAAAGCAGCTTGGGTACTGACATGTAGAGTATCCTGAGCTTCTGCCTTTTTCCCATTGTTTGGAGACAGCGAGGAGAAGTTGTAATGGACCTCTATCAGGGCCCCCTGTGTCTCGTATAGGGTTAAGTAGGTAGTGGATTCAGGCCTCAAGAGTCAGAGATTGGAAGATGCTAGAAGTGCCTGGGTCATGGGACGGAAGTAGTCCTGCTAATCCCAAACTGTTAACTGTGATAGTAGGCATTACCTTCAAATAAGATTTCACTAGTCAGATGAATTTGGAATGTCCTGGATTCAACATGGTTAAATGACTTTACTGTAGAACCACTCAGATTGTTTGATATCCATTTGATACTTTAATATAAATTTTGAAACTATAGGAAAGGAATACTGTTTGCAGCATTTCCTAAATCAGTCCTTTTCTTCTTTCCTCATAAAATGTCTTGTGGAGTGCATTAGAATACACTTTGGAAGAACTAACCTAGGGCAATTGTGCGTCCTCAGTTCTCCCAAAGAGCTGCTAAAGGCCTGATACACCATTCAGGCTTTCTTCTTATCAGCAGGATTCCGATTTGACTTGTTTCTAGAAATGAGGCAGTGCAATTAGTGTATAGGGACTGGATTCTCCCTCTTTGTTCATTCATTGAACAAATATTTATGGAAAGCTTATTATATACCTCGGGCAATGCTGTCCATAGCAATTTACCTGTAAAATATTTCCTTCCTTTCTCTCATTTTAGCAGTGAAGTACTTGCTGCAAAAAGTTTGGAGGAAGAGAAGGCAAAAAATGATGTCTGAATTTTTCTATCAGACCCTGGATGTCACCACCTCTGCTGCTTCTGGATTTTCCAGATGCCTGGGTCAGCAGCTTCCACCCTCTCTGAGACTCCTAGGGCTGCTCCCATGGGCTATAGCTGTAATCGGACACTGGCTGGAGGCCCCCTGGAAGTGAGCTCCCTGTTGACTTTTGCAGGGAGGGGTTCCCCTGAAGAGTGCTTGGAACTTGCCTCTTGCTAAGCTGGATGTACGGAGAAGGCTGACTCTTGAAGGGGGGATGCAGGTGGGTGATTAATTTAAAATTCGTTCTCTCATCTATTCTTTCCCTCAACACATTGTTATGGAGTGCCCAGTTCACCATGCTGGTTTGGGGATGCAACACTGGACAGGATAGACACCCTGCCTGCCCCCTCCAGCTTAGAGTCTAGCCTAGTGAGGGAGGCAGAAGTCAACAGGCACAGTTGGGTGTGGTGAGCACTGTGGTGGGAGAGTCAGGGGAGGCCTGTGCAGAACCGAGTGGGGTGGGGGATAGAAGGGCATGTTGAGAGCTGTGTAGTCAAAATTTCCTGCTCTGGGTGGGGAAGTAATTTGTACAGTGTTTCCACCCAACCTGCTACTGAGGAGGGGCTAGTCCAGTGAGGCAATTCTCAAAAGGTCATTCTTATCAGAAGAGTCTGTCTGTCTTGCTGTCCAGGAAATCCACGTGGTGCTATTTGTGGTATTTGTGGTTTTAAAATACCTATCTCTCAACACCAATTTGTGAACTCTGTGGGCAGAAAAGGTCTAAGTAGGGCCCATTTTAATTCACTCAGTAGGCAAAAATCTAAATTTACAAACCAGATGTGTTAAGGTGGAATACACAGTCTATTTCAGAAATAGTTCCCTCAGTGTCTTCAACTTGCTGAGCTCTGCCCAGCCCATCAATTTTATCGACAAGTAGAGGACCTCTGAATTAGGGAATCAGTATTCACACTACGGAATGAACCTCCATTTTCACAGATGGTGTCACCACGAATTTTTTTAAATAATTACCCTTTCTTGGTAATTAATGTCTGATCTTATCTTCAAAAGTCACATTTACAGATCACTTCTCAGGAATCATTGAGCGTCCAGAGCCTGATTCTTTGTTTATCCTCATGCTGTGTATGGCCTTTTTATAATCCTGACGCAATCTTGGAGAAGTCTGTTATGGTAAAACCAGACTTTTAGTCTTAATTTTGTGTTCTATTAAATATCATTATCTTTTCTTTAAAAAAGTTGGTGGAGGGGTGGTGGAAAGACTAAGGAAAAGAGGCAGCTTAATTTTTAAGTTTGAAAGGTTGTGAAAAATGCTGTCTAAAAAGAAGAATAATAACATGACTATTCTCATTTTCAAAAAGTTAATGTTCTCCAGAATGTGATAACATCATAATAATGATCATAATTAGCTTAAGTGAAAGATACAGAGTCCTTTTCTTAGCACTCACTTATTTCCTTGAATCATTTCAAATGGATACCCATATTATTGCATTGCAACACTTTATTTCCTTTAATAGAATTATGAAATTACTTAAAGGATCAGGTAGAACAGGATTTCCCAAACTTCAGATCATGACCCATTAGTGAGTAAGGAAATTAGTAAACTGAGTCATGATTGATATTTTATCCAAATGAAGAAATAGGATAAAATAGAAAACACCAGAGTACATCACACTTTGTAAGGGTAGATTTTGTTTCATGAAATTTTGTCTCAGATACATAAATATACACACATATATACAGTCTTACATAGTTATATATGTATATAAATAGCGTATAAGTGCATACATCTGAGTGTACTCAATCAAAATTTTTAATGTATTTCTTACTGTGGAATGCAGACACAAAGTTTGAGAACTCCTATGATGGAGAATATTCAAAACGCAAAGTAAAACATAAATGACCATGTTACTCTGCACACTAAATAGGATTTTATAAATGCTAAATATCTTTATTAAAGCAAAGTCTTCAGCCTTAACAAATTTACAATTCTGCTAAACAAAAGAGGCATTCAGGCAAAGGGTATTCATATATGTGTGTGTATACGTGCCTACAGACTTCAACCTATAAATAGAATTTTAAAAACTTTTAAACATATTTAAAAGCTTTAAAATATAATTAGAAATAGAACTTCCTGATTCCATGAATAACCGTTGTTAATAACATAAAATCAAAGGCACAGCTGTGCTGATATTTTCACGGTGTTCACTCATTCACATGCTAAGCTAAAGGCCAGTGTGAGAAAAATTGCAGGTAGCTGCTAGTTTTGTAGTTTAAAATTTATAGCCTATTTAGCACCTACCCTCTCATTAGCCCGGGACTATAGTAGATGGTCTGTGTGGTGCAGTTGGAATCCAGGAAGAAATTCTGAAACTGCATTTAGTGGTTGAAAAAAGATCCCTCATCTTAATGACTTTTCCCCTTGATCTCCCTCTGACGTGAATCAGCCTTGCTGAACATTGTAATACTGCTTTGCTCATTCCTCATGATGGACCATATAGGCTTCCCGGGAACTCTCAGGACTAGAAACATTCCAGACATTCCTTAACACAACATTCCTCAAAAGGTTGGTTTCTTAGGATCCTGCAGGGGAACTGCCTGCGTGGTTCACAGAGACGGCTGACACGCCTTTCATTAGTAGATGGGTCAGATGGCGGCAGCTGCCTCTGCTCTGAAAGACTTGCTTTACTCGACTGGGAGTCCATCAAACTGGCTTCTAGAGGGGTAATTGAGGACACTGGGATTCTCGGTAAGGTAGAATCAATCAGTGGGGCTGCGTGTTCCAGCTGCACAGTGAAGCTACACATTGGTTGTATATCTTGGTATGATGTGTGTTTACTTTGGAAAGAGGCATTTAAATGAAGTTTCCTATAGCAAAGTCTTGGCCCCCCAAATCCAAGAGTCTCAAAGTTACTTTCAACAAATCCAAGAAATAGAAATTCTACACTGGAACTCTTGTTAGCTGCCTTTCTTGTAAAAATAATTATAGGACACACCATTTCGCTCTTTTTCCGTATTAATATTTCCGATTCTGCCTCTTTCCTCCCTCCACCTCTCCTCCCTTTGCTCCTCATACACTTCCTTTGAAGTTCTCTAATTCTCTTTTTAGACTAGGACAAATTGATATCAAACATTCTAGTGCTGAAGGTTTTCAAGAAGAAGCCAAAAACCAAGAAACTTCTTTCACATATGACTGGATCCCTTCACATTCTTTCTGGCTGATGGGCTATTCACTGCCAACCTCAGGGGTTTCATTTGCCTGGAATTCTCCTTACCCTCTTCTTCCCAACCCAGCCTCTCCTCTCGGTTTCCACATTCCTTGATAAATACAGCCAAACCCAGTGTCTTTCTCGGAAACACAAAACCCTAGTGCAAGGCCTTACACATAGCTCTCACTCCATGAAATATGAGTTCTTGGCCAAGTGTGGTAGGCTGTGATAGCACACCTGGGCCTGGGCGATTTGACCAGTGGAGTTTGTCCTCAGGCCCTATTCTTTCTCAGTGACCCACGAGATGCTGAACAAATTAGAGGAGCTCTATATTCAGCATGTGATTGACTGCCAGTGAAATGTGACTCAGAGCCCAGAGGTGCCTCACAGAATGAGCAGATGATTAAGAAGCTGGGGATCATGTCACACTCCAAATGTACAGTAGAATAGTTGGAGGGAATGTGATTAGCTTCAGGGATAAGTATTTGTCTCTCCTCATCTCCCCCTCCATGTAGCTGTGGGCTGGGACTCACTGGAAGTGTTGCTAAAATGAGAGTAATGTGGGCAGCGCTTTTTCCTCTAGCGTGTATAGGACACTTACATTGCTGTGTCCTTTGTTGTCATATTTGCTAGTCACCTCTCTGGTTCATTTAACCAGAAGGCCTTCTGACTTTAGAATCTGTAGGAGAAGTTTCAAATGCCAGCTCTGAAACAGAGCAACTCACCTAGACAAGTCCTGTAGGATGTTGTCATCTAAAAATACCCCTAGTGGATCACTGGGAGCAGGAAATGAAGCAGAGATAGCAAATTCACACCGACTTTTAAAACAGTCACTATGGAGTGTTTACAAGGATCCCACAGATGACTAAAATTAGTTTATTCTGCATGGCATTATCCACTGCTGACTCAAGATGGTGATACAAGCAGTGTTAAGCTGTGAGCTCACCAGGAAGCTCATTCTCTAAAATTGTTCTCTGGCAGGGAATGACCCCTGGTTCACATCACTGGGGGAAGATGGGGTATAAATAGCAACTTGTTATGCCATCACTCAGAAGCTATGTTTTCCTCTTGTCTCCAGTTCTCTGTTTCTAGCAGATGGAAGGGTCTCCTGATCAGTCTGTTGTCTCTCTGTGCTCAGGAGTATGGTGTGTGCATGTGTGTGAAAATCATTCTTTTAATCGTGCAATATAATAATTAGAAAGCGTGGAGGCTAAGTGATCTGGTAAGGATCATGCAGCAACTCACTGACTCTCAAAACTGAGTTTTTGGTCCTATAATTTTCAAAGAGTTTTAAACATACTGAGATTCTGCTGTTTTTCCTATAAGGCAAAATGCAGGTCCTGTGAGCCGAACTAAGTGTAGATGGTCAACTGGTTGAAAACGTGTTCAGATAGGTATAGGCAGAGAAGAAACTATAGATACATGTGCCATTGGGGTGGTTTCTCTGTTATAAAAAAAGGTTTTCTGTATATTTAAGGTCAAGTTTATCAGAATAAAGCTGCATGCACACTCTACTAGAAGTTATTTTTTTGATTGATTCTCTCAAGTAGTCAATTCAATAAAGAAATAAAGTCATACAAATCAACTATTTAACTAAATTGGCCACTTAATCCAGTAAAAAAGTGACGCCAGCATTTCTGTATTAGCCCATAACCTGTTATGTTTTCGTGGCTCGTTTTATATTCTTTTCCATACAGATTTTCTGTAAAATTTATTTCGGGATACAAATAGATATTCTTCAGTGTGTGCTAGAGTCATTTTAGTTCTAAATCATTCTATTTCTCTTCAGGTGCCCATTCTCTGCTCCTGATAACTTTCCCCCATCTGTTTAATCCATTTTCTGTCTTATTAAATACTGGGATTATTTCTTCAGCAACAAAGCCCTCAAACTATGCATCACTGATTTTCTATTTTTGAAGCTCTGGAATTTTCCTTGTTGGGACACTGAGTGCCTCATTTCTAATTAGACTTTCCTTCTTACTCATATTTGGCTTTGCTTTATCAATAAATTACACAACCAATAACTGGGAGCAGGATCCTCGAGTGTGCTGCAAACATGATTCCCAGTGACTCGTGGAAAAGAAGGAGCATTCCGGGAGAGATGGGACTGGAACTGTGATGCGGGCAAGATGACTATCAGTGTTGATAATGTAATGAGAAGTTGTTAATTTTTAAGCAACAGGTGGACTCTTACTCAGATTGGTAGTGGCTCTATTTTGTAGTCAGATGAAAGTTTTTAGTAGAAACTATCCCGTTTTATTGGATATTTCCTTTAAAAGTCTTTGTACCAAGAAGCATCTTTAGAAAAGACCATTGGACCTGTCCTGTCGTAAAACCAGGGTTGAGCAAAGTGCTCCAGAAGCAAAGTGTTTTCTAAGATCTTGTTCTGATGCCTCCACCTCCATGAAGTTTTCCCTCATCACCCCAGAGGGGAACCACGTCTCCATCCTTTCGACTCCCACAGTACTTTGAGATATTCCAGGTAAGCCACTTAGCACAGAGCCTGGTATAAAGAAAGCATTCATTATTATTGTCCCTGCCTCTTTGTA
Organism: Equus przewalskii; assembly: GCF_037783145.1. NCBI lineage: Eukaryota > Metazoa > Chordata > Mammalia > Perissodactyla > Equidae > Equus > Equus przewalskii. The sequence continues at coordinate 13,558,992 of NC_091854.1, forward strand.
GCCTGTGTCATCTTCTGCTGGAGGGTCTAATGCATCATTCCATCCTCAGCATTGACTTTGTACTTTCTGGGTACTTGGGAAGCATGTATTGAACGAATAACAGATTGTTAGTCCATCTCAGGTATTTTATACCCCTCATGCTGACATTCAGTAGACACTCAAAAGTGTGGGGATAGTCAGTGTTCAATGAATGGACGTAAACAAAAAACTTTATTGTAACTTTTTTGAATGGCCGCCAAAATTCAACCTTTGTGTTCACAGGGTTACCTGTCTTAATCTTCTGTTAGGGCTAAAGATATTAACGTCAACTTTACTCCTGAGCCCAGTTCCTGTAAATGGCGTGCTGTTTCTTTAAATAACTGGCCAACTAAGCTTCATCAGCATTTCCCATATGAGGAGTAAAATAAATATGGCTAATATTAATTGGGCATTTGTTTTGGGCCAGGCTCTGTTCTAAGCACTTTACATATACTCACTTATTTAATTCTCACTGCAATCCATTCTAAAGTCAAGGCACTAAGGCACAATGTGGTTAAATCCCTCGCCCCAGGTCAGCCTCTTGCCAAATACTGAGTTACAGCCAGAGCTCGTCTGGACATGCAGACAAGTTATGGTTTGATGGCACCTATCACCTTGCTTCATGCAAAATGCTAAAATGAGAGCAAATGCCAGATCAGTCCAGCCAAGATGCTGCTGCCCAGAGGCTTCATGTCTCTCTCAAATATACTCGAGCTCTCAACTGTCCTCTTTATCGCAGGTATCCCAGCTAGAGAGGGGGCGGAGGGCCGAAGAAGCTGGTGCTGGGCTGTGAGCAGAGGAAATTTTTATTCAGATGCTCGGACTCTACATCTTTGTAAATATCTGCTCCGCTCTATTAGTAAGCACCACCCTGCCTCGTCTACTACCACTTTCCTGCTCATACTCTGATCTCTTCCAACTCTTCCCTCAGCTTTGAATTTTCCACTTCCCGACCCTCCTTCAATTGTCTGGGCCCTACAGGTCATGTGTGATGCAACTTACATGGCCGGTCTTGCTGGAAGCTGTCCCTGACCCTCCCAGACAGGTGTCAGATCCCTACAACCCCCTGTGTTTCTTCCTGTCTCGGCGGCTTATTGTTCCACATTGTAATTGGTGGTTTAATTGTCTCTGATACTAGACTGTGAGCTCATCAAGGGTGGGGACCCTGTCTTGCTCACTGATATCCTGAGAGCCCAGCACAATTCTGGGCGCATAGACGTCTCATAAATGTTTATTGAATGAAAATATAAATGAATAAATAAAAATGTTCCCTTGCATATCCACTCCACTCTGAAAGTATTACATAAACCAACTACAAGGGCTGTGCACCTCCGCATTCAGATGCCTGAGACGGGCTAGAAGGACACAGCCAAGAATAACAGGTTGAAGATGTTATTTCTTTGTCCCTATATAGCAGAGAGAAAATATCCCACCGTTATCCAACCCCAGACCATAGGAATAAATAATCTTTGATGAGGAGGGAAAAAAAGTAATCCTGAAAAATTTGCGGCTAGAAAAAAATGTTTCAAACAGCATTTTATCCTTCCCCTCTGTGGGCTTGTTGTGTAAATTATGTGTGAGACAAATATGTGATAGAGCGATTCAGCGGTAATTACTTGTTCTCAAATGTTTGGTTAACCACGCCTCTTAATCCCACATACAGTAGTTTAGCACAGAATTAAATTCTGCCCTTTAGGCAGGATAAGCATTTGGAGTTTCTTGTTTCTGTAGTTTAAATGTTTTTATCCCAATATTTGTCCTTTTCCATTTAGAATAAATGCACTGAGTGTGTGTGAGGAAATGTAAATAGCATGGAATTTTTATGATCCAACTCATCATCCTTATTGGTTTGAGGTCGATTTTTATGGGCACTAATTTTTTAAAAATTACTTATCTGTAATTAGTTACAGGAACATAGAAAGAATTACCAGACCACTCTTTCCTCTAATGAATATAGCATCTTCTCTTTGCCAATAATTGAAGCCTTTAATTTTATAAAGGAAAAACAATTCCTTCCACCTTTACTCTCAAAATGCAGAGACTTCATGGAACAGTGTTATTTGACATAATTAGAGAGAAAGGTTTTCCCTGCTGTCACATATAGCAAGAATGGGAAAAAATGTTGATCTAATTAACTGGGGAATCTCTTAACCCCATATCAGTGGTAGTACTAATTTATTCATTCAGAATCTATTAATATTCACTACGTGCCTAGGATGTATCAGAAGCTGCTATTTACTGGCAATATAAAAAATGCTATGACGTGGTCTCTGTCCTCAAGTAGCTCACCATGGAATGGGAGACAGTTGTATAAACAGTTGCAATCAAACAAGACAAGTCTTACACGGAAGTCGATACAAAGTACAGCAAGGCTTTAGGAGAAGAATCTGAGCTGGCTGGGGAAGTCAGGAATATGGATTCACAGAGGAGAGAGCAACTGAGCGGAGATGAGTGGGAGCAGGAGCTTGCCAGGAAGCAAAGCCAGTAACTGAGCGATGGGGGAGAAGGCATTCTAGACACAGAGCTGAGAAAACTGGGTTGTTGAAATCTTTGGGGCTTAATTATCAGTAACATGTGACCTGTGACGCACTTCACAACTCACAGAGACACATCAGTGTGAGGGAACTGCACTGCGAGGACCACTGGGGAAGCCTTTAAGCATGGCGAGGCTTTGTTCAGATTGGCCTGTAGAGAGAGAGAGCATGAGTTCACTCTGGTAGTTGTTTGTTGGGGAGACCACAGGGAAGCTGATGAGGATCCAGAGGCAGCTGGACCTGGTGATTGACCAGGTGGATCACAGGGCACTTTCTGTGCTGTAAGCCACAAGATCTGGATCAATTCAAGTTTCCAGTTAGTGTCATGGCCACTTACATCCTCCCAGTATAACTTAGGTTGAGCCTTTCACTCAAATTAATTTGTTTTTTGTGTGTATGTGAGGAAGATTGCTGCTGAGCTAACACCTCTGCCAATCTTCCTCTATTTTATGTTGGATGCCACCCCAGCATGGCTCGACAAGCTATGCTGGGTCCTTGCACGAGATTCAAACCTGCGAATCCTGGGCCACTAAAGTGGAGTGCAGGAACTTCACCACTACACCACTGGGCCAGCCCCTCACTCAAATTAATTTGAAAGCAGAAAGATGAATTTAGCCTAACAATAGAATATCTTGATGGCATTAAGTGGGGTATTTTCAAAATAGATTTTCCTCTTTGGGGGGAGGATGTTTGTCTGCGTTAATCTATTAAATAGTTGTATCTAACCCTAGAGAGATAATTCTAACACTTCCAATAGAGCATGAACTGAGGCTCGCTCATGGTTCTCCATCAGCATTTCTCCTCTTTCTTTCAAAGCAGTTCATAAATATCTTCTTTATGCTTTATATTTGTACTGTGGCTCCATTGGAGCCAGCAAACATAAAGGAAAGAATTTGATTGTCAATGATCAATGTAAACCTGTGATGTCAGATCTATTCTCCTGGTAGCCTAAATCTTCTATTTAATTGTGTATTGACATTTTTCTGTGCTTATGTCCTTGTAAATACCTATATTTGTTTTCATAGCTCTTCAGTATTTCAGGAAGGAAATTCTCCTCCAACCACCTTAATCTACTACTGTCCCCTGCATTCTGTTGATGAGGTCCCTTCTTTGTGCCTTGGCACAGTCCATTTTCTTGCCTGAGTTCTTCCCTCTTAGGAATCCAGGAACCTCTCCTTCTTCAGAATCTGGCTCAAAATTAAATTTCTCTGAGAAATTTAATCAGTATTCCAATTGCTTCTTTGTTTCTTGATGTTTGTGAACTGTGTTAGGTTTCCATGCATGTTTCTGCTCGAGTCTTCTTAAACATTTTCGTGTACATATTTTGAGCATTTTCAAACAGTATCATCCTTAACCTAGTGTGAGTGTCCAATAGGTGGTAAGTTTAACTGATGGACAGATAGTGGAAATGCATTTTCATCTGTCTGCCCTAATTTTATGTTTACCTCTAAAATTTTAGAATTTTTTCTAGAACTCAAATTACATGTTCCATCAAGACATCATCTTTATTTCTGATTTTACAGTACAGTTATTAAAAACATTTTTTTTAGGGGCTCACTTTTTTAGTGATTAAGTTCATGCACTCTGCTTTGGCAAGCCAGGGTTCGCAGGTTTGGATCGCAGGCACAGACCTACACACCACTCATCAAATCATGCTGTGGAGGCATCCCACATACAAAATAGAGGAAGATTGCCACAAATGTTAGCTCAGGGCAATCTTCCTCACCAAAAAATAAAAATAAAAAAAATTTAAATTTGTTATGTACACAGAAAAGTACAGAATATAACAAACCAGAATTTTAAAAGGCAAATATCCAGTCATTTGCATTTCAAATATTTCGTTTTTGTTAGGAAGAAATAAAATATTAGAGATATAATTGATATCCCTTTTGTAACTTTCTCTTACACTATTTTCTTTCTTTTCTTCCTAGAGGCAACCACCAGCCTAAAATTGGCACTTTTACTTTCCATCTCTGTTTCTATACTTTTACTAAATATGTATCTTTCCATAATCAATATATTTGTTAATGTTTTTGTTTAAAAATTTTACCTAAATGCTATCTTCACACATCTGGATTTTATTGTTTTCTCCAATCTAAGAATCTCTGTATTTTAATAAACAGATGTAATCCATTCATATTTATTGTGATTATTGACATGTTTGGGATTATTTCCAGCATCTTACTCGGAATTTATTTACCAACGCTTTTCAGTGCTTTTCTTCCTCTTCTTCTTTCTTGTCATTTTATAAGTAATCATTCCTTTATTTCCTTTTTGTTTTCATGCTGGTTTGGAAGATAAACACTCTATCTTCCTAATGTGGCTACCATTTTAAATTTAAAAATATGCACTATTTAAAAAATTTCAAGTCTGTGCTCACCTTCTCAATTTTAATTTCTTGGTATCCATCTAGACATTTTTTTCCCTATGCAGATACAAATGTCTATCTTTCTTTTCCTTTTTCCTTATTTTACAAAAAGATGGTTATACTATACACACTCTTCTACAGCTTACTTTTCTTAAATATATCTTTCGAACTTCTTTCTATGTCAGTAATATGGTTCTGTCTCATTTTTTTAATGGCTACCAAGCAATGATGATAACAGCTAACATTTGCTGAGTGATTACTGTGTGCTAAGAGTTTTTGTCTCATCTGCAGTTTACAAGAACCATAGGTGGAAGAGAGTGCTATTTTGGAGATGAGGAGCCTGAGGTTTAGAGAGGCATGATAAGTAAAAGAATGGCCACCAAAGATGTCCACGTGCAAATCCCTGGAACGTGCGACTGTATTACCTTACACACCAAAGGGGAATTTGCAGCTGACAGTAAGGTTAGAGCTTGAGATGGGGAGATTATTCTAGACTATCTGGGTGGGCCCAATCTAATCATTTGAGTCCTTAAAAGTGGAACCTTTTCCTGCCTGGTTAGAGAGATATGTGATGGTCGAAGCAGGGTCAGAGAGATGACAGTGTGAGAAGGATTTAATGCCCCATTGCTGGTTTTGATATGTAAGGGTCTATGTGTAAGGACCAGCAAGAGGACCCTATGAGTGAAGGGCAGCCCTCAGCACACAGCCAGCAAGGAAACAAAGACCTTAGTCTTACAACCACATGGAACAGGATTCTACTAACACCTGAATGAGCAAGGAAAAGAATTCTCTCCCAGATGCTACAAGAAGAACCCCAGCCCTGCTAACACATTGATTTTTGCCCAGTGAGACCCATATGGGGCTTCTGACCTACTGAACTGTAAGATAATAAATTTGTGTTGTTTCACACCTCTAAAATTGTGGTAATTTGTTATGGCAGCAATAGAAAATAACTACAGTAGCCACAACTAATAAGTTGTAGTGAAATGGGAACTCAAACTCAGGTGGTCTGACTCCAGGGCATGTGTATGGCTAAGTCATGATTTATTTAACCAGTCCATATTGATGAGAATTTAGATTGTTTTTAATTTACAGTGTTCCAGGCAATAGGACAGTAGATTTCCTCATATCCGTATCTTCAAACACTTTAGTTAGACTTTCTATAGGAAAAGCTCCTAAAAGTGAAACTATTGGATCAAAGAATAATCATATTAAACATTTTTATAAATACTGCCAAATTGCCTTGCAGAATGTTCTCAATGTAGCACTTAGACAAGAACTGAAATCAGCAGGAGAAGAATAAACAAAATGTATGGATGGATCTGGGTCACTGGTGACCATTTCAGGCAAGCAAAGAACTGAAGAGACCACATAACTGAAAGTGCCCTTCTTCATTTTAACTGGAGAAACTGCAGACATTTGTTCCAGAAGTGTCCCGGCCGCGTCTTTCCTACGTGCTTTGTGGATAAAATCATTCTTTGTGCTTTCACTTCTGGTTTTACTACTTGTTTTTGGCCTTTGAAGTAATAAAGACTGACAAAAATAAATAGCCTTTTCAGTAAATATCCCTTGTACTACACATCCATCCAAAAATGCTCTTTACTTCAACTGAGGCTAGCGTTTCCCATGTGCACAATTAGATACTTTAAAATACTAATAGCATGTCATTAATTTTGTATGAGAGGCTTTCCAGCAGGGCCCTGTCACCTTAAGGGACCCCAGGCTCTGAAAGAAAAGGAGTCTTTCTTGCTGGAAATAAACATTTACTTTCCTTAGGCATCTTAACTCCACTCTTATCTGGAAAGTGGTCTCTCCTGGCTTGCACCAATGCTTTTGTTGAGCATGTAGATCTGATAGCATCTATTTTTTCCCCCAGGCTCTTTCTTTTGTTTCGGAACTTCCTTTTCTCTTACTCTACTCCCTCGGAGATGTTGATTTTCCCCTTAGGCTGTGATTTTTTTATCTTTAGGTTTGTGACACCTTTTGACGCAATTGTTAAGCTTGTTTTTTGCCCTTGTGCTCAACTGCTAGATCCTGGGACACTGTAATAAACATCCTCTTGGCTTTGAAATGGAAAAAAGTCTAACTAATGATGTTTCTGGGTTTGTTTACTTATTTATTTATCTTTGCTTCATTTCACCTAGGAAACCAGAATGGAAAATTTGATTTCTGATAAATTTTAAGCTATTATAATGACTAATAACTCCACCTATTTATTGAACACTTACCATGTGCCTGATACTAGTCTTTTTTGAAATAATGCTATAACTTAAACTCCTCAGGGCCATTTTTTAAGGTAGGTGCTGTTATTAGCCCATTCCACTGTTGAGGAAATTGAGGCTTCAGAAAGTTAGACAGCCTGCTCAAAGTCATATCATAGTAAATAATAAAGCTGAGATTCAAACACAGGCTTGTTTGATCAGTCTATGCTCTTAACCACTGTGCCATCATGTTCTTTGGCATTTCAAATCATTTGTAAGCAATATTTCCAAGAATGTTTTTAAACAGAAAAAAATTAAACACAGAGCTACTTAGTTGTGGTGAAGTAGGAAGAACACTGGGACAGGAGTCGAAAGAGGGAGTCCTCACTGTGTCCTTAACTAGCTGAGCAGGTCCCCAGTCAAGTCCTTTCACCAGCCCTTCCCTTAGCCTTTTTCCCATTTGTGAGGGTGCCAGTCTTCCAGCATCCTTAAAAAACTTGATTTCCTCTTCTTTAATTTTTCCTATACTGAGATACATGAAACCTGCCACTCCCATATCATTTGTGACAGTGAAGGCTCATATCAGATGAGTCGGTTGGCACAAGGCTACTTTTCCTAAAAAAGGAAGGGAAAAGCAATGATTAAATGCCACCCTCCTGGCAGAAAGCAAGCTAAGCATAATGACTCAAGTTCAAAGCCTAGAAAATCTTGGCGGAAACTGGGTGGATATATCCTTCTGTTTCTAATTTTCTCTGTGTATATTCATCGTTGACCATAGAAATGTGGATGAGTGTGTGGCTCATTATTTATCATCATCTCAAACTTGCTCAAGCCGTTGTGGAGTAATAAAGCGACCAGATTGTATTTGTCCAGTCAGAAATGAGACCCAGCCATCAAGAAGACATGCTAACTTTCTCGAGCATTTATCTTTATTCTATCACAGAGCTTTTTTCTACCCCATGTGTTGTGGGGTGAGTTGTGGCTCCCCAAAATTCATATGTTGAAGTCCGAAGCCCTAGTCCCTCAGAATGTGACTGTATTTGGAGATAGGGTCTTTAAAGAGGTAAGTAAGGTAAAATGAGGTCATAAGGGTGAGCCCTAATCCAACATGACTGGTTCCTTATAAGAAGAGGAGATTAGAACACAGACAACATAGACAGAGGGATGACCAGGTGAGGACACAGTGAGAAGGTGGCCATCAGCAAGCCAAGGAGAGAGGTCTCAGAAGAGACCAACCCTGCCAACACCTTGATCTTAGACTTCTAGCCTCCAGGACTGTGAGAAAAATCAATCTTTTCTTGTTTAAGCCACCCCGTCTGCAGTATTTTGTTATGGCAGCCCTAGCAAACAAATACACCGTGTTTTAAATCCAGAGTTGTTTTAAGGTTTCTCCTTTAATTCCCGGAAGATCTTCACCTTCATTTTTTTTTCCCTCCTTTGCTTAAGCAAGATTTTCTTGCCCTGATAAGTCATACTCAGGTGTCAAGCTTCATCCATGTACTGGGGTACAGAGATTTCACAGAATTAATGGTATTTGAAAAGTACCCAATGTTAAATGAATCTTGACTGGTACTTTGAATATAGCTTACATATTTACACCTATGTAAAATCCTTGTCTTGTCATTGATTCACCTGTGTGTGTCAGTTCTTAAATAGATTATTTAATTTTATAACTAATAAAATAAAACACTGAACTATATACAATTGATTTCTCGCTTCTCACCCTACGTCCATGAATTTTCCTCCTTCATCTTACTTCCTATGTTGATAAAATGGCAGCAGCAGCAGCAGCATCCATCTAGGCTCAGGTTCTCAAGCAGTGAATTTAGAGAGTCATTCTTGATCTTTTCTTTTCCTTATCCTGCACATCCAACTCATTACCACTTCTGTTCGTTCTTCTTTTAAAACATCTGATAGGAAAGAGACTTGTAATATTAAACTATAATGTTAAATTTGAATTAGAAGTATTGACATGGACTCATGAATTAGAATATGCACGTGTGTCTATCTCTATCTATCATCTATCTATCTATCTATCTATCTATCTATCTATCTATCTATCTATCTATTCTAGCTCTGTCCACTGAAAGAACATAGAAGCAATGACATCCCTCTAGCAGTAAACATACCTAGAATCCAGATTTGGGTTTCTACTCACTATTACCTAAAAAAGAACAATGATCTTTGGAGAAATAGCTGATTCTAGTTGTTGAGCAGGGAAAGTACAAAGAGAGTTTAGGATATCTTGTTGTGTCAGAAACAAAGGAAGTGCCCAGTAATTTATGGAGGCGTGTTAACAGGACCCAAGGGCTAGTTTGAAAGGACTCCCACTAGCCAGATTTTAGGCAATTTGAAGATAACTATAACTTATTGTAAAACATTAAATATGTAAAAATCCATGAGTCCATAGTGGTACACAAAAGAGTGAAGGGAAGGAGAAAAAAAATAATTTGCATCATTGAAGGCGACTATTCAATAAATCCTTACTCTGAAATTGGTAGTAAAAGGGAAAGAACTAAACATTTGCCTTGGCTTTTTAGGGGAAATTGTATATCATCCTAGTTAATCAGGAAAAACTCATCTTTAGAAAAGAATGCCAAAGAAGGAGTGGTAACATTTGAAAGTCATCGTTTTGCAACTTCTAATGAAATCATTGATTCAAGCAAGTATCATCAATGGTGAAAGATTATTGCGGAACAGGATATTCACACAGTGACAAAGCATCACTTCACAAGTTACTTACCAATTGCATAGAGCACAAAGGAGAGATCTGACAGTTACCACTTTGGCCAAATGATCAACCTAAGCATTAATAATATGGGATACACTTGCATTGTGTTCCTCCTGATGTGATGAGGATGAAACTCACAGAATTGTTTATAACCTATTCTTGCCAAAAGTGTTTAACCTGAGTCTAATTAAGTTTTTAGACGTTAAGTCAAATATATAAAAATTTTAGAGACTCTAAGAACAATCAAATTATAGGGAAACTTATAGAGGAATCCCAAATGTGAAATAGTCTATAAGACAACATTTTGGATTTTTCCAAAAGTCATTATCATTGGCAGAGAAAGAGTAGGGTGAGCTCTAGCTGAAAAGAGACTAAAGAGACATAACAACCAAATACAATGTATGAAACTTGATTGGTTCTTGGCTTGATGAAAACAGCTAAAAAAGCATTTTGGGGAAAATTGGAGAAAATTTGAATATGAGCTATATATTAAATGATATGATACTAAGAAGTGAATATCAATTTTCTTAGACATGATGACATTGTGGTGATATATAAGAAAATTCTTATTTTTAGAAGACGCATATTTGGGTGTGAATATTTAGGTGTGAAGTGTGATCATTTCTAGAACTTTCTTTCAAAACAAATGTATCTATATGTACATTTTCCAAAACTTATATATATGTATACGTGTGTGTGTGTGTGTAAAAATAAAGCAAATAAGGCAAAACGGTAACCATTATTGAATTGATGTTGAATCCAGGTAGAAGTTGCATAGGTATTTATTTTACTATTGTTTCAACTTTTCCAGATGTTTAAACTTTTTCGTATTAAACAGTTTGGGAAAATTTTTATGCCTCTTTTCCTTTTATGCTTCCACCCTCATCTCTGTCCCCATTGGTACTCTCCTACTACCACACTTCATCATCTCTTGCCAGAAATATTGTGGTGGCCTCCTAAGTAGTTTCCATCTGCAGTCGAAATGCCCTCCAGGCCATCTGCCAGAGACAGCTTCCTAAAAGTCAGCTCTTACCATTTGCCTACCCTGCTTCCCTTCATTAGTAGTCACACCCTCCTCCCCCATCACCCACATGGTAACATCTGAATATGCTTAGCAAGCAAGACTGTTTACACTTTCACTCCAAACTACTCTCACATCACATTCTCATTCAGGGTATTCTCCTGCCATCTCATAGCCTCTGCTCTACCAGGGGTCACAGCCGCAAATGCACACGGAGAGGACTGGGAGTAAAATAGTAGAGGGTGTGGGGTCTGGGGTGGACAAGGGAGAAGGAACCCCCTCTAAAAGGGGTAGCTATTACTCAGGACCAGTTGAATGCGGGCCCAGTGTTGCTAAATCCTTGTGTTTCCAGTAAGTTAGAAATAAAGATTTGTATACACATTCTCCTAATTTTAAACACTGATGAGTAATTTATTTTTTTTAAAACACTGCAGGCTGAACAAAAAGTTATGGGCTGCAGTGTGACTCCTCCATGACTGAATGCTCACTCTTTCAAACTAACCTCTATGTCATTCTTCCTTCTTTCTCCTTGGTCTGGAGTATTTTCTCCATCCTTTTCTGAGTGAAATCCTACAAATCCTTCAAATCCTAGCAAGCAAGGCATTCACCTTCCCTAACTCCCCCAGGCAAAGCCGGCACCCCGTCTGCAGAGTGCCTAGCCATTCCTACAAACCTTCATCCCAGGACTTGTAACAGAATTACATATTTGGTTGTCGGGCTTCTCCCGCTGGATTCTGAACCTCATGATTAAGAGCCATGTTAGTGCCTTGCTGTCTCTGCTGTGCTGCTCAGTGTCTGGTATGAAGTCAGCATTCAATGAACATGTGTTGACTGAGTTGCGGGTTGTTAAAAGTAATGCTTTAGAAGAATTTAGGACATGGCTTCTAGGGCTTTCAGTTAGAAATGTGCTTAAGAATGTCTATGAATCAGTAGAAGAAAAATTTCTGTTTTATTCCAAGTAAGATTGTCTTCTGGGATCATTTTTCTAATATAGGAAATCAGGTAAATAAGTTTAGTTTTAAAAAGAAAAAAATTCTCAAAATTGGATTCTTTCTGGCCTTTTAGCCCAAAAGAATGATAACAGCATTGTTTCAAGGATTGTCTTTCTAGGACAATCTTGGTGAAGATCAGGCCAAGGATCCAGACGGCTTCAGTAACCTACCGATGTGCTAAACCTGTTTAAACCTATGGAATAACTGAGTGGTGGGGTGTGTGCTGACTCAAGTCTCCTCCTCTCCTGGGGACATCAATTCCTATCAGTGCCCTACACATCCATTCTCTCCTTCTTGTCTCTTTCATGCCTTTCTTTTCTGGAATGCTTTCTTTCTTTCATTCACGATTCCTTCCAAAATCCAGCCCAAAATGAACTTCTTCCATAGAGTCTCTGATAAATGTCATCTGACTTGATTGTTCCTTTATAATATATTCTCCATTTGTCTGTGTTCCTTTATGTTGGCTATGGCTTACTCCAGTGTAAGCTATATAATTAGAATGATTATTATATTAAGAATAAGACAATAAGAATCATTTGAGGGCCATTGTTAAAAATAATAGCTTCATAGACCCCTCCCTGGAGATCCTGATTTGGTGGCCCCGGCATGGAGAAGGGGATGGGTACAGGTATTTGTATTTTTCAAAAGTGCTACAGGTAATTCTTATCATCAGGCAACTTTGGGAAACACTGGTCTCCTCTTTACAAGCTAGGATTTGAGGTAAGACTGATCAGAATTTGAGGTGGGCTTTGGCGCTTCTTAGCTGCGTGCAACATTAGCTAAGTTACCATGTCCAACAGCCATGGTTTTTTATCTGTAAAATGGGAAAGATAAACACTATCACAAGGTTGTTCTAGGGAATTAAGTGATTCACATTATTAGCATTAGAGCTTTAGCACAGTGCCTGGAACATTCTAAATTCTCAGTAAATGTTGACAATTATGTTTATCTTTGCTTGAGTATATAACTGATTCAAAGACTGGATGGTGGTTTCTTTGATTCTGTAACACTGTGGTGATTTAGGGTAGGGTGACCCAGAAGATTTTACCCCAGCCAAAGACTGGGACCCTGCCAACCTCTGCCAATGTTTCATTGCCTCAACAAGGTGTCATCCTTTGTCCTCTTTCTTTTTACCTGTCACCTCCATTAAATTATAGGAAGGTCTTTGAAGCCAGTGACTCTGTCATGTACGTTTGTTACATAGTAGATCCAGTACCCTGCACAGTAGGCTACTAGCAGAGGGTATTATCTAGTAGAATACACATTTATTTCGTAGCGTTCTAGAACCATCATTTCTTACTTAGGTTACAACAGCTCCTAGTGGGTCTTGGGGTCCTACACTCTTGCTCCTCTGCTATCTAGTCTCTGCACAGCAGCCAAAGTGATCTTTGAACAATGTAATCACAGAATGTCATTCCCGTTTGAAATCTTCCAATGCTTCCCACTGTACGTAGAGCAAAATCCAAACTCCTTACCGTAGCTGTATAAGCCCTGCATGATCTGGGATAGGCTGTCTGTCTGACTTCATCTCCCGTCATTCACTTTCAGGATGCACATTCCCGTAACTTCACTGTTCCCTGCCCTGCGCTGTCCTTTCCCTAGATATCCACATCATTCAGCCCAGATGTCACCTTCTCAGAGACCTGGCTTCACCTCCTTTTCCAATGTTTTTCTCCCATTAGTTTCCAACCCTTTACCCTGCTTTATTGTCTTCTGATCACTTACTACCATCTGATATTGCACATATCGGTAGCTGATGTTAGCTGTCTTGTTTATTGGAAGTTCCACGAGAGCAGGCATCTTGTCTGTCTGGTATTCCTAGCACTGGGCTCAGAACCTGGTACATTTCATGTGCTTGGTATATATTTGTCAAATTGATGAGTGAACTTTACAAATAGACTAAAGAACATCTACAGAGTCCAGTAGATTCCAAGTTTTGTAAAGCAGAGGAATCTTTTATCAAACATAATACTTAATTATTAATATGTGTTTGTTTAATTCTTTTTGCTTATTTCTTGGCAATCAATAGGCTTCTATACACATAAAAAGTTCTTTGCAAGTACTTAACAATTTAATGCATCCTTTTTCAATGAGAGCTACCACCAGGGGGAAATCAATGCCCTGACTTGGCATGGGGTGGACAGTGAGCTGTGGACAGTGAGAAATCTGTCTGGAGGAGAAGCAGGCCTGACAGGGACAGGTGAGAGTGCTGAGTGTTCTGGCGGCATGGCTACTCTAGGGCTTCCCAGCTGCTCTGCAGACAGAGGGAGGAGGAAGCAAGAGAGGCAAGGCCATCATTTGGAGCTCCCAAAGGAGAAACAGCAGGAGAGGGCTCTTTAATGCTGGCCCAGGCATTGGTGAGACACTGACTGGCCTGGAACAGCCCTGGGCCATGGCTGCAGTGCTGCAGAAAGGATGGCAGTGTGGTGGTGGCAGCAGTGATGGTGCCACAAGAACAACATCTCAGGGAGGTATTGATGTGTGAAGCAGCTTCCCACCAGGCTCAAACCATAAGAGACTTGGGAAGGAGGTAAGGACTGCAGTGACAAACAAGTGGCAGCAAGGAGGGCATTTGACCCCTCATACTCTTCCAGGTGACAGGAAAGGATTCAGAGACCTTTAATTCCAGCAGGTGAGCATGTGTGATCTCAGCCAGAGCTATTGGTTTTGTTTTCATTTGGGTTTAATTTATCTTTCAGTATCATTTTCAAGGATTAAACACACCCAGAAATGACAGAGATGTTGGTGTTAGCAAGCAAGGACTTTGAAACAGCTCTTATAAACATACTTAAGGATTCAGAAGAAAATGTGGACTCAAGTGAATAGAGGGACAGTCTCACTAGAGAAATGGAAACTATTTTTAAAAACCCCAGAAATTCTATAACTGAAAAATAAAATATCCAAAATGAAAAATAAAAATCACTAGATGGGCTTAAGAGCAAATTGGATTCTACAGAAGATAAAAATTTGTGAATTTGAAGACAGATAAATTATCTGAACTGAAGCACATAAAGAAAAAAGGCTAAAAAAAATGAACAGAGCCTCATTCACTTGTGGGGTAGTATGTGGTGGCTTATCACCTGTCAAACTGGAGTCCGAGGAGGAGAGGAGAAACCGACTGAGGCAGAAAAAACATTTAAGAAAAAAGGATGAAAAAAATCCAAATTTGATGAAAAATATTAACCCATGAATCTAAGAAGCTCAGTGAACCCCAGGCAGGACAAAAATTTTAAAAACTACCTCTGGGCACATCATACTCAAATTCTGAAAACCAAGAATCAAAGAGAAGAGTCATAACAGCAGCCAGAAGAAAAAGACTCATTCTGCACAAGACCTAGAGGAATGATAAATCCGACTTCTCAACAAGCCAGAAGACAATCAAACAACATCTTTAAAGTGATGAAAGAAATAAAACCTATTAACTTAGAATTAGAAACCTAGTGAAAAGAGCCTTCAAAAATGAAGGCGAGAGAGAGAGAGAGAGAGAGAGAGAGAGAGAGAAACATTCCCAAATAAGCAAAAGCTGAGAGAATTTGTCAGCAATAGACATGTACTATAAGACATGTTAAAGGAATTTCTTCAAGCTGAAGAAAGTGACACTAGATGCAAACTCAGATCAACATGAAAAATGAAGAGTGCTGACCATGGTAAATACGTGAGTAAATAGAAATTACTTTTTTTCTTGCTTATTATTGAATGAGTAAAATTCTTAAGTGTAGAGCTGAGTTCTTAGTGGACATTGCAGTTGTTGGAGTGTCAGGAAATCTGGAGCCCGGTCCATTTCTATGACCTTAGATAAGTGGCCTAATATTCTTATCTTGGTTTGATCATGGGCCAAGTAGGACTCTAATACCTCATATTCCTCTCTCCTTGGCAAGCATTAAATAAATGTTTCCTTTTACCACTGCCAAACACCTCAAAAGAGCTACCTACCCATTGCTTCTCAAATTTAATGTGCGTGTGAATCACCTGGGGATCTTGTTAAATTCAACCACAATAATAAAGTCATTGTGGTATTGGTAAAAGGATAGAGAAATAGATCAATGGAGTAGAATAGAAATTTATTCTTTTTTTCCCTTTTACTTCTAATCTATTGTCTTTATACTCATATTTTATATTTAAAGCATCTCTCTTACAAAGTGTATAGAGTTGGTTCTTGTCTTTTTATTCAGTTTTATAATCTCTGCCTTTTGATTGGAGTGTTTAGTCCAATTACATTTAATATAAGTATTGATGTTGAGTTTACGTCTACCATCTTGCTATTTGTTTTTTCCCAAGTGTTTCTTTTGTCCCATCTGTTTTTAATTCCTTTGTTTCTCCTTTTCTTCCTTATTTTGGATTTATTGAGAATTTTTAAGTACTCCATTTTATTTCTTCTATTGGCTTAAAAGTTATACCTCTTTGTTTTATTTTTTAGTGGCTGATCTAAGGATTGCAACCTGCATTGTTTACTTAGCAGAGTCTACTATGATTTCATATTATATCACTACATGTGTAGTATAAAAAACTTTCAAAAGTATATTTCCTATTTTCCAGTTTGTCCTTTGCACTATTATTTTCATATATCACACTTCTACATATGTCAAAAATGCCCCACAATAAGTTTTTACTATTTTTGCTTTAAATAGTCAATTCTCTTTTAAAGAAATTAAGTGAAGTTGATATTAGAGCAATCCTGGAAAACTTTTCTCTGCTTACTGTATTTTCCACACATAGTATGAGAAGTCCTCTACAGTCCCTACCTGCTGGGCTGGGTAAAGCAATCTGTCAGTGAAGTTACCACTGCTGTCCCAATGGCTACTTCTCAGAATCTCTTCAAAATTCACACTAGTGAAAGAGGAGAGCAGGATGCTTAGAGAGGAGGGCAAATACCTCTAAGAGGATGGGGAGAATGAAACCTCTTTAAGTCTATATTTTAAAATCTCATTAAGCTTCATTTCTTATGAAGTATAATTTGAAGAGATATATTTCTTTTTAGAAAACAAATTATAGGGCACTTGGGGGTTAGTTCACCCAGGGAGATGTTGATAATTTTATTTGAATTGTCAGTAATACTAGTTCCAGCTGCTGAAAGCAAAATGCAAGCTAAAGAATGAGTCTTTACTTGAAATCCCTGGGCAAAGAAAGTCCTTTGCTTCCTCTCAATGCCACCTGTTATGGGAATAAGGGGGTTTGAAGAAAATATGTCATTGATGATTTTTGAAAATAATATTTAACATGAAAGATTACATTTTTATAATTTTAAATTTTTTTTTAACATAGAAAACTCAGGTTGCCTTAAATCTTCAAGTGACATATTTGGGTTAAAATTGCATTCAACAATATACCATACACTTCCTCATCATCTGAATGTTTTCAATCACTGTGCATCCCTATTAAAATACACGTCTACATTATACTTTAAAACTGTATTTCCTTGGGATATTCTCATATTTTTTAAGAATAGAAAGCTTGTCTAAGACTTCTCTATGACAGGAATGGAAGCCTTGCTAACATCTGAATCATACTCAGTGTAAAAAAGAAAATTGGAGCCGTCTCAACACTCAAGTACCCTTTTTTGGCATTGAATGGTACAGTATTGGTATAAAAAGGGCTGCTTTTTTTAAAAGAAATATTCAAAATGTTACTAAGCACCATAGTTCTTCATCTTTGGAAATACTGTGGCTTTCAGGGTCACTGACTGTGTGTCATATACCAGTAGAAAGCATGACTCATCAGCTGTGGACATTCTTTGCACTCTTAGCATTGTTCATGCTATTTCTTTACCTCACGGGCTGTTTGACACCTTTCATTAAAATAAGAACTCATGTTTGTGATTTGTGTGCATCAAGTTATTGGGTCTGTGGTTGGCCTTCCAGCTGTCCACCTGCCTGAGTTCAGGGGAAAGTGGGCATGGTTGTCAATGTCAAGGCAGTGTTCTGTTACAGTAAATCCAAAAAACTATTAGTATCCAAAAAACTTCTGGTATAGGAATTAGTTTTTTCAGTTTTGAATTAACGAAGGAGAAACACAAGCTATGAGCAATGTCTATAAATAGACTTGGTTCTTTCATGAGGAATGTGCTCCATGTTAGCACCTGCAAGAAGATAGCGTGTGTCATATTAGTTTTATAATATCAGTGTTTGTACAAAATGATGGCAGGAAGACAAATTGGGTTTTATTCTTTATTACTTATTCTTAGTTGAAGATACTCCTGTGAGGGCTTATGGTATTAGGTTAAACCGTGTGAGATTGCTATTTGAGTAGGCAATTTTATATGGCTCTAGGAGACAAGGTATATTTTAATTAGTTCTCTCTATATCATTGTGAGTCTGCCACAAGTATTTTAAATTAATACATATAATTTAAAAATTGGGACTTGAAAGGCAAGATTTGTTTGTTCTCCTTCTTGCTCTGTTTTTTATTCTTTGTCACTGCTCCTTTGCTTTCAAGGAAATGGAGAGTCTGTATATGGAACGTCTCCTGATACTTGGCCATTCTGTAGCCCCTTGAGGGGCAAACAAGTAAAAACACAAATATTACTTGCTCATTTGTGGGTTAAAGTCATCTTTCGATCCTTCTAAGAATAATTTAAACTTGCAGCTGTTCCTTTATGATTTTTTATGAATTCATTTTTCTGTAGAGAAGACAATTCCATCACAGGAATACGTTAGAAGTGCTGAAATGCCTTTCTCCTCTCAATTCATCCATATTTCTCCATTTGCAGTTTCATCTGTATAGAAAAGGAGCTCTGGTAGCTTCTGCTGAGAGTTTTCAGTGGGAAATGCTTCCAAAAGAAAAAAAGACAAAGAAAAAGCAACAGCTATTTTGTAGACTGCATTTCTAAAATTATATTCAGGTAAGTCAATTTTAGATGCCATCCCTTACAGCTAAAAGTAAACACATTTGATTTAATCATGTTAATCAAAATGTTCTTGCATTCAAGTGGTCTGATACATCAGTACTCCTGGATGGATTTAAATTATATTGACAGAAAACATCCATTTCCTCACATTTTCAAATACCAAGCAAGTTTTAGAACCTGGTCTACAGCATGGTTGTTTTTGAAAAAAATGTAATTCAGCTGAGGCTGATCTTGTTTTTCCTTTATTCTCTAAGCCAGAAGCAATTACTTTTCATTTCAGGATTAAGCAGCTGTAACATTGCCATTCATCGCCGAGGCTCCTGGTTTCAGCATGTCTCGTTGGTTCCTGGCCAGTGCTGGTTGTTCAGGTAGCAGCGGTGGCTGGGAGTGCCTCTCCAGCCTGCATTCTTTGGCTATGAATTTTATAGCCCTGTTTATCTGATGAAGACCTCCCCATAGTGAGTTGCTCATGACATGGTCACACAGACCACGAATGATAGGGAAAGATACTGGATGTTTCTCTTCCTGGAAGGCCAACCAATCCTGAATTTCCCAGTTCCTTTACTCTGGCTGATTGCTGCAAAGGCCTGGTGCTGAGATTGGATGAGACTCTGCCCTGCATGAACCAGATTCTAGCAGGATGCGTGCAAGTCCTCTCTGTGAGTTGTCACTGAAGCCTGTTCAGAGAATTTTCAACAATTACATTTGCCCAAACATTGGCTCTCACTTCTCTGTGCTATTTCCTTCAGTTTATACTTTTAATCTATAAATGCTATCACCAACTTCAGTGCTTAAAGACCTCTCTTCCTTCTCTTGAAACCGTGACTTTGCTTGGGACGGCTTTAGAGCATGGCTTTCTCACTGTTTCATGTATCTTCATTTTCCTTCCTAAACCGGACTGTAAATTCTTTGAGAGAGGACTCCCTGAAAATTGGTAATATCTTATTTAGACAGTAGACAGAAAAAAACATTAGGACAGAAAGACCCTTGTTGCTCTTAATAACCCATAAAATTGCCTCAGTGTCTTCAGAAGACCCTAAATCATCTGCTGTAATGTGCTACTCCTCTCCTTTCCCCTGCCTGCCCTCTGCTGGAACTGCTAATGAGCAATAAGATAGACAAGGCAGGACATCATATGAGAAATGTGGGAAAACAGGGGTGTTGTCTGACTGAAAAGCAAATTGAATAACTGAATTGTGAGTCTACAATCTAGATCTTTAAAGCTCCTCCTTATGTGCCTTTGGATGACTATAAGCCTCATTATAAGACTCCTTATTTGTTCAACTGTGCACCAGGATGTGATTCTGCCTACTGGCATGAGAGGGACAAATGAGCTTGTGTGTCCTCCTCCTCTGTGCTTGTTCCATCTCCAGAAACATGCAATAGACGGCAGATAGCTGAGCCAGGTAGTCTCCCCTGTCAAACACAAATGCCCTCCTTATACACCAGCCTCAAGGCCTTCACCACCTTCATATATAAGAGGCATGTACGAGGATCTGGCAAGACTGCCAGTTTGGTAATGGAGAAGACAAGTTTGAAACTCTAGACCGGTTTCCTGTTTCCAAGGGCAGCAGGATATGACAGCTGCTGAGGCAGCCCATTTGCCCTTGGAGAGGAGAAGCAAGAGTGTCGGATCACTAGATGACCTCTCCCTACTGCTGGCTCAAGGGTAGTGTGGGTAGTTCCCCTCCTGTTCTTGGTCAGGAGGCTAGATGATATGAAAAAGAAGAGGAAAAACATGTTTTTTCCTTTTTTTGTTATTGCAAGAGGGCACTCTCTGGAGAGGGAGAATCCATTAGCTGAATCCATTTCAGTATCTATGGTTAATTAATTTAGGCAGTTTTAATGCACTCTTATTATATAGCCTTTAAGAGCTGTTCTGGTAAATGTCCATCCCATAAATACTATCACTACTTTATACATATGATATCCTTTTTGGAAGGGTGGATCTGAGTTATCCAGATATTAGTTTGTACGCAACCCTGTCTAGACATTGCAAAAATGCTTCCTCATAGTTTGAACATTATTCGATACATTTTGAAGTGGGAAAACACTGCTCAGATATGACACTCTACATTTTAAGTCACTGGATAAGTCAGTCTGCTCGCCTCCCAAAACATAATTTTGAAAGTCAGTTTTACCATTCTATGGACTGAATAATTGATTTCTGCATTTCAGTCTGTAAATTAAACATTAGACTTTGAATTACTAGAAGAAATAGCACGGTTAGCCAATAAACCTTTCTTATAAAATGATAGCATTTTAATTTATTATATGCATTAGCATTTATTCATGCCTAAGATTTCATCGATCAATTTTCCATTTAAAAAAGATGTCTCTGGAAACAACAGTGGAGAAATGCTGAGTTCCAAAAGCAATGTTGTGAAAGGCAGCAGGTCTAGTATTCTGGGTACATGTTTAAATATTAGTCAACAGCTCTGTAGAAGCCCACTTTTTAAAGTATCTACCTTATGAATTGACTCTCTTGGAATGTCAGAGTTTAAAAAAGAAAATATTTAAATTTCACTATTTAAGAGGTGTGCTGTATTTGCTCAAAATTACAGCAACCTCTGATATTTTTTTTAAATATTTATTTTGCCACTTGACAGGCTTCTTCTACACTCCTCTTGGGTTTTAATTTTGTTTACAGTAGTACATTTCAATAGTTGGCTTCAGATTAAATAAATATTAGTATTTTGTGATGCTTTTATTAATTAGTTGCTTTTGAAAAATATTTTAAGTTGAAATTTACTCCAAAATAGAATCTCTAAGAATCATTACCACCAGATAAATGTTAACTTTAAATCATTTATTTCATTCATTCAACAAAATTGTATTTAACACATATCAGGACTGACTTATCCATAGGCAAGGTAGGCAGAGTACCTGGAGCCCACGATACTTTTAGGGTCCTATGGAAATGTTTTAATTTCTTTTAAAATAAGAAGAAAAAAATGAAATTTTAGGTCAAGAAAATATTTTAATATATAATATTAAATGTTAGTATTTATATCAACATAGTCATAAAATACAATTTTAAGGGGATGGCCCAGTGGTGTGGTGGTTAAGTTTGCATGCTCCATTTCAGTGGCCTGTGGTTCATGGGTTTGAATCCTGGGCACGGACTTAGCACTGCCTGTCAAGCCATGCTGTAGCAGCATCCCACATAAAATAGAGGAAGATTGGCACAGATGTTACCTCAGCAACAGTTCCCAGGACCCATGAAAGTCATAATGAAACCTATGCCAAATCTTGTCTATACTAGTTTCTAAGGATAAAAATATGAGTAAGACACAATTTCTGTGCCCAAAGCATACACAGTCCAATGAAGAAAACGGACACGACACAGATAGTTCATAATTTGGTTTCCTTGAAGTTGTTTGAAATAATAATTATGGTTTGAAGAACAAAACCGTTTTACTACAAAATATCGTTTAACACATAGACTTGGTCTTATCCTTCTTTCAGTTAAACTTATGCAAAAATAGGGTTTGCATATATTTTAATGGTACATAGCACGACTATATGTTTATTCATTTCAAATACCACTGATATTACCATCCAGATCTTTAAGTCGGAATGTTCATATTTTAAAAGCACACTTCATTAACAGGGCCACAAAGGAAATGCCAGCCCTAGATATTGACGGTTCAATGAGGAAAATGAGAAAAGAGGTTTGCTTCTCCCTAGCTTAGCAAAGCTCACTTACTTATGTCCTTTGGAATTTTATTGCGTCTTCAGAAATGGAATAGAATCTTGGGTGCACTTTCTCTCTTCATAAAATTTCTTGCTTATATGAGATTCAGCATATATTTTTTCAATTACTGTTTCTAAAACCATAATTAGGGTAGTCCGAATGCTCTGCTTAACCTAAATCTTCCGTGTTAATATTTGGGCCCACTTGCTCATTTTTTTGTTGTTAATTGGAGAATGATTTTTGATATTTTTTATTTTTAGAGCAATTTTACCTGCTTTTTGCATAAGTAAGACATCATAGGGCATTGGGAAGAGCACAGGCTTAGACAAACCTGGATATGAATCAGAATTCTTTCACTCCAGCTGTATGATCTTGCTCAATTCAGTTAATCTCCTTGCATCTCAGCTTCCTCGTCTATAAAATAGTGACCATTATGTGTGTGTTACAAAGTTGCTGTAGGAATTAGAATAATGTATGTTAAGCATTGGACCAGTACCTGTAATATAGTGGATGTTAAGTAGATGCTATTATTATTGGCCATACTTTACAAATTAGGAGACTGAAACACAGGCATATTAACTTACCTTGGCCAGGGTTAGGGACTAGGGCACCCAGTTGTTCTTGGAAAATTTCAGCCTTACTTTTGATCAAGGCTTATTGAGAATGAGGTTGTAGGACACAAAGGAAGTATAGAAGCAAAAGGTACAGAAAAGGCGCTGACATCGAAGGAACCAGATAATTAATATATATTTACTGAGCATCTTGTAAGTATAAGATATTCTGTGCACAAGCTGGGCCACTTTGGGTTGCAAATGACAGAATCTCAACTTGCCCACACAAAAGGAGAATTTGTTTACTGGTGAAACTCAAGCACAGGATGTAGGGAACTGGTCTTGGGGATGTCTGGATTCAGTGGCAGGAACACTTTTAGGGCTCACATCTTTTATTTCTGACTAGTGTTTCTGGTTCCCTTTGCAGATGGCTTTCTTCATGCCATGGGAAACACGGCTCCTAGCAACCTGGGTCTCTCATCTCGTCCTAGAGTTCTTCTACCAGCAAAGAAAGAGGATTTCTTCCTCTTTGGCAGCAGCCTGAAAACAATGCCAAGAATGACTTGCATTGGATCAACTTAGGTCACATACTCCTCTCCAAACCAATCACCAAGCCAGGAAGATGGGGTAATATGAATGGTCCAATCAAGAGCATGTCTCCACCCTTGTCATTAGAATGTTTTTTTTATCCTATGGAAGGAGGTGGATGGGGCAAGCAAAAAAGGGAACCTTATTGTCTATGAAATGTAATAGAGAAATTAGTATTTTAATGGTAGGGCTAGGTTAAAAGAGCCAAAAAACTAGAATCAGGATGTCTGGCTAAGATAGCACAAGGCTCAAGTGGACATGTCAAGTGGACTTTTCAGCCAAGAAGGGAAGCCGGTCATACTTTTGTCTCCAAATATATTAGCTCATAGAGTACAAAAATTTATTTTTTAATATACACATCTTTTAATGGAGAAAGTTATAAACACTTGGGTACTGTCTTAGAAAAAGCAAAACTCTCCAAAGAGGATGGTTGGAGGCTGGACCACAGACTGACATCCCTGTTTGAAAAACTGCAAGATGTCTTGTCCTCTGGGAATGCATTATTCTAACAGCTTGCTTAATGCTTTTATTTCCTGTGGAGTGGGCTGGGGATGGGAGCTCAAAGCAGACACATAAATTGAATTATATAGAGGAGAACTTCTCTTAAAGTCTTTGCTGGGGCTGTTTAAGACACTGAACTCTTTCCTCTTGGCTCCAGGACTTTACTGTCCACTCTATTACGTTAGTGGGAGGACTCTTGTATTGAGGTCTGGAGAGCTTGTGACTGGGAGAAGAGTCAGTGTTTTGACTTTTTATGCCAACATCATCATTTAGTCACTCGTTTCACATTTCTCCTGTCAGTTGGGCCCTCGATTCAAGGTTACCTTGATTACTTCCTCAAGTCCTTAGTCAAGAATCTTTCTAAATTATTTTTCCTCAAAAAGTTCTTGTCTTTTCACCAACTCACTTTTTCTTCTTTCTGTCTTAAAATTAGACATATTCCTACTCTTTTCCAGCACGAAATTCTTCCCTCTTTTACCCCCTTAGGAAACGAATTCCATCCATTACTTCATCTTCAGTTATCCCTCTCTGCTGCATCTTTCTCCACTTATCCACCTGCAAGACTATCCCCCTGAGATACCAGCATAAGAGATTATGTATGTGGAAGTGCTCTGTTACTCTAAAGTGGAGCATAAATATGGAATAGCACTGCTATCCTGACTTTCTTCTTCACTCCACAATCATCTCAAAAAGTTGTCAGTATAAAGTATTTCTTGATTTTACTTTCTCACTGTTCAATTCATTACTTAATGTCTTAAAATCTGACCTTTGTCTCCTAAAGTACTGTTTTTGGGTTCCACATCTTTATCTTCCTTCCAGCATGGGCCACAGTTGACTATGCCCTTCTCTTTTGATTTCTATAACCTCACTCCCTTGGTTCACCTTCTCTCTCTCGCACCACTCCTCTCTCTCCTTTAATGCTCATCTTTTTCCTTCTACCTCTGAATGTGAGTGGTTTCCATCATGCCGTCCTTGCTCCTTCTGCCTCTAACTCTCTCTCTCTCTTGTTCTTGTAAATACATCTTGAAACAGCTCCCAGATCTCTCTCTTCCCTTCAGCCTGTTAAATGCCTGCTGACAATTTTAACCTACATATGTCTTTAGCCTCCAGATACAATGTATATTAATATAAACTCTTACCCCATCCTAAATATCTTCCACCTTATCTCAGCCAACAGTGTTACTTTTCTACCCAGTCACCTCGGCTTGAAACCTTGGTTCCATCTTTGATTCCTCTCTCTCCCTTACCTCTGAATCCAATTTTAGCCTTATTTTAGGGACACATTGTTTTCTTCACCTACCTCCTCTCTGTCCCTCCCCTCCCCCTTTCTCCCCTCAGGCGCTGAGAGTTCTGGTTGCTGGAGTAGCACACAGTCTGTTATTTCGCTTTCAGTGGGGTTTCCCAGAAGTATTTTGTGGCCATGCTTTTGTTCTCTTCCTCATTTTTGCTTCTTTCCCTTTTCTGGGCTGAATAGCCATTTGAACTTTATTCACAGAGATCACTGAATCTTCTTCTACACAGATATCCTTCTCAAAACCTAAATACCCACTAGTGTGTTTAGAATGGCCTGTGTAACATGCCTAGTAACAAATGTAAGCTGACCATTGTTTATAAGCAATGATGTAAAAAATACATTCCATAGCTATGTCTTTTATTAATGTAATTTGCATTTTCAAATACAGTCAGTATCTTCATATTAGGACAACATTTCAACCATATTTGATTTAGAAAGCTGAAGTTTTGAGGATTTAATGATGGGCTATTGAATGTACACTAAACATATTGCTTGAGTTTTAATACATTTCCAGCAATCATCAGAATATGATATAATTCCAGTTTATTTGTAACCTCATCAGAAACCTCACCTTTCAATCTCTAGGACTCAAATCCTCTTACTTTATTTCTGCAGGTCTATTTAACAAAGAATGATTAAGGACAGCTTCAGTCTTCCCAGTTTCAACACTAAAGATGTATAATGTAACAAATAGCATACTGTGCAGCTACAAAAAAGAGTAGGAAATCTCCTTATGTGTTTATATGGAAAGATATATGTTATAGACTGAATGTATCCCCCCAAATTCATATGTTGAAGCCCTAACCCCTAGTGTGATGTTATTTGGAAATGTGGCCTCTGGGAGGTAAATAGGGTTAGATGAGGTTATAAAGGTGGGGCCCTCATTGTGGGATTACTGCTCTTATAATAAGAGACAGTGTAGGAGAGCTTGCTGTCTCTCTCTGCCGAGTGAGGACACAGCGAGAAGGCAGCTGTCTACAAGCCAGGAAGAGAGCTCTTAGCAGAACCCTAGCATGCTGGCACCCTCATCTCGGATTTCCAATCTCCAGAACTGTGAGAAAATAAATTTCTGTTGTTTAAGCCCCCAGTCTACGAGATTTTGTTACGGCAGCCCAACCTGACTGAACAATCTCCAAAGTTTATTTTTAGGTGGGGAAAAATGGGTGACAGAAGATTGTACTAAAGGCGTGGGGAAAAAAAGAAGAGAAAATAATCTATGCTTGTACTGGCCTGTATGTACATTTATAAAGTCTTGGGAAATCAATGAGAAACTAATACTGTTGGTTACTTGTTTTGAAGGGATGGGAACTCGGTAGATAGAAGACAGGGGTGGAAAGGAGACATTGCTCTATATCCTTGTATACTTTTTGATGCTTGAACTATGAGAATGTGTTACTGCTTCAAGAAATTAAATAAATAAAATTTATTTAAAAAATAACACACTTTTTATTTGGAAAAAGACTATATAGAAATAAGGAAAATACTGATTATATTGAAAGAAGATTGCTGACTAGCAGAATAATTATAGCAGAAGTTGATATTTGATGTAGGCACAATTTGAAGAAGATGAAGGAATATGAGTGGTTGTATTAAATTGTTTTCTCAGTCAGTTCTTTAATAAGCTCCATGGCGATGTAAACAGTTCTTATTGTCTACTACTCCTTTCTCACATCTGCTTTGGTTAGTGCCAGCAGAGCTTGAAGAATTATTTTAGGGACATTATATCACGCTACCCCGGAGTGTTGTCCTTAAATATAATTCTGATCATTTCATTTCTGTTTAACATCCACCAAAAATTTCTTCTCCATTGGTGATCTGGCCTCTACCTATCTTTCTAGCCCCATCTACTCATTTTGAGCTGTTTTGGCGTGACCTCAAAGTACCTTTCTTTCTGTCCCCATTTGGAAATACCATTTGCATTACCTGGACCACCATTCTATTTTTTCCTTTTGATGAAGCACTGCCAAATGGAGGTGAGTGTTTTTCCTGACAGCACCCTGTGTTTATTGAGTATCATTGAGATTCTCTATGTGCTTGTTCCTGCCTATCAGATTCAGGAAGTTCAGGGGCCATAGCATATTCATTTTGCATCCCCAATGCTGGCATCCAGTAGGCACTTGATGGTTGAATGAATGAATAAATATGCAGTCTGACTGAAATGTTAAAGACAAAAATATCATAGTACCCTATAATAAAATCCTAACCAATGTTCAGGGAAAATGCTTCGCAGGAGAATTCTAACTCTCAGCATTTTAAGTGTTATTCAGCCCCTGATTGACTTGTAAGAGCTGAATTCTGTCAGGCCAATTCTCCATGAGCCTTTTGATTTTTTGAAAGCTTTCGGTTTTGCAGATTTCTTGTGTGTGGTTTGAAAACTCTTCTAGCACCCCTCTACTAAGGCATCTCTTTGAGGATCTCTGTTTAAGAGCATTTATTTCTAACATTTTAAAGCATAGGTGACAGCTCTCAATCCAGTGGATTTTCATCCTTATCTCCAGAAAACCAGATTTTTTATGCTTTGTGGTAAAGTAAGTTACATACCTATAGAAATCACTCTGTGGAAGTGAGCCTTCCGCTAGAACCCCAAATGCACGTTTGCTTACCAGAGAACAAGAGTAACAGCAGGCTAATCTCTCCTGTTTTGTGGTTAGATATCTTTCTCTTGTGTCTTTCTCAAAGATGTTCTTTAAAATGTTGTGAAATTTTCAGAAGACAAATGATTAATATTTTCAAGCTGAAAGAATTCACTTTCCAAACTAAAGGGGCTGATTTTGGAGGGTTTCAGCTGTGCTAACTAGGAACTAGTGAGACAGATTCTAGAATTAGGCCCATTATCTTTTGTTAATTCAGCTTATCCTGAACACAGAGAAAATAAATGCTAGAATTCCAGCTATTCAGACATGCTTATGTAAACACAGTTGCTTAATAATTTGTTTTCAGAGTTCGTTGACTTTAATTGTCCTACTGATGCTGTTGAAATGTGCCCATTGATATATCTAATATGTTAGTACTCATTTTCTACAGCATCTTCAGAGCTAATGTACAGCATGATGACTGTAGTTAATAATACTGAATTGTATACCGGAAATTTGCTAAGAGAGTAGATTTTAGGTGCTCTCACCACACACAAAAAAATGGTAAATGTGTTAGGAGATGGGTATGTTAATTAGCTTGACTATAGTAATCATTTCACTATGCATAAGCACATCAAAACAAGTTGTACTCCTTAAATATATGCAATTTTTATTTTAAAAAAGCCACAATTTGCAATAGAGTGAATGCAGAAGGAGATATGAGAGTTCGGCTGTCCTCCATTTTGCAAAAATGTAAAATAATGCCACTCAGTACATTTTTTTGTTTTGGAGATTATGCTTATTTTTTCACAAAAAAATATCTTGTGTTCACCTGGGAATGTGGCGATGAGCTCTGTCACAAGCCTGAGTTCGATATACATTTGAGCACAATCCTGACAACTTTCTCAATACAAATAGCACATTTGCTCTTAGTGACCTGTGGCTGAAGGCAGAACTTAAATCCAACAAAATTTGCCAGTTCTGATGCCATTTACTTCAGAGATTGGAGATAAAAACCATAGGAGTTCTGGAATATTTCTCCCACCCCATAACTTTAGTTATTTTGCACTCACCAAATCTGCAAAGTCTCCAGATTTGCCCTGAGTGTCTTAATTAAATAATTAATTAAGCCCTTTTGGAATCCAGCAGGTCCCTGTGGGTTGCTTCTGTAATTGCCTCTTCACTCATCAGCTAAAGGTCTGCCTAAGCTACTGTCTTGTTTGTTCTCAATATGATGTTTTCCTGATTTAATTCATGCCAGTGTTTATTGGGTAGCTTATGTGTGTCTTTTTTTATTGTTATTATCTGTTCAAAATTGTAAGGTCCCGGAAGACAAGACCTGAGTATCCTTAATTTATTTTCTATGGAGTTTACACAGAATTATATGATATTAAGCAGGTAATAATTATTTTTAGTGTGATGATGAAGACAGGAATGTATAGTACACTGATAAAGTGTGAATTTGACATGAAAAAAGAAACCTACTGAAGGTCTAGCTGTGCTATTCATAGCGCACAGTAGCCTGTATCAGTTGCTAAGAAGAGTTTAGTGTTATGTGAAAGCAGTGATGAAAATGTTCAAAATAGCCAATTCCCAATGACTCATAGGGTACGTGTGTCCTTTAAGTTTCTCACCTGCTTTTGTCCTAGGGCCACGTTTCTGCTTTTATGTTTCCAGACAGAGGCTGAAAAGGCATACAGGAGGTGAAATCAACCACTTTTCTAAATACTGGTAGTTTTGGTAATAAGGTTACTCAACGAGAAGGTGGTAATGATTGCTCAAGCATTGTTTTTAGGGATTATTGAAGAATTTAGATCTTGATGGTCAGCTTGCATTAATAAATCAACATTCATTGAATGCCTGGTTTGTAGAGCCACGGAGAAATTCCTTTTTCTGTCAACAGCTCTGTATGGTAAGTCTGTCTGTGGAAGATCTCGTATCCACAGGAGAAAATTAAACGGTACATCCTGACAGACCAGCAGAGCTTGGAGGAGCAAGCCTTAAAGACAAAGCAGCTTCCTAGAACTGAAGAATTTGACCTTTGCTCTAGCCCTCCCTCTGTCAGCCTTGTCAGCAGGAAAACTGTCAAGGTTGATTTCAAATGAATCATCCTTGGCACTTTTTCCCCCTCAAATCGCTTATCTGTCACTTCGTGGAAACTGCTACTTGTCTTCAGTGGTATGCAATATTAGCTTAGATGCTGCACACAATTCATTATACCATGGCAGTTGAGAAAAAAAAACCCCACATCATATATATGTTATATATAAAAAAAAGTCATATTTAAGATAAATAAGTAAACAAAATTTCTTCTGGACTGGCTATGTATCAATAAACTCAGCAGTTTTGTAGTTAAGGTCTGAAAGCACCGTCTTTGGGTGACTTAGCAGCTAGTGTTCTTCCAAGAGAGATTAGGAAATGTTTGGCTCGGAGACAACCTTTAAAAGGACTGAGAAATGCATTGTTGCCAGCGCTAGTAATATTACTTCTACTCAGAAGGCTCACATATTTCTTGGCGTTTTAAAAATGTTTGTAAAGTGTGTTTACCATAACACGTCCTTCTCCTTTAACACCATCTCAGACCCCTTAAGTGGGTGTGTCTTCAAGACACAGAATTGGAGCATTTTTACTCCTGGAGTGCATATCTATGATTAAATATAATCACATACTCTAATGTGAATCAAAATTAGTTTTGTGACTTCTACAATCAGAGCAAATGTTAGGCTTAATGACCCAGGAGCTAAGAAGTAGATAGCAAACATCACCTTCCACAGACTGTGTACTGAGTCCCCACATTTCTCATCCAGGTCCCAATCCTTTATCTGCAATTCAGGAATCCAAAGGGCTATGGACAGAAATACTTTTTTTTGAGGAAGATTAGCCCTGAGCTAACTGCTGCCAATCCTCCTCTTTTTGCTGAGGAAGATTGGCCCTGAGCTAACATCCGTGCCCATATTCCTCTGCTTTATATGTGGGAAGCCTACCACAGCATGGCTTTTGCCAAGCACTGCCATGTCTGCAGCCGGGATCCAAACCAGTGAACCCTGGGCCAGCGAGAAGCGGAACGTACGAACTTAACCACTGCACCACCGTGCTGGCCCCAGAAATACTTTTTAGTAACAATTTGGTGGCCAAAACTGATGAGAAACTCTGTAGTTCTGGGGACGGCCCCTTGGCCGAGTGTTTAAGTTTGAGCACTCCACTCCAGCGGCTCAGGGTTTCACCGGTTCGGATCCTGGGCGCAGACATGGCACCGCTCATCAGGCCATGCTGAGGCAGCGTCCCACATGCTACAACCAGAAGGATCCACTATTACAATATGCAACTGTGTACTGGGGGAGAAAAAGCAGAAAAAACCCCAACAACTTTGTAGTCCTTATTCCAATAGTCCAACCTCACTAAATAGGAATATTAATATGTTGGACTGTTGGGTGCTGCCCCAGATCCACTGGGGGTGTTATGTAAACACATATACTTATCACATTACCTTTCTAAAATCCAAAAAAGTCTAAGTTTTGAAACACATCTGGCAATACATCTGGCACCAAAGATTTTGGATAAGGAATTGTGAACTGTACCTTTCCTTACCATACCAAAGACTTTTCCAAAATCACTGGGGGCAGTAGCATATTAAATCATCCATCACCTGTATGAGTGGTTAGTTGTTCTCATGACACCTTGCACAAAACTATGTTTATAACACTTAGCATAACATACTAATGGTTTCCAATCCAGTATCTTCTGGACTACACTGACAACTCTCTCAGAGACAAGTTGTCTTAAAAAAAAATAATGTTTATTTTTTTAATAACACAAGTATAGGCTCCTTGAAGAAAATTTGGAAAGTACATAAAAGTTTGAAGAAAATAAAAATCATATGTAATCCCACTTCTTAAAGATAGCCAAAGTTTCTATTATATTTCATTGTCTTTTTTTCTATGCACATTTAAAAAATAAAACTAGGACCATACTAAAGCATTCTTTTCTTTTTTTCCAGTTTTATTGATATAATTGACATACTACACTGCATAAGGTTAAGATATGCAGCATAATGACTTGACAAGTGTATATATTGTGAAATGATTCCCACGATAAGCTTAGTTAACATCCATCATGGATGGAAGCATTATTCTCAAAGCATTATTTTTAGTGGCTACAGGATAAGAAACTGTTTCTTAAGCAGATTATTAGCCACAGTGCCTAGTACACTTAGTCACTCAATAAAAAAGTACTGAATTGGTTAATGTTATTTTCGTCTACTAAGATCCTAGCTCAAACAGGTTTGTTAGGTTTAATTAGATGCTTAGGAGGAATCTGAAAGAATGAACTCCAGAGCAAATACATCTTGGTTATGGAAGGGAGCAGTTTATGCCTAAGTTGAAAGAGGGAACGCAGGGATGGGAGCTGCTAACAGTGTGTGGGCTGGGGATGGGGAGCATTGAAGAACCCCAAGATGAGTTTTAACTATGTTACAGTGTGACCTACTGACGGAAGTGCTGAACTATTCACAATGGTTTCATTCTTCCACCCTTCCAAGAAGTAGTTCTTTTGTTACGTGTTCTGTTTTCTCTTTTAATTGCTCACAGTTGTTCACAGTTGGTTCCATGAGAGCGGACACGTGCTCTTTGAATTTAGTTGAACGTCTGCTTTAGAACAATGTGACAAGGAAACATTATCTTCTTAGATTCCAGAATGTGTTAAGATGGGTATCATCATTTCTGGAAATTCCCAACTCAGATCACTGCGAACTCTTCCAGGAAATGTGATTAGGCCAGCGCGACATCACTCTTCCCCCAAACAGGGCCAAGCAGGGCCAAGCGGATGGAAGCTAGAAGCATCATTTTCTCCCAAAAGGGATTAAGACAAGGCTGGGCAAACTGAACCAGCAATGTCCGGTGTTTTGATGGTACTCATATGGTCTCCACCTCCAGAATGCCGGTTCCCATACCACCAAGAACTAATACCGCCTGTTGTGATCTGTGCAAACCTACTCCACTTTCAGACTGTGTGAACATTGTCATCATACTCAATAAGCAATTAGTGGTGCAAACACTGACCGTGGTAACATCAGTGTTCAGCTAATTTGTTTAATTTAATTAAGCATTTAATTTCCTTCTGGTGTTTTTTATAAAAGAAAAACAGGAGGGAGGAAGAATAACCTCAGGTTATTACCAACTTCAAGCTTTTCGGGTACCACCTCTCGGGCTGTAGCAAACTATGAATCTTTTAAAAGCAAAACACAAAGCAAAATAAAAATTATGTTTAAACTTTCAAAAGATAATGAAAATATAATTCCTTTCAAAGGGTGTCGTAGTTTCACCATGTTCCTTAGAATAAATATTATGAAGAAGTATAAAATTATATAGAATACAATATTACAGAGTTATGTAAAGTCCTGAGGACTAGTCCCGCAAATGTCATCATCCCATTCTTCAGCAGTTGACATTTATCAGTCTTTCCTGACAATGCCTGGCCTCTTCCCCGCTCTCCACCATACAGTCAATGACATTTCTAATGAGGATCAGAATGATAGTCCAGTGAGGCAGACAATATTGTAAAGCTCAAGAAACATCAACTAAGTCACAAAAGGAAGGAAACAACGGAAAGTATAATCCCTAAAATCAGTTAGGATGTTGGAAAGAGTTCTTGGCAAAAAGCAAATTAGAGTTGAAACTTCTTTTCTTTCTTCTTAAGGATGAAATGTGTGATCTTTTGTGGGAACTCATGAGTTTCCCATAAAAGTACAATTCTGATTTTTCTATATAATATTCTTGCCCCCTTTCTCCTTAAAATGATGTATCTATCACAGCCTTCCCACAGAAAAAAAACTTGCTTTCCAAGACAATCTTCTTGATTTTTTTCCTTTCTATATTTTTGAAAAAGTCATTCTTGAAAGGCCTTTCTAGTTTTTTCCCACTTTTGAGTTGGCAGATGGCATAGTTAATTAATTTTTTCAATTTTAATAAATACATTAAAAATAACTTAAGAATTGAACAGAGAATTGAAGCTTACATACTAGCGTGTAAAAGCATAAAATATCCTAGACCAGTAAACAATAGATAATCTGTGCAGCATTTTATTTTATTTATTTATTTATTTTTGAGGAAGATTAGCCCTGAGCCAACTGCTGCCAATCCTCCTTTTTTTGCTGAGGAAAACTGGCTCTGAGCTAACATCCATGCCCATCTTCCTCTACTTTATACGTGGGACGCCTACCACAGCATGGCTTGACAAGCGGTGCCATGTCCGCACCCGGGATCCGGACCGGTGAAGCCCAGGTCGCCGAGAAACAGAACGTGTGAACTTAACTGCTGTGCCACCAGGCCAGCCCCTGTGCAGCATTTTATATTCATGCATATACTGATTTGCTGGAATGTTTAAATAAATTATCTGGAAAATTTAGTAAGTAGCTATATATGTGACCTGTATGAACACAAATTACCATTTTCCTCTAGCTTTCATATGAAAGTTGTTTATATATATATATATATATACATATGTATAATGAAGATAGTAGTTTGAATCATATAGCATTTCTAAAGAGTTAGATAATCTTGATATGAATTAGTCTTGATTTACATTTAAACTCCACTCCTATCTGTAATACCACCAGGATGTGTTATAGTGTCTGTAGATAAGGTTTTCTTAGGGTGATTTTTTGTGCTAATTTCTCTGAGTCTGGCTGACTCTCACATCAGATGTCATTAGTTTGTAGGCAACACTGTTCCAGTTGTAAAAAGCTGTAGAGGAAGTGTGAAGGCAAGTTGTGCATCACGGGCAAACTCTCCATCATTGGGGAAGCACATCCTTACCTTGTATCAAGCTCTCAGCTGGGTGCTGACCCTCAGTTTCCTCACTTTTAAAACGAGATTAACAATATCACCCACACTGCCCCGGTAGCACATGGATTTTTCTTTTATTTCCTCAAACACATTAAGCTCCCTCTCACTTTTTGTCTTTGTTCCTATGCTCCCTTAGTCTGGAATGTTCTCTCCAATCTTAGTTAATACCTACCCATCCTTCCAGTCTCAGCTCAAAAGTCAGCTCTTCAAGGAAGCTTTCCTTGATCTCCCAGAGAGATGATATTTCTGTTATTATACATGCTGGGGGAATCCAGTCCTTTTCCTTTATAGCATTTTGTTTGTAAGTATTTAATTATGTGATTGCTTGATTAATAACTACCTTCTCCACTAGACAGCACTAGTGCCTAGCACCAGTCAGTAAATAGTACTAGTTGTGTAAATGAATCTGTATGTATGGACCCTGATTTTAACTCAGGAAACATTAGGAAATTCTCTGAAAAAGTTGTATAAATACTACACTGGAATAATAACAGAACTTGGGGAATGAGTGTGGCTGATTAATGGTGGGCACTCCTTCCATCGAGGGGTGGTATCTATTTCCTCTCTCTTTGAATCAGGACAGGCCTGTGACTGCTTTGACCAATACAGGATGGTGGAAAAGAAGCCATGCTAGTTCCATGTGTAGCCCTCAAATGGCCTGGCAGTTTCCCCTTCCCACCTCTAGGAAGCCAACTCCCAATTAAGAAGTGAGACTACTCTGAGATCACCATGCTGTGAGAAACCTAAGCCACTTGGAGAGGCCCTAGAGGAAGAGACTCATGTAGAGAGAGAGAGGCCAAGGAACACTGAGGCACCAGAGATGTGAATGAGGAAGCCATCTTGGAGCCAATTCCACATGGACCAGGGATGAACCACATAGACAAGCCCTTCCTAAATTCCTGATCCACAAATTGAGGTCAAAATAAAATGATTATTTCAAGCCATTAAGTTTTGGAGTAGTTTGTTATGCAGCAATAGATAACTGGAACAAAGAGTGAGAAAAGTAAATTCACAATGAGGAGGTGCTGAGGAAAGATGATTCAGAGGAGAAAATAGATGAAGGGTGAAATAAGGAAATAGGTGACAAACACCTCAGAGGTCAGAGTTCAGGTAATGGGAATGGTGACACTCTCTCCATAAAACCACTAGAAGCTTGCAAACTCCCTATTTATGCATGATGCAGGTCCCATTTATAGGACCTCCTCTTGCCCCCACTAAAATTTTATAGCAGTGCTAGCAAAAAAAAAAGTATAGAGAAATAATCTGACACTATTTTTTACATGACCTATATTTCCAAGACTTGTACCTGTGCATCATCAAGCATATGGAATATAAGTAACCCAAGTTATTTAAAGTGTAGTAAACTTTCACCAGTATTCCACACAAGAAGATTCTCATTCATCAGGGGAAAGTTGGGCAACAATTTTGTTGTAATGAGATTTGACCCTAAATTGGGTAAATGAAGCTTTACCCAATCATGAATAGAATGGGAAAGAGGAAAAGCAATAACTTTCACTGAAAATCAATTATTGTCAGGCTTTGCATATCTTCTTCTTCCTCTTCTTCTCCTCCTCCTTGTTCTTCATCATCATCATCATCATCATCATCATCATGGAAGCTGATAACATTTGTTGAATGCTTCCCCTATCTATATCCTGCAAAGTTTTACATGGATCATCTCATTAATCTTTATAACACCTTAAGGTAGATGTCATCTGCATTTTACAAATGAAAAAATCAAAGTTCTGTGTCTACAATTGATTGACCAGGATTGAATAGGAATAAGTGGCGAAGCCAGGATTTGAACAAAGGACTATCTGAATACTGACTACCTTAACCAGTGGAAAGGATAGCGAGAATATGTTTTCTATGTTGTTTAAGTTAATTTCGTTTAATCCTCTTAAAATCCATCTAAGATTGGTATTACTAGTCCCATTTTACATATGAGTGTCTGAGTCTCAAAAAGGTTAAGCAAATTGTGCAAGATCACCAACGGGGACAGAGCCAAGATTCAAACCTAAACCATGAACTCTCTACTGCCCTGCAGCAATTAACAGACATTTGGAGCAATAGAATCATAGACTCTTGGAGCTGGAAGTGGACCAGGTGTAATCCTCTTATTTTGTAAGAACTGAAACCCATTCTCATGAAGGTGGGCTGATGAGAGTACAGAGAAGTGAAAGCCATCCATTGTTTTAAATAAGCTATTCTCTAAACACTTGAATTGAAGATTCAGCAATAAAAAGATGTGTCTGTCTGTCAAGAGTTCCTCAGACTAGCAAGTAGTGCAATACTCTGTTATGGGAGTGAAATCGGGGATACAGATGTATCACATCCAGCCTGTGTGGGCCGGGGAAGGCTTCAGGGATGG
Source organism: Equus przewalskii (assembly GCF_037783145.1). Classification (NCBI taxonomy): domain Eukaryota; kingdom Metazoa; phylum Chordata; class Mammalia; order Perissodactyla; family Equidae; genus Equus; species Equus przewalskii. The sequence goes on from NC_091854.1 coordinate 13,596,118, forward strand.
GGTGATGTCTTCACTGAGTCTTAAAGGAGGATTAGGAATTATCCAAGCAGGGATGGTGTCAAGCACATTCCAGGTAATAGAACACCATGTGCAGAGGCCCATGTAAGAGGAAGAATGGGGAAATGACCAGAATGAGAATGAGGAGAGGTGTCTTGAGGGCCATGGCAAGACATTTGGACTTCATTCTGATAGTACTGAGAAGCCACTGGAGGATTTAGGCAAGAGAGTGGCATGGTCAGATCTGCAGTTTAGAAAGACCACTCTGGATAGGAGGGCTGTTGCAATAATCCAGGAGACCAATAATTATATTCTAGACCAAGTGGTGGCAGAGTGGATGGGGAGACATAGATGGATCTGAGCCATTTTAAGGAGATTGATATGACAGAACATGATTGATTAAATGTGGAGGCAAAGGAGAAAGTGAAGCTAAGGATAAACAGTCAGATTACTGGCTTGAGCACCTCTCTGTGAGAATAAGGGAGCAAAGGAACAATCCTGGACAGTAAACAATAAATTCAGCTTTGGGAATATTGACTTTGGAGTTCCTATGGGACAGTCAAGCGGACTGATGTCTTCTAGGCAGTTCTGAAGCTCAGGAGAGAGCACAGGATCAGGAATGAAGGTGCGGGCATTGTTGGCATTGAGGTGACATTTGAAGTCGTGGGCCTAGATTAGTTCACCCACAGGAGGGAGCATGTAAAGTTGGAGGAAAAGAGAGTGAGGCCAGAGAACTCAGGGAAACACCAACATTTAAAAGCAGTGGAACAGAAGCAGAGAGAGAGAGAAAGAAAGAGACAGAAGAAGCCATGAGAGAGCAGTATCACTGATGCAAAAGAGGAAAGCAGGAAGGAGGATTCCTGGCATATGTGTGTTCTGATGCTATGTTAAACAATTGTGGGTTGATACCACAAAAACGAATGTAACAATTCCCTGGTTATTGCAAAACTGACATTCCATTGTTCTTCATAAGGAAATGAAGCAACTGCATTTCATAAGGAAATGAATGGGGCTTCTCAGAGCCCTGGAGTGTGTGCATGTGCATGCATGTACATGCATGTGTGTGTGTGCATGATAAATATGTATACATATATAACAATTTCAACTGTAGAGAAATGTTTTTCTTTTCTTCAACATTTAGATTACCTAAAATCTGAAAGAGCTTTCCCTCAATTTATTTGTTCCCCCACAGACATATATTTGCGTATGGAATAGTCATAAAAAATCCTTCTGGAAACATAATGTTAGAAAAAGCTCTGAGAAACTGTAAAAAAGTTTGGGGCCACACTAATCTCTGCATATCATCATAATACATCACAGACTTGTTGTTCAAACTCAATATATTTATACAGTACTTTGTACTTTTCGGGACACTTTGAATACCTCATTAGCCCTTAATGTGGCTGTAATGAAGTAGATGACTCTGGCATCAATGGGTTATTACTCTGCTAAGAGAAAGAAATAAGCAGCACAAGAGAGGAATATAGAAAGAGCTACTGAAGTTCGCAAAAAGGAAATGTTGCTTGTGTGGGAGACGGTGGGGAGCAGAGAAAGCTGAGCTTTAAAGAGCCAAGAGCACTTATTGAGCACTTACTAGGTGCCTATCACTGAGGTGGCACTTTATGTGTTATCTCATTTGAAAGACTTGAGTCTGTTGAGTGGTGGAAATGGGCATTTTACACAGAGGCAGATGGCTGCTTTGGGATTCATGATAGTGCCTGACACAAGAGTACAACAGCTATTAATATTAGTGGTTATCATTAATTGACTACTTCCTGGTGCCAGGAAGACCCTTTGTACATGCTGTCATATTTCAGCCTCATAACAACCCTGAGAATGAGGTATTATAACTCCTATTTTACACATAAATTCAAGTGACTCACCCAAGTAAGGTCCAAAATAAATGGCATACTCATCTAACAATTTTAAAGAGAATGTTTAACAAAGGGAATAGTTTTTAGAGGTGCTGCCAGGGTAAAGAGAATCAACAAGGAAAGTTGAGCCACCCAAGGACTAGCAAAAATGGGAAGACGTTACCACTCTTAGATGTTGATAATTCAAGGAACGTCATGAAGCAGTTCAAGCTGAGCTGCAGTTAATTGGCCACTTCTTTCTAGAGCATGGAAATGAGAAATTCTAACTTCGCTGCTTTCATTGACATCTCCACATTAAATCCGTACATGACGGTTATGTTGGATCCATCGATCCCTTCTCCAGCTACTCTGATCAACATTCACAATGCCAGGAAAAACTCTGAGAAGCTAGAGAGAGTGGATGGCCCCAAGCACAGTGTTGAATATTGCCCAATGCTTTTTCTGAAAATGCTGAATTGCCTTTTTTCATATCCTTTAAAAAAAAAATTCATAATAACCTGTGCTTAAAAGTGGGCTTTGAAATGTGTGCTGCTTAGTACTTCCGTGTAAGTAGTTACATGGGGTTATGAGAACACAGTCAGGAGCTGGAATCAACAAAGGGAGGCCACCAGACAGAAGCTATGGTTATAGAAGGGTGTGGCTCTTGCTACACCACGAAAAATCAGGAAGGGAACGAGAGGAATAAATACATTGACCTCTCTCTCCTCTTTCCCTCCAATCTCCTATGAGAGCCTCCCATTGGCCAACGCCAACAATAATGGGATCCCAGGGGATGCAGAGCATGAAGGTCAGTCCTCCGGGGCTTAGAGCAAGACAGAAAATAGTGGAGCATGGATCTTGGACACATCAAGGTTACATGACTAGAATGTAGGAGGGCCAGGAGTCAAAGTCAGTTTTATCATCCCTTAGTCATTGCTTTCATGTATTCCTCTACCATATGCTTTTTAGCTGCTTGGTAAATATTTGTATAATGAGTGAATTCCTAGGTGAAAGTTGAAGAAACTGAGGTTAGGAGGCTACACGTCTTGACTTTAGGAACCAGAGCCCTGGCTTCCCTAGAACTATCTCCCAGTCTGTAACCCACTGCCTGCCCTCTCAACCAAACATCGCTCACTCCTTGGATGGCAAAGGAACTCTGCAGCAATGGGTTTCTTCTGCAGAAAACCTTTTTGTGTCAAATTTAGTGATTCTCATGTGGAAACACTCAGGACTTAGTGTCAGATTGTGGACTTAGGGTACTTACTTGATCCAGTATCTCTAGCACGTGGGGTAGACAAGGACATCCTTGAGCACTCATTCTCTTTTAGGATTCCCACCCCCACTCTCAAACACTCATCCCCAGTGAAAGTAAATCTTGCATCTGCTAAAAATGGAGTAAAAAAGGAGGAAGGCAAGAGTGTCTGTTTTAATCCTGAAATAATTGCTACCTAAAATTGACTTCAAATGCAGGTACCGGCAATATTGTCAATGGAAAAGAAAATTGTCCCTGTATCAATCAGTGTCAAGCTGGGAGAATATAAAAAGCTTTAGGTATTTCAAATAGGGGGAATTTAAACAGGGAATTGATTACAAAGGTCTTGAGATGTGTGGAAGAGCAAAAGGAGCAATTTGACCATAAGATCCACATTATCATTCACAATTGCATCCCCAGTACCTAGCATAGAACCTGGTATGTAGCAAGGGTTCAATAAATGTGTATTGATGATATTTGTGGGTGAGATTTGGAAGGCCTAGGAAGGCCATGGGTTCTGTCGGGAACCATTAGGATACCCGTATGACTCTGATAATTCAGTGGATGTGGATATGTGGTTTGGTCATTGGTAGGAAATCATGTTCAAAGCCTTCTGTTCAAACCTGTCGATGGATAATATTTATTGAGCACGTGCTGGGTGCTATGTCCTATGCTAAGCATTTTTCTAAGCAATTTGCATTATTAGGTTAACCTTCGTAATAACCCTACGATAATGAGTTAATTGTTTCCCATTTTACAGATGAGGATGAAACTAAGGCAAAGAGCTTTTAAGTAACATGTCTAAGACTTTACAACAAGAAAATAGCAGAGCCAAGCTTCCACCCACAAAGTCTGGCTCCAGAAGCTACACTCAGTCTCCACACCATATGTCTCTCCATTGCTCAAGTGATGAAAGCCTAGCCCATCTTTCTACCTTTATTTTCCATTTTCCCCATTGTACTCTGGGGCAGAAACCAGCTGGCTGTTTCCCCAACCTGTTTCCTCTTCTTTCTGAGCTCACACAGGCTGTATTTTCTTGCCCTTCCCTGTAGTTATTGTAGCTGTGTGACTGAGTTCTAGCTAGAGGAATGTGAGCAGAGGTGATATACATCACTTCTTAGCCTGGCCCATTAAGTCTGTCAGACATGGTGCTTTCCCTTTCTTAGAGCTTGAAGAAAGTGAGCACAGTGAACTTGGATGCCAAATTTTGAAAAGCTGGAGCCACAAAATGGAAGATGTCTAGATCCCTGAATGTTGCTTGGAGAGGCGTCAGGAACCAACCAGGAATGTCTGAAGTTTCTATCAACTTTGTGCCATAATATGGGTTGGGGTCATTTGGTTACAGCAGCTAATTACCTTAACCAATACATATGTGAATCAAGTTGATCTATCTAGTGTTCCTTGAACATGTGTCTGGCTTTTGCATATACTTTTCCTTAGGATTCTCATCCTCTCCTTCCAATTATTCACATCCTAAAAATTATTCAAGGCCTGAACCAAGTCTAATCGCCTTCAAGCAGCTTTCTTCTACTCCCATCAGACACAGTTATATCTCTTTCCCTCAACTTCCTGTAGCACTTTGTTGTCTGTATCTCTTGTATGCCCTTATCATAGCTCCAATTTTGGATGTCTTGTTTTCCCAGTGATATTGTGAGCTCTTCAAGGTCAAGGACCATGTTTTTATGCTTTTTATATGACTCTGAAGTGTTGTACTTTGGGAATTTTCAGTAAATATTTGTGGGAAAAATGAATTTACAAATGCATCAGGCTCAATAAAGTCCATTTCCCTAAAAAACTGTCCTCCATTGCTCAAGCAGGGAGGCATGCAAACTATAATTTGCTGGAGTTGGTGTTTTTATTACTCTTTTCACCAATATACACATTCTAACATTTTTTGACAACCGCTTAGAGGAGAAAAAAGGCAGGCTTATAAATTTCAGAAGACATAAAACTAGAGATAATAAGTAATGCATGAGATGACAGAATCAAAACTAGACAAGTTGGAATGAAGCAGATAACATTTAATAGGGCTAAGTACAAATTTAGATTTTAAAAAACCAGTGGCCCAATTTCAATATGGAAAGACATGGCTAACACCAATTTATAGAAAAAATTTGCAGCTTTTAATGGTTTGCAAGACTGACATGAGCCCAGAGTGGTACACAGGACCCTGTTCATAGTTAGGCTCAGGGCACTAGGATGTAGGCCAAGCATTCAGGCTCCAACATTAGGTACAGGCATGAAATAAGGTTGCTAAGTGGAGGCCAACTGGAGATGGATGGAGCCTCAGTGTTGGGTAAAGAGGGGAACAAAGTCCTACATTTTAACTTGGGCAAGCTTAGCACATGGGTCAACTTTCATTTGTAGCACTGGTGGGAATCCCCCGTCTGAAGACACCATTCAGTGATTTCTGACACTAAGCTGGCACCAATAGGCAGACTGAGTCCTCTTAGAGTTTTGCCTCAGAAGTAGAACCTAGTAGGTCTTAAAGTTTTGTTATTTTACTTTTGGTCCTACTTCCAGTGTCAGGGTCAGAGATGTCCTTCACTTAAGACCCCTCATTTCTGAAGGTGAGAAATGCCATGTCATCTGGGTAAACTCAGGTCACCCTTGGGAGAGGGGGAGAAGGCGGATCACATGTTCTCCAGGCTCAGTTGAGACAACTGTTCCACCATCCTCGGATAGATCTGCTCCTAGAAACCCATATGTCCTAAAAACTGGGATCAGAGTTCTGGCAAGAAGACTGTGGCCTGGGCCTTGGCACTCGACCACCAAAAAAAGCGAATACAATCTTAGGCAGTGTTAATAGGAGCCTAGCATGGAGAACAAAGGTTCTGCTGTAGTCTGTGCTCGTCAGACCACACAGGAAGAATTGCTTCTTTTCCGGATACTATGATTTAAAAGGGATAGAGACAAATTAGGTGAATCAAAAAGGAAGACGACCAGAATGCTGAAGGGACTTAAAAACCAAATCACTAGCTCCTTTTTGGTGGTTCAAAGACTGGAAGAGGTCAGGATGGTGGGTGGGAGGAGAATGTCAGGTAGCATAGATATCAGAACTGTCTTCAGGTACATGAATGCTGTCTTGTGAAAAAATATTCGCGTATTAGGTAATGCCAGAAGGCAGAACTCGGACCAGTGGGTTTTAAGCCAAAAATGAAGAATTTTTTTAACCATGATAGCTCTTCAAAAGTGGAATACACTGTAAGTAAGTGAGCTTTTAAAATGTTCGAGTAAAGATCTGATGACTGTCATAGATGTTTTGGCTGGAATTCAAGAACATTGATTAGGAAGTTAGAAGAGAGGGTCTCTAAGGTCCCATGCAAATTTCAAGTTCTTACGATCCAATCAATCTTTAAATTAGAAATGTGCTACAGAATGTGAGGGAAGATTATTACACGAGAGTATTTTGGAGTTAGAAACTGGTTTTTGAAGTGGGTCTTCCTCTCAAAAAAGCAGAACCCATGGATTATTACATATGTAATACGTGAGAGGGGAAAAAAAGAGAAGTTTAGTATCATTAAGAAGGGAAAGGGACTGCCTAAGGGGTACAAAAAAGAAACGTTCAACAAATACAAGGGGAATTGCCCGGAGTCTGTACAGGCGTGAGGGAGGCCAGAGAGAAGGTGGGAAAACATTTTTCTCAAAGACAAGGAGTTGTGAGGCTACACACCTGACACTGCACAAGCGCACAAGGTGAGCACATGTCTATCGTGGGGACAGCTCGCTCGGTCTTTGCCTCCCTTCCTCTGTGGGCCCTGGACACGAACACGCTAGAATCACATCGCTCAGGAGAGCCGATGGTCCTTGAAATACTGTTTCTCTCTATTTTTCCCTATGCATGTGTTTCTTGGTCTCTTCCTCTTTCTCACAGACGGGAAGAAATACATTCTTTTTGTAATGTCGAGTCTCACGTCGGGGAGAGGTTAATTGCAGGGAAAGTTAAGGTAACGTGGACTTGGGTGCGAAGACAGATTCTCACACTAAGAACTGGGGGTGCTCCCACGCGCTGGGCAGCCTGGGAACAGGAGAGCAGAGGGAGAGGTCAAAGTATTTATCCAGAAAAGAATCATCCCATCCTTTGCCTCCTGCCCCCAAGAAGCCCTCCGGTCGCTCTCCGAGTCCGCCGTGGGGGCGATGTGCGGTGTGCACCTGCGGCGGAGCACAGGTACCGTCAGGGCCGGGGACGCCGACTTGTCGCCGAGGCCCCCCGCCTGCGCACACCTCCCGCGCTACCCGCCTCCCCGGCCGCTCCCCCAGCCCACTCCTGGCGCGGGGCTCACCGCCCCATCGCCCGCCGCAGACGGGAGCGCCGGGGTGGCGCGCGGGCGGCGCGCGGGCCGGCGCCCGGAGCTCTGGGCATGCTCAGTCGCGCGGGCAGGGCTCCGGGCGCGAGCCGGGCTCCCTCTGCACCGCAGTCCGCGGCTGCCAAGAGGAGCCGCCGGGCGCTCGCAGGCTCGGCGCGCGCTGCCCGCGGGAGGACCCGGCCGCCGCGCCCCCGCCGCGCCCCGCCGCCGTCCGGAGCCATGGCCGCGCTCGGCCACCCCGCCGCCTTCGGCCGGGCCACCCACGCCGTGGTGCGGGCGCCGCCCGAGTCCCTGGTCCAGCACGCGCTGAGGCGCGCCAAGGGCGACGAGGTGGATTTCGCCCGCGCCGAGCGGCAGTACCAGCTCTACGTGGGCGTGCTGGGCAGCAAGCTGGGGCTGCAGGTGGTGGAGCTGCCGGCCGACGAGAGCCTCCCGGACTGCGTGTTCGTGGAGGACGTGGCCGTGGTGTGCGAGGAGACGGCCCTCATCACCCGCCCCGGGGCGCCGAGCCGGAGGAAGGAGGTAACTGCCCGCGCGGCGGCGCGAGGGGCGCGGCCGGGGCAGCGCGCCGGGCCCTCCCCTGCCGCCCGCGGCCGAGTTGCCGGGGCAGTCGCGGAATGGGCCCCGGGCGAGTTCCAAACTTCCCGTTTGGGGGCGAGGGGGTGTGTGTGAGACAGTCAGAGAGAGAGAAGTTCATTGTTCACGCCTCCCGGCTGTCGGTGCAGCTTGGGTGCCTCCGAGAAGACCCGATTGAGTGTGGTTGTGCGGACTCGGCAGGTGGGTGGGGTGGGGAATCCATTTCACCAGCAGTTTTATTTGTAAAGATTAAACAGCGTCAAAGACAATGCCGTGCAACTCCCGGAGAGCGGGGGCAGGGAGGGTGCCGCTCCAGGCGGGCGGATGCAGGCTGGGCGAGGACTCCAGGGGCAGCGCCAGTTGGTGACACGGGAGCCCCCAAGTCCTGCCTGGGGCTGGGAGCAGGGCGGGCCAGATGAATTAACAGGGTGTGGGTACCCACAGACCTAGGGCGTCCGGAGTTACTTTTCAGTGGTGGCGAGTGAGTCCTGCAGAAAGGGACTGGCAAGTGAATGAATCGAAGGAGAGTGGTTGGTTGGTGAGCTGTGGTCAATGTGCGCATGAATAGGCTAGGTTTGAAAAGCTGTACTCCGTGTAAGGGTATGGGGGGGGGGTGTTTAATTAGAAATGGTTGTTTCACAGATTCCGTAATTTTTATTCTCTATTTTCAAACTCATGGCAATTAGAGCTTTTTTGTGTTCTCAAGGTTTAGTGACTACTTTAAAATATTGCAGCTTGTGAAAATGGGGATTGCTTTAAACACAAGCTAGGTTAGTGGAGAGAGACAAATAAAGTGAGATTGGATTTTAAAATGCCATCTGGCCTGGGATTCTTCTCGTTGCCCGCTAAGAGCCCAGGCTGGAGACTCTCTGTTGCTATTGGCATCAAGTGGCATTGCAAGAAGCTGGTGCTTTCTTTCATGTCTGGAGGGTTAGGGTGTTTTTTTCCTTCTTTTTTGTCCTTATTCAATTCACACTGGAAATGCCTCATAGAACTTATTGTACACATGCTTCACGACTTGGTTGATAGAATCTTACATGGTCAGAGAGTATAAGCATATTCCATTTATTTCTCACTGAGATTATCAGCTTTTTTTCACTCTACCTTCGCAGAAAGCCAAGAGTAACAGATCTCATTCTCTTAGCTCTTCTATCTCCTTTGCCACACCTCTCTATCTTTGAGGTTGTGGGATGACCCACTCTATTTTAAAGTGATGTGTGTAAACCCATTTGAATATTTTCTAACGTGTCCTGGGCCATATGGCAGAGCTGTGGTTGGTACTTAAAAGAGTAAAATAGATTTCAAAAACCCTTTCAGAATGGTACTCATTCGATGAGGGTAGTGCAATTTCCTGTAAAGAGACTGTTGCATATTTAATCATCAATTTAATTTCATTACTATAATAAAACTTCCAGATTTTGGCCTTCCTGATACTAAAGCGGGCTGTGATCTTTCTCCCCTGTCGTAGTTTGAGGCATACATTTTAAATTGGCTTCATTCTTATATCAGGGTTGTGGCCTGCTGCCAGAGGCCACATGGTGTAATAGATAAGAACATCAGACTGGATCTAATTCTGTGATGTTGGGGAGTGTCTCTTGACTCAGTTTTCTCACCTGTAAAGTGGACGTATTAATACCAATTTCATAGAATTGTTGTAATAAATTTATTAATCCATCTGAAGTTTATAGAACAAGACATTTCAAGAATGTTGGTTATTACTTACTTAACAATGGGTCGTGGAAGATGTACTCTTTCTTGAACAGTAAGAAGTCTGCTGTACACTGATGCAGTTATAGTGACATTTCCCTTTCCCAGGGTGAAGGGGAGTCATCTTCACGCCTTAGGTTCCATTCTAATCTGCTATGTAGCAGTCCTCCCAGCTTGAGTTTCCTGCTGGTGTGTGGTCTCTCCCCAAAACGCTTTTGCTGTTGCACTTGATCTAGATCACCAGAGTAACAGACCTTCCAGCCAGAGAGAGGAACATGGGCAGTTGCGTTGGATGAGGTGCTTCTGAAAAGCAGGGCCGTGCAGCGTAACTAACTCTCTTTGAAATCGCTCACACACCAGTTCACTGCCTTAGCCTTCAAAGCTCTCATTGGATTGTTATAGATGTCTTTCATGTGATACCTGCCTCCCTAACTGTGAAATTCCACAACAGCAAGGCATTATTTGAAAGTTATTATCACTGATCCCCTTGCCTCCTGTCTCCTCGCTCTCCTACACTGTAGGCAAGCTGGTTTTTCTAAACTCAAATCTGAGTCTGTCCCTCTTCTGATTAAAATTCTTGAGGGGGCCTCCCTTGAGCTCGAAAAACTGGTTGAGCTGGGCTCTGCTTGCCTTTCCATCCTCAGCTGCATGTCTGACCCCACCGCAGGGGCCTCCCAACCCTTGGCTCAAGCCAAGTTCTTCCCCTCAAGCTCATTATGCTATTGCTTTTCTGGGTGCACATTTCTCCTTAGCCTATGGCACTCTTCCTGCTTCCTCTCCTCCATTTTACCTGGCTACTCCTACTCATGCTTCAGTTCTCAGCTTCCTATTATCATTAATATTATTAGCTAATCTTTCTTGGGTGCTTGCCATTTGCCAGACATTGTGCCAGATTTATGGCATGCATTTCACTGAATGCTCACATGAACTCTGTGAGCTCAATACTCTCATTATTCCTGTTTTAAAGTTGATGAAACTGAGGCCTAGAGAGATTAGATAAATTGGCCAAGGTTATAGAGTGGAACCAGTGAAACCAGGGTTGAAACTCAGGTTTGCAGGGCACTAAAGCTCTAATCCCAAGCACTGTGATATTAGGCATCACCTTCCCATGCCTAGGACTGGTTTTCCTTTTATGAGCTCCTATAACCCTCTGTACTCCCTTTTGTGATGTTTATCCTACCATATGGTAATTGCCTATTTACCTTTCTGCATCCCCCACACTATGAACACTATGAGGGCGAGAATCAAGTTGGCATTGTTCAACATTTTATCCCCAGGGCCTTGTGCACAACAGTTATGCAGCCATTTTGTTGAACAAACGTGTCCATGATTTTAGGTCAACCTTAGTTTTCCCTCCTTATGACATATTTGGTGTTTTACAAGCATTCCCCATCAGTAGAGTCCCAACAGTTTCATTACAAATATAGTTTATAACTGTTTTTCTCTCCCTCTCCCATTCCCTGTATCTGTCTCTTTTTTTGTTTGTTTGTTTTATTCTTATAAAAATCCTGAGAGGTTTCTTCTTAATGCAAGCATCGTGCTATATTTAATGACTTTTCTTCTTTGGAAGATAGGACTGAGAACCAAACTCAAGAAAGTAACCTTCTGTGAAAGCTCAGTGTTTGCCACGATGGGGCCTCCATGTATTAATAACACAGGCCCTGCCTATGGGAAACTTGAGTTTTAGTGAAGAACTCTGTGTATACAGAAAGCAGCAAATAAGGTTAATTGTCTAATAACTCTGTGTCTTCAGGAGTATGAATAATATGTTTAATACTTTGAAGACAAATAAGTTAGTCTTGAGGAGCCAATCATATTTCAAGCAACTCCGACTTACTTTTTAGAGAGGAAAAAAAAGTCAACTTCAAATGTCAACGTTTAGATATCTTCAGATGTTTAGATATTATAAATAAATATCTGAAAGTTAAAGTAAGATGAGTGACAGGGTGTGAGGATTGTTTTTTTTTTTTTTAAATAAAATTTTTGTATGGATTACACACGCCTGCAGTACTAGACTCAAAAGGTACAAGAGTGTGTGTGGTGAAGGTAAGTCTTGCGCCCGCAACCCTGCTCTTGTACCTGACTACCCAGTTCCCTTTCTTAGGGGCAAGTACTAATGCCATTTTCTTGCGTTTTTTCCGGAACATTTTTAGTACCTAGTAAATGATTAACAGACAAAGGTTCCTCAAACAAAATTGTGAAATACATCCTGTGCCCTTTCGCCCTCTTTCAGAGCCCTTTTATCCTTTCCCAGACACCAAGTGTTAGTATGTGGTATATTCCGTCTAGGAGGAAAACCACACAAATTCATTCTCACGAAGTGATAATGGCTTTAATTATCCTTTCTTGGAGCATTTGTGTTGTTAGGGGCCTCTCTAGGAAGAAGGCAATGCTTAGCACAAGGTAATAAATAATAAAAGTAGAATCAGACATCAAGGCGGGGGAAACACAGGGGCATAGATGGTGGGGTGAGCAATACATATTTGGATAGAAATTCCCCTTCTGTTAGGGCACTTAACTATTCAGACCCACATATTTTGGTCCTTGGTTTATTCTTTGGTTAGGAAAAAGCATAATTATGTTGATCCCAGAGGCAAGGTGAGCATCAACATGTCTAATGATTAGCTAACATGTGCCAAGTTGTGTATGTGTGTGAATCCCAAAAGATGGTATATTATTAGCTCTATTTAAAGGATAAGGAGGGACTGGCCCCATGGCCTAGTGGCTAAGTTTGCGCGCTCTGCTTCAGCGGCCCAGGGTTTCACTGGTTGGGATCCTGGGCACGGACATGGCACCACTCATCAAGCCATGCTGAGGCGGCGTCCCACACAGCACAACCAGAGGCACTCACAACTAGAATATACAACTAGCTACTGGGGGGCTTTGGGGAGAAGAAGAAGAAAAGAAAAGAAGAAGATTGGCAGCAGTTGTTAGCTCAGGTGCCAATCTTTAGGGGAAAAAAAATAAAGGATAGGGAAACTGAGGTAACCTAGGTTCAGTAATTTGTCCAAAGTCACAGACAGCTAATAAGTGGCAGAGTTGAGGTTTTCATGAAAATGTGAAGGTCATTTTCGCTCGAAGTGCTTGTTGCCAGTTGTGGTTAATTATAACACAACATTAAATCAGTATAGACTAACTACTTGTATTCCACTTTACACACTAACAATATAGTCTAACTTGGATATTAACTAAATGAAGCATTTTACTTTCCTCCTCTCATAAATAAGAGTAGATTGTTTCATTTTAGTTTAAAAAATAATTTTTCAGTCATTTACGTGAAACCCCAGAATTGCCTAGGCACAGTTTGTGCATAATTGTGTCTTATTTACCAGCAGACTGAATGATTGCTTTTTTAAATGCACACATTTTCTCAAACTTCTGTTTAACTTCAGGTGTGAAAAGTTCCCTAAACCGTAATTAGAAATTTCCTCTCACCAACATGGACGGTGCACAGGCTGGAGGCTCTCCACATGGCAGCAGATTAATGGTTCCTGATAAATTGTCATCTCCAACTGGTTAGAACAACTGTTCCTTTTCAGGATGTTGCTTTTTAGTTCTTCTACGTGGCCTTGGCAATAAACGTTTGCAAATTGTTGTGTCCTGGAAACTGGGATGCATTCAATAATGTAATCTATCCCCATGCAGTTGATCTTGAAAGCCTTGAAAATAAAGAACATAATGATGAGCAGGGAGTGACTTCTATTAGATACTATTAGCTGCAAATGAGCTTTCTGCAGAGATTCCTAGAATCATTAGAGAGCCATTATAAGGCTAAGAAGACAGGGATGGATCCCTGATAGTTCAGATATGCGGGAAAATTGCTTTGGCATGTTTTTCAATTCTTATTGAGCTCAGATTTCTTCAAAATTAGTTTTATTATAGTAATGGTAGGTATCCCACCTGTTAATATAAACTACAACACAGAAAAATCTACTTAAGACTTTTGAACAAAGAGATTTACCTTCCACTGCCTTTGCATCATAAATAATTATTTGTGGCCTCTTATGAACCTCAATATAAATTTGGAGGTGCATGTTTAAAAAAGGACTGCTAGTTATTTATTTTATGGCATTTGCTGGTGAAATCTGGAACCACTTCAGAAAGCCTGGAGATCTGGACATGTGGTAGAATTCATTCCCCTAATCAAGGGGTATCATAATTAAAGCTAAAATAGCTGAAATCTAATGAGATAGAGAAAGGCTTCATTTATACCTTCTACCGAACGTAGTGCATTGTTCACTCCAGGTAGTCAATAAATATTTATTTACCATAACTAAATCCCCAATGTTCCAATAGAATGCTCCCCTGACCTTTGAAGTTGGCTTTCATTGCTTTCCCTAAACTAATATTAGGTATTAAATCTGCCAGTCCTCAGGCTCATTGCATAAACAGGCATATTTCATCCAAATGGACCAGTAAGAGTAATCTCAAACAACAAATCCTATTAAAAAATGTGTGCGTGTAATGCCATTCTAGTTCATTTTGTCGTTGTCAGATGATTTAATAATGTACATTGTCTTCCTGAAGCTGAGTGCTGAAGGACTGGTAGCATCACATGGAAAGAATAAATCACCGGACTTTAGACTCCTGTTTCTAAATGTCTAGATTATCCAAGCAAATGCAGCCAGAGAAATCATAGCAGAGTATGAAGATTGAAGTACAAATTATTACGGGGTTGGTTTAATTTTTCCTACCTAATCAATGTGGGCAAGCTTGACTTAGTTTAGGTTAGTAAACTAATGGGAATACAATTTTTAAGCTGCTTTTGCAGCTGGACAGGCCCAGAGGGGTAAGTTGTCATTCCAGTGAAGATGAATACATCAGTATTTTGCTTGATTTGAATATGTGTAAGTAAATAAACCTTTGCCTTCATGAAAAATATTTTTGCCTTGATTCCTTTGTTCTTATTTTGTTTAAGAGATATTAAAGTTTTCTTATTTGCTTATGGCAGTAATTATGAGTGCCATGATTGCATTAAAAATGACTATGAAAGAAATGAATATGAAGGAGAATACCTCAACATAATAAAGGCCATATATGACAAATCCACAGCTAACATCATACTCAACAGAGAAAACCTGAAAGCTATCCCTCTAAGAACAGGAACCAGACAAGGATGCTCACTTTCACCACTCTTATTTAACATAGTATTGGAAGTCCTAGCTGGAGCAATTCGGCAAAAAAAAGAAATAAAAGTGATCCAAATTGGAAAGGAACAAGTGAAACTGTCACTGTTTGCAGATGACATGATTTCATATATAGAAAACCCTAAAGAATCCACCAAAAAACTTTTAGAAATAATAAATGAATACAGTAAAGTTGCAGGATACAAAATCAACATACAAAAATCAGTTGCGTTTCTATACACTAACAACGAAGTAGCAGAAAGAGAAATTAAGAATACAATCCCATTTATAATTGCAACAAAAAGAATAAAATACCTAGGAATAAATTTAATGAAGGACGTGAAAGACCTGTACAATGAAAAGTATAAAACATTGTTGAAATAAATTGAAGACAACACAAAAAAAATGGAAGGATATTCCATGCTCTTGGACTGAAAGAACTAACATAATTAAAATGTCCGTACTTCCTAAAGCAATCCACAGATTCAATGCAATCCCTATCGAAGTTCCAATGATACTTTTCACAGAAATAGAACAAAAGCATCCTAAAATTTATATAGAACAACAAAAGACCCCAAATAGCCAAAGCTATCCTGAGAAAAAAGAACAAAGCTGGAGATGTCACACTCCTCAAAATATACTACAAATCTATAGTAACCAAAACAGTATGGTACTGGCACAAAAACAGACACATAGATCAATGGAACAGAATTGAGAGCCCAGAAATAAACCCACACATCTATGGACAGCTAATTTTCGACAAGGGAGCCAAGAACATACAGTGGAGAAAGGAAAGTCTCTCAATAAATGGTGTTGGGAAAACTGGACAGCCACATGCAGCAGAATGAAAGTAGATCGTTATCTTACACCATACACAAAATTTAACTCAAAATGGATTAAAGATTTGAATGTAAGGCCTGAAACCATAAAACTTCCAGAAGAAAACATAGGCAATTTGCTCTTTGACATCAGTGTTAGTAGCATATTTTCAAATACCGTGTCTGACCAATAGAAAAAAATAAACAAATGGGACTACATCAAATTAAAAAGTTTCTGCACAGCAAAGGAAACCATCAACAAAATAAAAAGACTTACTAACAACTGGGAGAAGATATTTGCAAACCATAATCTGATAAGAGATTAATATCCAAAATATATAAAGAACTCATACATCTCAAAAAGAAGAAAACTATCAACCCAATTTAAAAAATGGGCCAAAGATCTGAACAGACATTTCTCGAAAGAAGATATACAGATGGCCACCAGGCACATGAAAGGATGTTCAACCTCACTAATTATTAGGGAAATGCAAATCAAAACAGCAATGAGATATCACCTCATGCCTGTCAGCATGGCTATAATTAACAAGACAAGACATAACAAGTGTTGGAGAGGATGTGGAGAAAAGGGAACTCTCATACACTGCTGGTGGGAATGCAAACTGGTGCAGCCACTATGAAAAACAGTATGGCGATTCCTCAAAAAATTAAGAATAGAACTATCATACTCACCTGTTCCACTGCTGGGTATTTATCCAAAGAACATGAAAACACAAATGCATAAAGATACATGCACCCCTGTGTTCATTGCAGCATTATTCACAATAGCTAAGACTTAGAAACAACCTAAGTGCCCATCAAGGGACAAATGGATAAAGAAGATGTGGTATATATAATATATACATAATGGAATATTACTCAGCCATAAAAAGATGAAACCTTGCCATTTGCAACAACATGGATGGACCTTGAGGGTATTATGCTAAGCGAAATAAATCAGAGGGAAAAAGTCAAATACTCTATGATCTCACTCAGAAATAGAAGATAAGAACAATAACAACAACAAACAAATGCATAGATACAGAGATTAGAATGATGGTTACCAGAGGGGAAGGGAGGAGGGAGGAGAGTGAAAGGGGTGACTGAACACATGTGTACAGTGATGGATGATAATTAGTCTTTGGGTGGTGAAAGTGATGTAGTCTACACAGAAATCAAAATATAATAATGCACACTTGGAATTTACGTAATATTATAAACCAATGTTACCTCAATAAAAGAAAAATCAAGTTCAGGATCTACTGCATGAAGCAAAAGAAATCTTAAAGTTTTCTAATATGCTTATGGCAGTAATTATGAGTGCCATGATTTTGAAAGTGAAGGAATGATAGTTGTATCACTCATATATGTTTGCGCATCAGTGACTGTCTACTACACGCTGGACCCAGTGATTGGTGCTGGGGAGATGTAGATAAATTATATACCACTGTTGCCACAGGACCTCACCATCCAGCTGGGGAGGCAGAGTAGTAGCAGACGCTTGGAGAACAAGAGGACAGGTTTTATGACGGAGCTCTGTCTGGTGCTATGGAAACTGCAAGAGGTGTGTCTGACCCACACCAGGACTTCTCAGAGGAAGCAACTGTTGAGCTAGAAGTAACCGGGTGAAGGCAGAGAGGGGCAGCCTTCAGAGAGAGAGAGCACTATGAGATAGGATGAGGGTGATGGTACAGTACAGATTAATTTCATTAATGTTGGGAAGGATGCAGGATTGCAAAACACCTGCCTGTGCCCTCTCAGATCTCTGAGGTTTGGGAGCCCCAGTTCCAACCATGTTTCCTATTTGGGGCCTAGAGGGATTCAGCTGCCTAGCACACCCCATTTTTTCTTCTACCACTTACTCCATAACGGTCTTGACACCCCTTCCATGATTTCTGGCTAGCATAGTTGGGATCAATATAGCCTACCTTGGAGTGGACTGAAGTCCACTCTAAATCTTAGACTTGTTTCTTGAGGTTTCTAGAATGTCATTTGGCTGAGTAGTAATTTTTCCAATTTGGCCCAAAATTTGCCATATTAGGATGTGTCAGGCAAGCTTGGCATCTTTAATATATAGATCTATATAACATTATTCATGTCAGTGTCAGGTAAGAGAAAACTAATTCCAGTTTGCTGTTGAAATGTACGTTTATTCACACATCTCTGCATCTTGGCAGTAGACACTGTTGAATCTCACACTCATATCAATCAAGTGCAGCCTAACGTGAGCGAGCTGCTATCATCATGGGTTGAATTTTGTACATGCTACAGAAGGCAGCGTGGTAGGGACACAACACTGTTCTAGGGGTCAGGGGACACTGGTTTTGATTTTTGCAGTGATAATAAAATATTCTATTATTTTTATATTCTTTCTAGCTTGGAGATGCTGTGCTTTCTTTTGGAATTCAGGGTGTGTTGGGATGGAGAATGGAAGGTGGGAAAGGGATCAGGAGATCGGAAAAATGGATGGGGAAATTATGATAACTTACATTCATGCGATGGGATTGGGGTTTGATGAATAAAAAGTACTGGATTTTATTAGACTCAAGACATTATACTTGTTCTACTTAATTAACCAATCGTATAAACTCATGCTTTGCTAATGATAATCCATTATGAGATGAAGTTGAATTTGCTAACTCTATTTCAAAAGCCCTGCTTATTCAACCATTTATAGCACATTTGACAAGTAATTTTTCCTATAGAAAACTTTAAATAAAAGCCATTGAAAGACCATAAGATTCCTAGACCCACACAGTTTCTACCATCAGTGTCCACCAGTTGATGTTTCTTTGGTAAATGTGAATCAGTGGCTAGAAGAAATGGAGAGCAAGTGGATACAAGGTATGTGCTGTAAGTTGAGTTTTCTGTTATAACTAAAAGTCTTGATTTGCCCATGGCAGTTCTTTCTTATAAACCCTCCATACATAACGTACTGATTTCCATTCCTGGTGCTCAAATTAGAGTTTCATTTTCCAAATTTTGACTTTTGTCTTCCAAAATTGCATAAAGTTATTTTCTTGGATAAACACAAAAAAGTAAAAGATGCCCATTTAAATGTAGCCTTTTATAATAAACTGTGTACAAATTGTTTGAGTGTTAGCATAGTAAGATATTGATGTAATTATTTTTACAACTTGGAGATATACTTGTGGTAAACTTAGACGTTTTAGTGTGAAATGATTCGAAAAACTGAAATTAGCAGTTTGGCTTTGGGTCCTATTTTAGGCCATTTCTGATATAAACTTATTTTCCAATTCAAGAGTTTTGTGTGGAGAAATTTAAATTTAGTGCTTTATTTTGAAGTACTCAAACCATTTTTGCTCTTGCTTTTGGGGTTCTGACTTTCTGTGTGCCATCTTAGTCTTCCATCCGGGCCCCTCCCCTTTCTCTGAAGGATCCAGTGAAGGGAGAGAGAGGAGTCCTGGTCAAAAAGGGCACTGATTTCTTCATTTTTCTCTGGGTTACTCTGCAACTAAATATCTCTAAAGCTTTGGGTCTCACCTAATCTCCAAACTTCCACAAGCCACCCCAAATGTATAAGCTGTTTAACTCTGAGTAGAACACAGCTTTGAGACCAGCCTTTTTATACCATCGAGTGTCTGTGTGTATGCTTTCAAATTGCTGCTTTCCACCAACTATAGTGGGGTCATGAAATCAATTTAATGGGTCATGACCAGCTCTTTTATTTTTATTGTAATAGACTCAACAGAAAATGTGAGTACACAGCAGCATAGTAGAGGCAGTATTGCTTCAGGAAACTTTTTTCATTTGTGTGCATTTGTGTTTGTATGTGTACTACTTAGGTATATAAAATATGTTTCTTACTCTGGGTCATGATAAAAAAATGTTGTGAAAACCCACTCTATCTCCTTTCAACCAGATTGCACCACTCAGCCTCTTTATAGAAATTCCAGAGGGCCATGCCTGTTGGCCAGTGGGTTCTGGGAATCATGGCCAAAATCCCCAGTGTTTCTCTGGGCATGTCAGGTCCTGCTTGGTTTCCACTTGCCTAGGTTGACTCCTTACAGTGATAACGTCCTGGATGTTTGGACCCCTGTCCATCCAGAAGAAAAAAAAAGCATAATTGGGGAAGATGAGGAGAAGGAAGATTGTCATCTTCACCGTTCGCTAGAAGCTGATTCTACCTCTCATTCTATGACATTCTAAACCAGTTAAGGGAAGCTTACATTGACTAAGACGGGCAAGTGTAGTTTCCGTCTGAGCTTACGTCTTTTTCACTTTTTTGAGAGTAGACTCAGTGGTGGCAGCACAGCCTGAAGCCCTTGCATCCGGAGGGGTTGTACGCTTACATCTTCCTACCAGCGGCCTCCAGGTGGGAGCTGAGATCTGCACCCACACCAGGAGGCCTCAGGGTCCAGCATCACCTTTGGCCGTGGGCATTCTTGGAATGGGGATGAAGACTCAGAATACTTTACTGTTGTTGTTCCAAGAAGCCCAGAATGTGTCAAAACACAGAATGTGCTAAAGCAGTTGGAATGTTCATGTCATTCTTAGACCACTGCCTAAAGGCCTAAAAGGACCCTTGAAAATCACTGGTTTCACCATTTTTTGTTCATGCTTCTGCAACACTATTAAATAGGTGGAAATCCAGCCTTTATGAAAGAATGCCCAAAGGAAATTTAATTTTCTTTCTCAAGTAACCCATTTCGGCAATATTTGTTGGTGATGGTGCCCATTAAGTATGAGACATTTGGACTGACACGTAGGTTGTGGTTCAGCCTGACAAAGTGTATTTGGTTAGTAATGAGTTAGATTGTGATTACAGGGAAACAGAGCATCCGGTTTTCAGCAGTAACCCCCTTTTCACAGCTGAGCAGCCTAGTACTAAGAGTGGAGTGTACTCCCTCACACATGCTCTTTTGTCCCCCCCCAACCCCCGCTCCAAAAGGAGAGTTTTGAAGATTTTGAGAAGAGACATTAATGATAGAGGCAAACAATGTGTGGCTGTGACTGGAGAAGTCGTGTGTTTGTGGGAAAAGGGCTTGGAATTGTGCATCCTGGAGCTATAATTACATGACAAAAAATGGGTAGTACAATTGTCATGTCCGTCTCTGCATTTTTCTTTGTGAGCACTGAGCTGGATAACTGAAGCCTCTGAGTGGTTTGCAAGAAAACTGAGGATTAATATTATTTCTAAACTAGACCCCAGAGAGAAGCTTCTTGGTGAGGGGGAGGAGTAATAGGGATTTAAGTAGAACATTTTCTTGAAACTAAATGCAGAAAAACATACAAGATATAGTCCACTGGCCTCAACGCGGCTGAGGGCTCAATTATGATTCGATACACGCTCCCTGAAACACTCGTCTGCCCTGAGGGCAGCCTAATGACTGGAAATTCCGCAAATGTAACAGCTACTGTCCCTTGACCTCTTTTAAAAACACCCCCCCCCCACACACACACACAGTTTATACACATTCCGAATCAGGTTTGATAAAACCAGTTTTCTAACAATACCTTCCTTGTACATAATGCTTGGTTGTAATGTGGGTCATCAAGAATGATTAGAGGGATTCTTGAGTTATATTATTTTGGTGAACCACTAGCCAGGAGAAGTGTTTCTTAAAATGCACTCTGCTTTTTCCCTGGGCTCTTTCAGTCTGCAATCACCTCCCTGTTGGCCTCCCTTCCTCTTGATTTCACCCTTTTCTGGAGCTGTCAGTGGAGGAGAAAAAGTGTTTGAGGTTCCTGGAGCCTCTCTCCCCTTTTTTACACTCCTCTTGTTGGGGAGTTCCTGAAACACCATGAATTTGTCCTCACATTCTGGTTCTGGATAGTGACTGTCAAATTACAAGTTTTAAGTCATAAGTGGATCATAAAGTCAACCTAATCGGTCACATCACTTCTTGTTTATTTGTGGTTTATAAATGAACTGGAATCGAATAGAAAATATCAGAGTGTGTGCCTTAGCTATAAGCTAGCCAGGTGTTTTTTCATGTAACTTTCGTCTCATTTATACAAATACATGCATATGCGTATTCCCGTATGTGGATTCTTATATAAAGTATATTTCTTACTGTGGGTCGTTGTCACTGAAATCTGCGTATCTAGAAGACCAAGACAAAACTTAAATAAATACTATCATTTTAGATTTTATTGATGTTCTTGCTGTCTGCAGTAACAATAGAATTTTGGCGTGTGTTAAAGGCACTTGACTTTCATGGAGCAAATGGGCAGTTTGGTCTCAGGCACTTCTTTTATTACCTAGTGGGAAGGTAAAGCCAGTCATCTAAATGCAGCAAAATGCAGAAGATGGAGAAGAAGAGATGGAAAGCAAACACTGGAAAGGTAGTGAAAAAATAGGGAGAGTCTTGGGCTTTTCTTAGTGAATTTTCTCAGTGAACAGGCATTATCAAATATCAAGAATCTCTCATATAAATTCTGTAGAGTATTTCCATACACTTAGAAGTGACATGTTCATTTGTAAACCAAATTATGATGTGCTTTTACAGCCGAGATGGCAGGTGTTCAGAAAGTGCACCTCTTAGTAAAAG
Organism: Equus przewalskii; assembly: GCF_037783145.1. Taxonomy (NCBI): domain Eukaryota; kingdom Metazoa; phylum Chordata; class Mammalia; order Perissodactyla; family Equidae; genus Equus; species Equus przewalskii. Next base: position 13,618,269 of record NC_091854.1, read on the forward strand.
GGCCACGTTAGAGCCCAGCACATTTTCATGTTTTGTTGCCCCAGCCTCATTTCCATGGATTCTGCTCTCCTGCTCTCCGCTGATCTGCCCACCTGCGCCTTCAGCTTGCCCCACTCCCCAAATCTGTCATCGCTTGAGGTGCCAAATCGTCTCAGGTCCTTCAGTCATCGTCATCCCCAGCATGCACACCTCTCACACAGAGCCTGGTATCTAGAGACACGTGCTTTTAAATTGACTTGGGAGGCAGTCTGATTCCTGTGACATTCCTTGAGCTGTGCTTTCTCCACCTTTCCATGTGCCCTGAGGGGTGGCAGAGGACAGCTGTGAATTCAAATTGTGGCTCCGGTACTTATTAGCTGTGTGGCTTTGAGCAAGCTGGGCTTCAGTTTCATCATCTGCAGAAACTGGGGTGGTTTTGACTACCCTATAACTTTGTTATGCTGACTCGATGCTTTAATACATATAAGTGCCTAGTGGTACCAGCAAGAGTAGCTCTTCCATCAGTGATCAGTCCCTCCTCTTTCTGCTGTTATCTGCTTTCTGTCTTTCTAGAGAGCAGTCATTCAAGCCCCAAGGACTGAGGCTGTGCTTTTCTCCTGCTGCTTTCTCTTCCTGGAAAATAGAGATCTCTGTCCCTTTGGCTGTGGCCTTGCTGTCTATGATTTGTCTAGACATTGAGACTCTGCCTAGCCATTGGAATTGATGGCTCTTATATTTGGACTCCCATGCTGACTCCACCTGAAACATCCCAGGAGATTGGGAAGACCGTTAGAAACATCCACTTGAGCCTCAGCGGGCAGCGGGCCAGTCCCCCCAGCACCTGTGCTACTGTAAAGCAGGTCTAATGTGGGCACTGGCCTTCTCCCCACCTCACTTTTTTAGGAGTATGTCACCATGCTCAACTGAACCAAAACATACTACCTTTTCTGTGATTCCTCCTCATCCTCTGATCTTCTGAGTGAATGAATTCTTAGAGAAACAGACCATTTGATCTTGCACTGGTTGTATATGGCTGTTTAGACCTGAATTCACATTTCCAGCATTTTTACACGTTTAATATGTTTTCCATTTTTAAGAACTTGTAAAATTCTTACGTTGCAAGCTGAAATGCCACCTGGAGTTGAGTCTTGGTTCAACTTCTCAGTTACATCATCTTGGACAATTCACAAATTTCAGTTTCCAGTAAAATATCTCTCTGCCTGCTTCCCAAGGATGTTGAAGATCAAAGTGTTCTGAATACTCTGATGCCCTATACAAATGTGATTACACTGGTAACATTGTTATGATGAGTGATAGGAGTAACATTATTATTTATGGACTGGAGGTGACCAGCTTATTCTTGATGGTGTCTCTGACTGACTAGATTCAACCAGTGTCGCTCGCACTATGACTACTAAGCTCTGACAAACCTTTGAGAGGGTCCCTGATAGAGAGAAGCTACTCTTAGGAAGTTTTAGTCAACTCTAAAGACTCAGATCTACTACTTATTAGCAAGATGAACTTGAGAAAATAACCTTTGGATGCAGCTTTGTCATCTGTGAAAAAGGGTAACATGACTTTTATTCATTCAACAAGCAATTAGTGTTGAGTGCCTGCTATCTGTAAAACTGGTAAACATATAATGCCTACCCTGATGGAATATATAGTCTAATTGGGGAGATAAACATAAAATACATAATCACAAATATATGTGTGCTTAACACAATGGTAAGTGCTGTAAAGGAAAAGGATGACTTGCCACATGAGGTTGAGAGACCTTAGCTGGAAAGGGCCTGAGTATCAGCTTGTGGATAAGACCTCTTATCACATCGTAGGCAATAAATGTTTGTTGATTAAATGATAAATAATTAGTGTAATATGGTGTTACCAGAGACGCTGCCCCAGGCAGCAAAGAGAGAGGTTGGCATTGAGCAGGACCTGGACCAGAAGTCGTACAACCTTTCTACTGAAAAGCTGTGTAGCTGGCGGCCAGTAGGTGATCACTGTGGACTTCAGGATTCCCATCTGTAAACTGGGAATAATGCTGCTCTCAGTCAACTTCTGTTATGCTGAAGTTTAAATGAAGAAACAAAGGTGAAAGCACTCTGTAAGGATCATGGTTGGTATTACGTAGTGCCTGCCTCAGAGCTCTGAACTCAGTATCCTTGGGAATCAGGCCACACCCTGCCCTGCCATGACACCTGAAGATGGTTCCCTGGCCCCACAGTCCTTCACAGAAGCCTTAGAACCAGCTCTTGGTGTCCCCTGGCCTGCCTGAGATGGCTCTCAGACCTTTGATAGCAGGATCTACAGCAGTGGCATGGAGTATGCCTGGCCTTTTGCCCCAGGTTAAGGGACTAGCTAGTTTATGGGACCCCTGGGGAGAGCTCTCTACCTTAAGAGACACAAGAGACTAATCTTATCAGAATATGCACCCTGTAAGTGGAGTTTGGGAGCAAGGTGGCTACCACTTATTGTGTGCTATGCTTGCTGCTTCGTTTACCCTACTTCATCTCACCTATATGTTTCCCCCCATTTTATGGATGCAGAAACTGAGGAGACGTTATATGACTTACTTAAGGTCAAATAGCTACTAAGTAGTGAAGCTAAGATGGGGAACCGGGTCTTCTGACTCCAAAGCCTAGGCATTTGGCTACTATGCCACAGAGAAGGCATGAACCGCCTTGCCAACGATTAGGGAATTTGGGTTGGTGAGACCCTATTGATACAAATACCACAGCCACAGGCTTGATGCCACCAAGAGACAGCTGTCCCATCCCTTAGTGAGGACACCAAGAAGGATGGGAGACAAAGGCTTCTCTTTCTGAGGACAGGGTTTCAGCTCAGCAACTACCTGTCCCTCTACCCCTCATCCGTGAGGCTAGCCCAGAAACCTTCCCCACCCTGGGGAATCACAGAGGGGCTGGCCAGTGTCTCCAGCCATGCATTTAGTCTGGGCTTGATATTTGTTGACAGGTTTCCTTGCCAAATAATTAAGCAATTTATGGAGAACCTTAACCTAAACTTGTACACACAGGAGGGTATGCTGTGTAAGAGTCTGAACAGGAATCCTGGGAATGGCATCAACTCAAGGAAGGAATTCCCAAGGGTCTTTGCAGTACAAAACAAAGGTTAATCCCATCCATCCACCCACACTAATTCTTGCTCAGTCTCCCCATAGCTGAATAAAAGGGGAAATTACGTGAAAAATACATGAATGATAGGGACGCCAATTATTCTGGATTATTCTGTCACTCTTCTGGAAGTAGATGTTACCTTAACTCTGTGTGTGCCTCAGTTAGTAGCATAGACCCCAGGTCAATAATACAAGAAAATATTACAAGCGTTAACACAAGTAATCTGCAACTTGTCCAATTCCTGTGCACCTGCATTTTGGTTGAGGGAGTGGGGATGCAGGTAAAGGACCCCCAGACATGGTTCTCCCTGTGTCTTAGAGGAGGGAGGGTAGGATAACATGCCTGGTTTGGGGTCCCAGCATCCCTTATCCCCACAACTAAAATGCTTAACTTGTATGATGGCTTAGGGAAGCCCTTGGCTCCCTACCCTTCCTCTCTCTTCACTTTGATCTTGGGACCAGTGTTACCATAGTGAAGAGAAATTAATGCATTACTCATACTGTTGCTCCTGTTTGTACAACTCTGATTTTGTTCTCATGAATATTCCTTCTCCCATCTGTAGAGGACTAGAGTCCTGCCCTGTACTCCAGCCCCATGGGGAGCTGCCTCTGGCCATCTTTGACTTTAGAGCCTGTGGTCTACCTGTCTCTCTGCCACCACCACACCTTCTCACGCCTCTCAACGTCACCTCCCGCTTGTTCCTGCCACCATGCTTTCCAGAGATTCTGCCCCACATGCTTGGACTTCCACCCACCAGACATGTGTCTCCATGTGTCTGGGTCTGGTTTTCAGGTTCATGAACCCCCTCCAGTGTGACTCATCTTCTCCCCGTTTACCCACAATAAGCAATATAAATAGTAATATAATTTATCATATATTTATTGTGCATCAGCACTTTAAATCTATCATTCTCTCCAGCTGTCTTGGTCTTGTTCCAAGCTCTTGGAGCAGTCTGGCTATTAGCAGAGGAAATTAAAGGACCCCCTTGGTCAATAGGTTGGTGGGTTAGCCTCATTATTTCTGCTGTTGCCCTTGCTCTGACATGACCCTTGCTCGTTTCATATGCTGAAGTTGTGGTCTGATTCCATTAACTGGGTTTTTATCTTGACCGCCTTTGCTGATTTCCTGCCTGAAACACCCAAGAAAGACCTCAAGCCTGATGTCTAGTCCTTGTGTGAGAGAATCACTGAAGCTTACTGCCAAACCCTCCCGTATGTCTGCCTGGTGAACGTATCAGGCCAGACACCAGCCTGCCTTGTGCTGAGGTGAACCCATCAGCCTGGCCCCTTTTGCTGGGGCCTCTGATGCCACTGCCACTCTGACTCTTCTTCCTTCTGCCCACAGTCAGAACTGTCCCTGGTCACAGGCTTTACCCTAGTGGACCATTCTGCTGATTGGACCTCAGATTCAACACATGCCCACATGTTTTAAAGTGTTTATTAGGTTCACCCTGTTAGGAAGTTTGGGGTAAGGTGACTTGACTAAGGCATAATTTTCCTTCTCCCTCCTCAACTCCTGTTGTAATTAGCTATCAATTAAATGCTACTTTTCTGGTTCAGTTTAATAAATAAATTTGTTCTTGGAATTCTCATGAAACTGACTTTTGAACAATTTAGTAAATTGGCATTTGCTGGTAGAAAAGTAATCTTACTGTGTATAATTAGGCAGATTAAAAATGTGATTATCTCAGTTGTCAAAACTGTTTCTATGGATTTCCTGTGTTTTGTGTTGTTTTTTGTAGAAGAAAAATTGTTCACATTATTGTAATTCCATATAGTGCAAAACGAGAACAAAGGAAGTGATGCAAATCCTTTAGCAGAAAGGTCGTTTGAGTCAGTGGAGTGTCCTGGGCCACAGTGGGAACTGAGAGCTGCTGTCAATGCACAGCACATTTCTTCAGTTTATGACACCACTCATTTATGTAGATGTTTTTCATGTGAATATTTGCACTGAAGGAGAGCAATAGAGAGACATTCACTTATAAACAAAGGCAGTTGGTGTGAGAAGGAAATGAATTCTTCATAGAACTCTAAAATAAACCGAATTCTCAGAACCTTAGTAATTCCTGTCATTCTTTATCTTTTAGAACAGAGGTGATTGAGAGAATTAAAAACAGGATCAGCAGTGACAAAAACATGAATTCTGATTGGTGATCCAGCATAACAACTTCAAACTAATAGATCTTGATGTTCTTACAAGAAAGGATGATGAAGATTCCGGCTACTGATCATAATTCGTTTATATTTACCGCTGAACACAGCACTGTTCAAGGTCTCCGTGTATGGCTTGGGTTAATGAGAATAAGTGATGACTGCAGGGGCACAGCTGGCTTATTTCGATGATTGAATGTGAAGGAAGAGGGTGGTTTTGCAGAGGAGAAATCTTTTCAGTGTCTCCATTGAAGATTAGCCTATTGATGAGGAAATTCAGAGAGCAAAGGCCAGTATACCTTTTGGTTAACATTTTGCATAATTCAGACTGACTAACTTACAATTCCTGGTAACTCAGTTTGAATCTTGGGCACGCTTTGGAACCAGATAGGGAGTTATTGGATCTCCCTCCAGGATAAAACTAGCAATCTTATTACTGGGTCAATGATTTTGCATTCTAGTCAGATTGTTTTAGGGTTGTTGCAAACAACAGAGACCTATCCACGTCTACTGCAAGACAAAGGAGGAAGATTGGAAGCATATACTCAAATTGAGATGACAAAATCCTTAGCAACATGGAGTCTCTCTTTTTCTTCATGCGCTCTCTTCTCTCCGTGGATCTGCTCCATTCTGTTCTGTTTCCTCATCACTTTGGCCTCCTTGTGGTCCAGAGTCATATTAATCTGACTCAGACTTCCGATTTCTCAATTTCAGATTCCCAAATGGGGAGTCTCATGAGCCCATACTAATTTTTTAAGCCACGCAACCAAGTCATAAGTAGTTGGCCAGCCGTTGAATGGACTGGATTTATGTCAGGTGCCCAATATTGGTTCATTCAGCTGTGCTTCAGAGTCAGAGGCCTGAGTAGTTTGCTTGGAGGAGCAGAGTCTGGACAGGGCAGATTCCTCATATAATGGTTGGCCTCACCTGTATAGCGAGTTTCCTCCTGCTAGTAAATGAATCTGAACACTGAACTGTTGTGAAAGAAAAAATGCTCTGGGTGAGGAAACCACAGTCTGGTCTTTTTTTTCCCTTCAAGTTTTGAAATTAAATAATAATGACCTTCTTTTCTCGCCTGTTGAAAGGTGGCCTGCCCTATATTCCATCAGTGAGAACACATCTCTCCTGTCCCCAGGTGAAAATTAAGACATAATATAATAAGTTGCAAGGAGAGTGGAGACTGAGAAGAAAAAAGGCAAGTGGGAAAAAGAGAAGAATGGGGGATTTGAGATCTTCAGTTTCTACCCAGAAACTTGACGCGTCTCTCTGATGCTAAGCCATAAATCGTGATTGGAGGTGGTGATTGGAGGTTTGTGGGAGGAAAAAGAGAGAGGGAGGCAGGGTTAAAACAAGGATAAAAGAACATGAAGGAGAGGATTTTGGATATTTGGCCTCAGAAGGTAGGAATTCCACTTTGATGTCTTTGAAGTGATATTGCCAAAAGGTAAGACAAAAGGTAGACTTGAAATGGAGAACAGCTGAGCCAGGCTGGCTTTCAACTCTCTCTTTTCCTGAAACCACACCAGCAGACAAGTTCATGAGCAATCTGTGGGGCAGTACAGCTCAGCATGACTGTCTCAACCTCTAATCAGCCCCAATTAGAGATGCACCAGAAAACCAGCATCTGGACATTCCAGACATCTTTATGGGGCTGTAATATTTTGCTTTGCCATTCTACCAAATGGTCAGAGTTGCAGATGACATTCAACTGTTGGGATAAATTCGTCTGACTTTAAAATGTAACGTGATATTTTCATTGAGCATTTACCCTTTAGGAAGGAGAGAAGGATCTCTTTATTCTTTTGTGGATCTTCACTTGCCTCTAACATTAACCATCCCTCCTGATTTGCTGTCCTGTGGTGTGGCCTGCAAAGACCACATGTGTGAAGTTTGGAGATATTTACTCTTGGGCATAGTGTGCTTATGTTGCACAAATCAATAATCTTTTACTTTCTTGACAGTTGAAGGAGTCTGCTCCTGAGCTCCTGAATTCATCCTACTAAACCTCGCTCAGTCGTCCTCCTCCTTGAGGTGTTCCAAGAGTTATTGTGTCCCCTGTTCTTTGTCCAGCACAAATCACTCAGTATTGTAGTTACTTATTTGCACGATGGTCTCCCTAGCTAATCCATGAGCTCCTTTCCTGCATCATCTGTAACTTTTTCACTTTTGAGCCTCCAGCACTGAGCACAATGAGTGACAGGCTGTAGGTGTCAGTGGATGTTAGTTGAATTGAGTAGACTACGTTGAATACGGTTTAGCTTTCACAATATTCTCGGGGCCCTTTCTCGTAGGTGGCAGCTTTGGTGTAGTGGGAACAGCACAGGAGTTGGAGTCAGGACACCTGTGTCCAAGCCCTTGCCTTGTTCTTTATGAATGAGTGACTTTGGTTGTGGTCTCCCTGGGCTTCGGTTTCTCATATGTAAAATAGGGATTATGGTTTCTCGTATGTAAAATAGGGATAATGGTTCCTGCTGTTCAAGGCTTTTGTGAAGATGAAATGAAAAATAAAATGTGAAAAGACTTTGTAATGTTAAACACTGCTATGTTGCTATATATAGCATAACTGCTAATGTTGCTATATATAAGCAAGATATCATGAAAATCATCCTTTTGGAAATTCAGAAAATAATCTTCCTTGTATGCGATCCAAGACAGACGTTTCTTCTGCTGAATCCGGCTCTGTAGCAAACATGTAATAGAGTTGAAAGCTATGCCCTTGTGAAAATAATAAATATGAAACATCTAGTATAATGTCTAGTATATAGTAGTCACTCAGTGAATGGTACCTGCCATTACTGTTATCACTACTGCTATTACTAGGATAATGTAACATTTCCTCAGCTGGCTCGGAGGAAGGCAGTTGGGTGATCTGAGAAGGGTTGGGAATCATCAGTCCTCATATGGTTCTGGCTTCTGTAACCCTCTATCCCTGAATAAACCACTGATTTGTCTCCTTTCTCCATACTCTAATCTTCACCTGTGTGCTGTGAGGTTGACTTTGACCTCAGAGAAGAGGAGCTATAAAAATCCAGGTGAGTGTCGCACTCCTCTTGAGCAGGCACTTTAATTCTCTTATTATCTGTGTCTGTCAGACACTGGAGCCTCCACTGAGAATGGCGAGGCTATAAAAATGTCTGCATTTATCTGCAAGGCCGATAAACTACTTTATTTGGAAGTTGAGGTGGAGATGGAAACCTTTCAAGTGCTTGATGCCATTGAGCCTTGTTAATTTGTGAAAGGGTTTTGTACTTGTCCTCTTTCTCTTTTTTTTAACCATTCTTAATTTTCCAATCCTGCTTTTTGTTGGCTTCAAATGTGCTCACCAGAGTCCTGCCAGCTTTAGTTGGAAGGAATATATTTCCGAGCTTAGTTGGACATCAGTTTTTCTTGGGCCCTGCCCAGACTTTTGACAGAGAAGGTAGTGTTAAGGGGGTTGATGGTGTCTAGACAGTAAAATCAGAAACTGTGTAATTTATGTTGTATTACAGACATCCATTTCCCGGATTGGAAAAAGGAAACTGGTTTTTATCTAAGGAAGTTACATTAAAAACCAAAGCCCCTGGGTATTTCTGACCTATGAAATGTTGAAGCTTGCATAGTTTTACATAACATTCTCCAGCCCCTTCAAAGATGAGAATTATTGAGAGTATTACTGTGTAGGGCCAGTGATGAGAAATAAATTTCCAAGTTTCAGGAGACAATTCATGGCACCATATAGTGCTCCTTCCCGGCTGCTCACCTCTGGTTAGACCCCTATAAGCTCACAATGCAATTTGCGTATTGCACATTGGTTTCAGAGGACTATTGGAAAGTTGGAGAGGAGAGAGGTTAATAGCAAAAGAGCATGGAGTTGTTTGGATCTGTAAAGAAGATTGAAGATCTGACTCAGGGATCAAAAAAAAGAGAAAAATCAGACTTTGCCTTAAAGAAAACCATGCTCTTGATTGGGAAAAGGTATAATAAAAATGAAAAATGCCCCAATAATAACACAATATTTTGTGTTTCTTTTTAGGTTACTTAATGCTAATAAACATCAGCTACTCAGTATTCATTACTGTGGAAAATAATGGAAAGATAAAATCTTAATAAGCTATGCAAAATTTATGTGGAACTAAAGGATTTTAAAGCCTGTGATAGCTTTCATTTTGTTTTCACCTGGATAATCATCCAGGTCTTCAATTAAAAGTGTGTTTTTCTTTCAGAAAAGTATAAACTCCTGTATGTAGAGCTATGAGACATCGTATCAAAGGCTTCTCTCTGAACTGTTTTGGAACACATGCATTTAAAATGCCATGCTCTTATTAGTATTATGAATTAAACTTTGCTTTTCTATCATTCTTTTAAAAATTATTGATGTCTTACAATAGGAGAATTAATCATCAAACTTTATTCATTACCAAGGAATTGTCTTGTTATCCTTATAAGATACAGCAGGAGGCTGGCACAGCTGAGGCTTCACAGGCCCCTCTCTCCATCTCTCTGTGCATTTGCCGTGTGGTCTCTCCAGCATGGAGGCATCAGAGTTACCAGGCTTCCTCCACGTCAGCTCAGGGCACCCAAGAGACACAGTCAGAGAGAGAGAGAGAGAGCGCGCATGAGCCAGGTGGAAGTTGTATTGCCTTTTCAACCCAGTCTTGGGAATCACGCACCATCAGTTCTTTTCCTTAGAAGTGAGCCGCTAAGGCTGGTCCACATTCAAGGGAAGGGGAATTAGTTTTTACCTTTTGCTGGAAGAATGTCAAAGAATTTGTGAACCACAGTAACATGAATCTTGCTTGAGTAGCTCCTCTCCTGTCTCAACTTTAGGTGATAGGGCTGGCCCTGGGGAGAAAGGTGAAAGAAGTGTGAGTTGTCAGCCACATCCATCACTCCACAGTTGTGGCCCTCACCTCCTTTCAGGGACTCTCTTCCCACCAGTAATGGCCCTGTGTGGCCATAGAGCTTCTCTGCTCTCCCAAGTTCAGAAGTTTCCAGCTATCCCACTCCACATCCTGCTAACCTCCACCATAATACTTATCTAACTGATTAATTCACCCAGGACAGTGAAGCCCAGAGAGATGCTGGGCACCATTACCAATTCAGTCAGTGGAGTTCCTGCAGCATCAGCACCACCTGGTGCCTGAACCAGCTCTGACCAAGGCTCACAGTGTGCCAATATTGCCATAGCCCACATTTTTACCAAGCATATTTTATTGCTTGCTCGTCGTTTGTATTAATGATATGCCAGGCTTTCCAAGGATGTTTCTGCCAAAACCTTCATTGTCCACTTTAGTACACCATGAATGGTATTAATAGAAGATATTAGCTCTAGTATGGCAAACACTTGTTCGATGGCATGTGAAAGAGGTGGGTTCACCTTCCCAGGAAGAATATAGTGGTTTCAGGGACGAGCAAGATTTTTTCTTCTTTGGCCCTCCTGATGATTTCAATGTGCGGGAAAATAAAATACAGCACTTTGGTATTTTGATAAATCATGCTGCATATTTTTCTCAAGTTTGTGAAAACGCATTGTTAGAAAATAAAATTTAAATAATAAACCTTCTTAGAGCTTTTATAAATAATAGGGAATACTGTTTTATGTGCTACTGAAAGAAATTATTGTAGTTTTGTCTGTATTGTCTGAAATGTCCTCTGCCTTATTTCCCAATCATATTTCATTGTGTTCTTGAAGCTGAAATAGTCTGCAGGATTTATGGTGTGAGGGCCAATGACTCTATACCTTGTTTTTAATCATCTTATAAATTGCATAGTGGTCTATGAAGGCACGAGCCAAGTACATTTTCTAATTTTAAAATATTGCACTTGATTTGGGGAGTGTAGACATGGCCCTTAACTCCTAATTCTGAAATACTTCATCATATGTGAGCAGTGGGTCTTATGCTACTTAATCTTCCATAAGCAGCTGTCTCCAGTCTTTGCTATCCAGGAGGATGCCATAACCTGCACCAGGGATCCCGGCACGTTACTGCAATGCTCGGGTCTAAGGCTGAGTTTAGGCACAGTTGACTATGACCATCACTAGTGGCTGTTTAGGGAGTGTTTACTCTGTGCCAGGGACTTGAGATGTTTTATCTCATGTAATCCTCTCAGATAGGTGTTAATATCCACACTTTAAAAGCAGCAAAAACAAGGCTTCAAGAGATTAAGTAATTTGTCCAAGTTTGCACAGTGGTACATGGTGAAAACTCGTTCTAACCTGGGTTTTCTGAGCCCCTGGCTCTTGCTTTTCACCTAATCCTCTACTACAACCATTCTTCTCCATCCTTTTACCCCTCCTACCACATTGTCTTCCTGCAGAAAACCTCCAGTTGCTAGAAGATGTGCTTTCTTTCCAGTGATATTGCTGTGAGATAAATCCTTTCTCTCATGCACCATGAGGTAACATGTGTAGTAAGAAGAGAATCCAAATAGAAGCTTGCTGAGTTTTTGTTTGCATGAGGGCCGGATAAGCCTCACAGGGCTCAGTGACGTTGTGTTGCCACATAATGAATATCTTTTTATAATTCAGTCGAACTCATGGGAAGCATTAGAACTGATCGTTAGCCCTGGATTGGGATTGTGGAGCAACAAGGAAGGACCCAGCTGCCTTCTTCTTCCCTGTGTTAATTGAACTGTTTTGTGAGCGAGCCTGTGGGGGACTTGTGCAGAGTTCAGTGAGGTAAGAAATTGTGAGAAACTGGGAAAGCGAATCTAGTAAAAGGAACAACACTAGGCAAGAAGAGCCTTTAGAAATTAGGAAGCTGGAGGATGAAGTGCACTTCTGCCTCACACAAAGATTGCTGAAGAAAGAAAGGAGGGAGCAGAGACTTCCAGGTTGGTACTCACATAGAAGCAGTGAAAATCATTATTCATAGCCTCGTCGGCTGACTCTAAAGTCGGTGGCAATGAGATGAGTTTGCCCTACAAAATTCATGATAGTTGAGGTTCTGATGGAGAATTTCCTTTTGACTTCAGCTTGAGTTGTCATCCAGCCAACTCTTATGATAAAAGTCCTGTGTGAGGTCAGTGTGCTAGGCACTACACCATAGTCTACTGGGGTTGGGGATGGGAAGAAAGACAGACAGACACGTGTAACAATGATAAGAACTGTGATCGAGAGAAACACTGAATGGAGTGGAATGGGGGATCTCGTCTAAAATAGCTAGGTCCAGGAAGACTTACCAGAGGTGGTGACATCTGAAATGAGATGAGCACTTATTTGTTTTTTAAGATAGTTTCATTACTTTCAGAGGTGTGTGTGTTTGTATACATTTATCTCAGACAAATGAAACCTTCAAAAACTTGTTTAGTGCTATGTTGAATAAGAGTGGTGACAGCAAATGTCTTTGCTTTGTTCCCAATCTAAGAAAGAAAGTATTTAGTCTTTCACCATTAAGTATAATGTTATCTGTAAGGTTTTTCATAGGTAACCTTTATCAAGTGGAGGAAGTTCTCTATTCTTGTGTTTTTGAGTGTTTTTATCATGAGTGGTATTGAATTTTTTAAAATGCTTTTCTGCATCAATTGACGTGGTCATATGATTTTTCTTCTTTAACCTGGTAATATGGCAGATTATGTTGATTTATTCTTGAAATATTGAACCAGCCAACTTTATGATGTATAATTTTTTTCTATATTTCTGAATTCTATTTGCTAATATTTCATATGGATTTTTGTATCTATGAGGGATATTGGTCTGTAGTTTGTGTGTGTGTGTGTGCGTGTGCTGTCTTTGTCTGGTTTTGGTATTAGGATAATACTAGCTTAATAAAATGAATTGGGAAATGTTCCATCTTCTTCTGTTTTCTGGAAGAGACTGGAACATTGGTATTAAATCTTCTTTGAACATTTGGCAGAACTCTCCAGGGAAGCCATCTGGGCTGGGAGAGTTCTTTTTTGAAGTTTTCAAATTATAAGTTCAATTTTCTTAATAGTTATAGAGCTATTCAAATGATCAGTTTCATCTTGAGTGAGTTGTAGTAGTTTGTGTTTCACAAGGGGTTGGTCCATGTCCTCTAAGTTGTCAAATTTATGAGTGTAGTGTTGTTTGTAGTACTCCCTTATTATTCCTTATTTGTCTTCTGAGTCCTCAGTAATATCCCGCCTTTCATTCTTGACATTTCGTTCTTGACATTTCAACCTACCTATATTATTATGTTTGAATTGAGGTTTTTTATGGACAACATATAGTTGTGTTTCCTCTCTTTTTTTTCTGTCAGTCTTTCTAGAGGTTTGTGAATTTTATTGATGTTTTCAAAGAAGTAGCTTTTTGTTAACATTGATTTTCTCTATTGTTTGCTGTTTTCAATTTCATTGATTTGTGTTCTTTATTATTTTCTTCCTTCTGCTTGCTTGCTTTTCAGGGGGCTTTTGCTCCTCTTATTGTCTGTCTTGAAGTGAAAGCTTAAATTATTGATTTGAGACGTTTCCTTTTTTTCTTTTGTTTTTGTTTTTTTTTTGAGGAAGATTAGCCCTGAACTAACTGCTGCCAATCCTCCTCTTTTTGCTGAGGAAGACTGGCCCTGAGCTAACATCCGTGCCCATCTTCCTCTACTTTATATGTGGGACGCCTACCACAGTGTGGCGTGCCCAGCAGTGCCATGTCTGCACCCGGGATCCGAACCAGCAGACCCCGGGCCGCCAAGAAACGGAACGTGTGAACTTAACCACTGCGCCACCAGGCCAGCCCCGGCATTTCCTTTTTTTCAATTGAAGCCTTCAGCACTATAATTTTCCTTTTTAGCACTGCTTTAGCTGTCCCACAAATTTTGATATTTTGTATTTTCATTCAATCAGTCTATTTCTCAATTTCCCCTGAGACTTCCTCTTTTACCCATTGACTATTTAGAAGTGTGTTTAGTTTCCAAGTTTTTGAAGCTTTCCTGCTATCTTTCTATTATTAATTTCAGATTTGATTCTACCATGGTGAGAGAATACACTGTATAATTTCAGTTCTTTAAAATCTGGTGAGATTTGTTTTATGGCCCAGGATATACTAGGTTAAACATATCTTAGTATATGTTCTGTGGGCACTTGAAAACGATGTGTGTTCTGCTGTTGTTGAGTGTTCCATAAATGTCAATTAGATGCTGTTGGCTGATGGTGTTGTTGAGGTCTTTGATATCCTTCCTGACTTTGTGCCTAGTTGTTCTATCAATTGCTGAGAGAAGGATGTTGAAGTCTCCAACATAATTGTTGGTTTGTGAATTTCCCTTTTCAGTTCTATCAGTTTTGGGTTCACATATTTTACAGCTCTGTGGTTTGGAGCACAATCGTTTAAGATTGCTGTGTCTTCTGGATGTATTGACCATTCTAACATATTGTAATATCTCTCTTGTCTCTGGTAGTTGTCTTTGCTCTGAAGTCTACTTTATCTGATGTTAATGTAGCTACTACTGTTTTCTTTTGACTGAGGATTGCGTGATGTATCTTTTTCTATCATGTTATTTTCAACCTACCTATATTATTGTGTTTGAATTGAGGTTTTTTTATGCACAACATATAGTTGTGTTAGATTTTTTAATCCACTTTGTCAATCTCTGTCTTTTAATTGGTATATTTAGACCATTTGCAGTTAATGTAATTATCAATATTTTAGAGTGGTCAGCCATTTTATTTTTTGTTTTCTGTTCTCTCTGTTTTTCGTTTCTCTGTTCTTCCTGTCACCCTGTGTATTACTTGAACAGTTTTTGAATTCCATTTTTATTTATCTATAGTGTTTTTTAGTCTATCTCTTTATATAGCTGCTTTAAGGTTGCTCCAGGTGTTAGATTACACGTACATAACTTACCACAGTCTGCTAGTTTTGACATTTTTTTCGTTTGAGTGAAGTGTGGAAACTTTACCTTCCTTTACTTCCCTCATTTATTATATAGTTGTCTTAAATATTTCCTCTGCATACATTTGGAACCACTTCAAACAGTATTATAATTTTTGCTTCAAATGTCAAACATTATTTAGAAAATCAAGAGGAGAATGGTATTGAATTTCTTCATATTTTTATTGTCTCTTGCTCTTTCTTCTTTCCTAATGTTCCAAGATTCCTTCTTTTATTATTTCATTTCCATTTAGAGAGCTTCTTTTAGCCATTTTTTTAGGGTAGGCCTGCTGGCAACAAATTCTTAGTTTTCATTCATCTGAGAATGTCCTGACTTTTTCTTCATTTCTGAAGGATATTTTCATGGATATAGGAATCTAGATTGACAGACTTTTTTCAGCACTTGAAAGTTGTTGTGCCATTTTTTTTGTGGCCTCCATAGTTTCTGATGAAAAATCCACTGTTATTCAAATTGTTTTCCCTCTATAGATAAGTTGCATTTCTCTCTTGCTGCTTCCAAGATTTTTTTTTTATGTCTTTAGTTTTCAGAAGTTTGACTGTGATATGTATTGGTGTGGATTTCTTTGAGTTTATCCTGTTTGGAATTTGTTCACCTTCTTGAATCTGTAAGTTTTCGGTTTTTGCCAACTTTGGGAAGTTCTCAGCCAATTTCTTTCTCCTCTCCATCTGGGATTCTGACATGAATGTTAGAACTTTTGTTATAGTCCCACAGGTTCATTTGATTCTTTTTTGTATCTTCTATTTCTTTGCTGCAACTTTCTATTTTTTCGTTTGTCTTAAGCATGTTTGTAGTTGCTCATTGAAATATTTTTATGATGGTTACTTTAAAATATTTGTTGTATAATTCTACATATCTGTTGGTTGTCTTTTAAAATTCAAATGGTGATTTTCCTTGTTCTTGAGATGATGGGTAATTTTCAATCGAAACCTGAACATTTTAGGTATTATATTATGAGACTCTATGTCTTATTTAAACCTTCTGTTTTAGCTGGCTTCCTCTGACACTGCCCTGGCAAGGGAAAGATGAGGGCCTGCTTCATTACTTCCGGGTGAGAGTTTTGTATCTGGCTGCTTTTCCTCAGCATAAGCTTTTGAAATCCCTTCATGTCATTGCCAGTATCAGTAGGTCGTTCATTTTGATTTCTGAATAATATTCCGTTATATGCTTAGTATTCCTGAGTACCTATGAAAAAAATTCCACAATTTTTTTTCATTCACCTTTTACCCATGATGGTTATTTATATTATATTGAATCTGTAGGTCAATTTTGGGAGAAATGACATCTTAACAGTATTGAATCATACAAAGAAGACTCAAATATTTATTTAGATCTTATTTAATGTCTCCCTGCAGTGTTTTGTAGTCTTGTAGTTTCCTCAACTAGTTGATATTTTTTGATGCAATTATAAATGGCATTGTTTTTTAAAATTTATTTTCCAGTTGTTCGTGGCTAGTATAGAGAAATACAGTTGATTAAATTGTGTAGTGACCTTGCATCTGCAACCTTTCTAAATTCACTTATTCTGGTACTTTTTGGTGGACTTTCTGTGTACATGATCATGTCATTTGGAAAACATAGTTTTACTTTCTCTCTAAACGGTATGCCTTTTCTTCCTTTCTTTCTTTCTTTTTTGGCTTATTGCTCTAACTAGAACCTTTAATACAACACTGAAAGAATTTGTAAGAGTGAGCATTCTAACCTATTTTCATACTTAGGGGAAAAGTTTTCAGTGTTTCCCCATTAAATATGATGTCAGCTGTAAGTTTTTCACAGATGCCCTCTGTCAGATTGAGAAAGTTTCCTTCTGTTCCTAGTTTACTGAGAGTTTGCATGAATTTCATGACTAGGTATTAAATGTTTTCATGTGGCTTTTCTGTAGCCATTGAGATAATCATATGGTTTTCTTTATCCTACCAATCTGGTGAATTGATGTAATTTAATAATGACTACTTAAATAATTGATCAACATAAAAACATAAAAGTATTCCTATGACAAACGATCACAAGTTAAGGAGACCTCTTTCACCTTTATTTAAGGTTGTCCATGAATTGCTGGCCAATGCAATAAAATGTAAAGAGGAAATAAGTGGCCCAGCACAGTCAGATGCCTCATCACTTTACTTACTTTTATGTCCTGTACTCACTCCTGTATAGCCACTGCCCAGGTACACTTCCTCCTCAGGGCTTTCCACTACTTGTTCTATCTGCCTTCAACACTCCTCTCTCAGATGGATGTATGGCTCACTCCCTCACTTTTCAAGCCTTTAATCAAGGAGGTCTATGCAGACCATGTTATTTAAAATTGCAAAGTCCTCCACCTCCTGCATTACTTGTCTGCCTTATCCAGCTCTATTTTTTATAGGATTTATCAACTTCCCACGTGCTATATTTATTTATTGTGTTTACTTCTTGTTTGTTTCCTTCACTAGAGTGAAAACTCCTCTAGGGTGAGAATTTTTGTATGTATTGCTCACACATATATTCCTACTGTCTAGTATCATGCTTAGGATATTAGATGCTCAATAAATATGTGTTGAATGAATGAATAACTACTGGAAAGGAAGAGGCCAAAATCATGATTATTTTCCTTGCTAAATTGTCTAATTAGAAATCCCAAGGTAATCAAGTAGAAAACTATTTAATTAATAGGCAAATCTAGTGGGAAATATCACTTGTTATTTCATACAGTATCAATAATCTATTAGTAAATGTTCTTTTAAAATCTTATGCAAATATAAAATGCCTGGGAAATACTTATATTAAAAAATTTATGGGACCTACATAAGGAAAATTATAAAACTTTACTTAGAGATGTAAGGCAAGAAAAAGAAAAAGTTGTTTCTGAGTGATCACTAAATACCACTTTATGTTGTGAGGATTTCCATTTTTTCTAAATTAATCTATATATTTAATAATCTTTAATATTAATATTATTTAATATTATACATCATTGTTCCAGTCAAATCCTGAGGAGATTTTTTTTTTGCCTTGACTAATGAATTAAAGTTTATCTAAATTTAGGAATAAGTGGATGAAAATAGCCAAGAACACTTTGAAGAAGGGGGAATTGTGTTTGGTTAAAGAATTTCCTTTGTTATGAGATACTAAAACATAATATTATACAGTAATAATTCAAGTGGTACTGGCACAAAAGTAGACATAAAAATTAAGGAAACAGTCTAGGACCAGACTCAAGGGTACTGAAGAATTTACTAAATGTGGTAAGAGGCATCACAAATCAAAAAGTAATTGATTAATCATTTTTTAAAATTGATGTATCACATGACACATCAAAATAAATTCTAGGTGAATGGAAATGTTAAATGTAAAAACCAAAAAGTAATAAATTATAAGAGGAAAATAGAAAAACGTCCTTTTTATGTGCTGTTAGGATAGGTGGTGAGAAGACCTGTGTGAGTGTGTAGTAGGGAAAAGAAGCACAATAGGAAAAATGAATCCCTTTGAGTACATTTTACAACTAATATCATCCCTTAAATTGATGTTCAATTGATAAAAAATATGGTATACAAAAAATATACATAAATGTTGAATTATTTTCTTTGAATCATGCGTTTGATCTAAATAACTGAAATCATTATCTGAAGTTTCTGTGTGTTTCTTTTCTACAAAATCACATATCAAAAACATTTAACATCATATGCATGGATTTTGAATTAAATCAGAAAAAATATTTTTCTCTTCAGTTCTCTCTCATAATTAGCATAGCTTGGGCTACAAATCATATATCTAGATTGCATTGCATGGTTGTTAGCTTGTTGACATTGTTTTATGAAAGAACATGGATGATTTTAATGATATTAAAGATTGGTACAAAATATAGAAGCTTGAGATTTAAAAACATTTGTTCAATTTTTTCCAGCTTAAGAATTTAGTACAAGTTTTATGTATATTATTTGTTTTCCTAGTTGTTGGATTAACAACAATATCTGTGAAATTTCTTACAATTTTGTGTATTAATTAGGCTTCTCCAGAACGTTCTAATGATGTTCTCAGACTGTGTGCTAGATGTGTATTATTGGAGTTGTCATTGTTTAGCATTAAGGACAGGGATCTCTACAGATGTCACCCAAATACTTGATGCATTTTCCAGAAATTATTGAGGAGAGGTAGATTTCCTATGCAGAGGTGAAGGACAAAGCCCCTACTTCTCCCCAGACAAGCTCAAACCCACACTGCTCCCCTGGCTCTCCATTCCTCGGAGTCTGCCAACTCAGGTCCCTTGCCAGGTCCTTGATGATTTACCTCCTAATTACAACTCTTCTTGGCACCTCAGCCTTTCCATGAAAATCACTAAGTGGCACGTACAGGAGCTTAAAAACAAAAACAAAAAAAATTGAATACTATATAAATATATACAGCCTGGCCCTAAACCAGTTTTTTTAGTGTAAATATGTGTCATAGAATGGATTCCATGGTTTGGAGTCATCTGCTCTGGACCAATAAGTTTAAGCCAAAACTAAATGGAGAATTATAAGGTCTGGAGTACTGTTTTATTCTGTTGGTTTTGGTTTGTGTGAGTCAGCCCAAGTCTGGATCAGTTCATGCCTCTAATTTGCTTTCACCACCATGCCTTCAAGATGCTAAAATACCAGAATGAAAAGTGGAACATTCTGTAGGTTTTGTAGATGCCTTAAATATCAAACATTTGAATTAACTAATAGAAGGTGGGGTAGATAAACCAAGTCATCAAGTAAGCTAAAATTCATTTATATTTGTTTCTGGAATATGTCATGTGATATTTTCCTCGGAAGAGTCACGTTCTTAATTATGTTTGGTTTACAATAATATTAAAATAACCACATTTCCTGAGTACAATTCAATTGTGCAATTTAGGGATGTGGTGTTCTTTCATCATTTCAGGCAGCATTGAATCCACTGAGAATAAAAATTGGCCATGAGTAATCCACACACAAAGAAAATAGATTTGACTATATTTAGAAGCATCCATAATGACACAGTTTTGCATTATCTTTGTGTTCAGGTGTTGCTTCGATAACTCAGAATCAGCTTTGGGAGGGATATTGGGAAGTCTTCATTGATTTAGCATAAGTTAGCTGAAGGCCTGCTTCATACCATGCACAGTCTTAGCCTATGAGGAAAGGAAAACAGGAGATGGAGAGACCACACCCCCAAGGAGTTCCCTCTTTGGTGGTGCTCAATCTAACTATCTGGAGCCTTTGTTCATTCATTCACATTCCAGGACTACCAAACAGGGCTAGACCTCTGCCCTCAAGGAGCTCACAGTCAAGGAGAGGACATAGAAGGACACGGACCTAAAAAGTGGGAATGTATCCCACATGGTCCTTTTAAAACTTTCTAATCCACAAAGTCACCTTGCATTTCCTGAGGCTCTTTCAGAAGTGTCTTTTATTGTACTTAGGGATGAACAAAATATTTAACTATAAAGCTTATCACATTTGAGTTAACAGAAATAGTACCCACTGGGGATGTGAGAACAGATCAAGTGCCTGAGGTTGTAGGAAAGTTTATCATCCTCTGAGGACCCTGCCTCCTGTACTGATTCCAAAAGCAACCTCATGTGTGAGAAATCAACGGACACTTTGTGACCATTCACCTCATCTATCTTAACTCTTCTGCTCATTTTATGAGGCTATAAGTAAATGTATGTAAGGAAGGTCGCTGATGCCTCCAAGCATCAACTTCATCAGAATGGAGGTGCTGCTCACCCAGTGACTGATCAAGTGATGCCTAATAGGGTCAACATGTTACTGCACAAGGGGAGACATATGGAAGTATTTTTAAACACTATCATAGAACATTGTTTAAAACCAGAAGGGCAGGAGGAAGGAAAGTTTTGCTGGTTAGTAGACACAGGAGCAGGATTCTAGCTTGAGAAATAGCCTAGTCCCCTTTAGTCCCTGGAACTTTTGTCTTCTTGCTATCAGACAAGGAACACTAGGCGTTTTCCCAGGACCCTGCTCTGCAGACTTCTCCTATCTATCCTTAGTAGGACCCAAAAGCCTCCTATCCCATTTCCAGCCTTCTTGTCTGTAGCTCTGGACTTCAGCAGGTGCCTCCTCTGCCTTTTTACTTCCCTGTGTTGCTGTCTCTAGCCTGTGGCCACAGATTCTCATCTTTCACCGTACATAGTCAATAGGAAAAGCCTTCACTTGAAAATTGTAGCCCAGTAGGGCCCTGATCCTCTGGAACTAAAATGCTTGATCATTCTGAATAAAGCACTGCTTTCTTTGCTGTCCAGGCAAGCAGGAGTAAACAGGCAAGCTGCCAGCTGTTTGTGCTGTCTGGAGTTACTTGTCTTGAGTCTGCTTCAGGAAGTTGGTGGGGAACAGACCATTCCCACTGCCTTCTCAGATATCCGTTCACTGACCTGGCAACAACCTTACCCTTCTTGAGTAGTCTTCATCTCCAAGCAAACCTCTGCACATGCAATAATATCCCTCTCCTGGGCCTTGATTCTAAGAAGTCTGGAAAGGCAGATGGATAACTTGAAGGATCTTGGCTGACACAAACTACTTGGATTCTTAATATGGATAGACAACTTAGTGGCAGTGAGCTGGGACTCAACGGGTTAACACCTGACTGCCACAGCAGTCTATAGCCTTCCATAACCAGTGAGACTGGGATATGGGTTGGTGCCATGAATATCAGGGTTGGGCCTCAGTGTCTCGGATTAGGCTTCTCCCACTCATGTTCAGATCTAATATTGGAGGAGACATTTGACACCTGAAAGACCAGAGCCTTTCCTACCCCCTCACTCGCCTAGGATATTTAGAGGCACAGTTCATTAGGAAATACATAAATGTTTATGAGGTGGGAAGGGTGCAAAAAGAAAAAAATTATGCTCAAATATCAGGGGCCCCTGTGGTGACCTTTTCTCCCGCTTCCACTTTTTCTCACTCTTACTTCTGTCACATCCTTAGAGAGAAACAAGATATTTACACCATATTTATTTGTTTGTTTTCCAAGAGAGGTTGACAACAGACAGCCATGTAAACACGCCTAATTTAACGATCATGTAAGAAGATAGGTGACTATTCCAGTCTGTCCCTTTGAGCTGGCCCTGTACAGCCTGGCAAGACACCAGCATTTTGCACATGCCATGTCTATATAGAAATCTCACCACTGTAAAAGTCTTACTTGACTCCACATTCCCAGTTGGAATAAAAACCCCAAACAAACTTCTATAACTAGCTTGTTTCTTCTGAGCGGGCTCCTTGACAGCTGGAAATATGAAACTTTACATAAAAAATTTCAGAAAATGAACAGACTTTTTGACATGCCATAATACAGAATGCCTTCTCTAATTTGTTTTCCATTGTGTCTTCCACTTAAAAAAAAACCCAACAAAACAAAACCCAAGAAACAAAAAAAGAACCACACAAATGATGAGCTCTCTACACACTGCAGAACTGAGTAGAGCCGAATGAGAATTGGAGAGCCATTTTCTATTCTGTACGTGAATGCACCTAACATGTACTCGTCTTTGGTTAAATAGGAAATGGAAACTGATGCTGACCCTAACTAGCTGTGATCCTGAGGAAGTTACTTAACTTCTCTGAGCCTAATCTGCCTCAACTGTAAAGTAGGAACTTGAACTAAGATCATCCATAAGATTATAAGAAGATTTAGAAGTTTTAGCTCAAGTGGGTGTGCAAAGAAAATGTCATGTTTTTCACATTTTTAAGATCTTAGGTAATTTGTTGATAGCCAATGTTAAATTAACAGAAGTTGTTCGAGTAAATTGGTGGCTAGTTACCTGTTTATAAGAGGTTAGTGTCTTGGGTCTCCACCGTTTTTGGGACTACCTGAACGGTGGCTATGTAATTGCTTAGGCAACAAATTAACATTTAATTAACTAAACATGTATTGAGGGTCTTCTGAGTGCAAGGACTTATGCCAGGTGCTGCATAATGACGTCTTTAATCTGTGTAGCACTTGATAGTTTACAAAGCACTTTCATGTGAATTATTTCATTTGATTTTTATACCAACACTGTGCGTGGAGAGGGCAGATATTATCACCATTTTACAGATGAGGACGCTGAGGGTCAGTGATGTCACATAGAATGCTAATTTCAACCTATTATTTCTGGGTTTGAAGGAGACAAGGAATGGGGAAAATAAAAAGTAAAACTTTTTATGAAAATTAAATCTCTGATGGATGATGATGATGGTGGCTAACATTTAATGAACTCTCACTGTGTGCCCGACACTGTTCTAGGTGTCTCATATGTGTTAACTAATTTAATTCTCATGACAGTCCTACGAGTAGTACTAGTAGTACTAGTCCTACTAGTAGGGAAGTTATCCCTACTAGTGATGAATAGATGTAAGATCCACGAGGACAGGATGTTTTATTTTTGTTCACTGCTGTATTCCTAACAGTTAGAATAGTGCCTAATACAAAATGGTCACCCCATTTTTTGAATGAATAAAAGCTTCTGAATGTTTTGAATGAATGAATCTCTGTTTTTCAGATAGAGAAACTGAGGCACAGGATAATGGACTGTCCTTGACCAAGGTCACTTAGCTTATACAAGGTGGATGCAAAATTTGAACTTAGATCACCTAATCCAGAATTCTTTAAGACTACAACCTATCCTTCTATTAAAACAAAACAACCCACCAACCGAACCAAGTGTATGTGTTTTAGGGAGGGGGGAGTTTTAAACTGCTTCAGAAAACCATAATAACTTTTCTTATCCTTGGATTTAGGTTCTTGCAGAGAAATACTTAATTGATGTAAAATCCCAGGCTTGATGTATAATCCTTATGTATTGATGGTGATCAGGCTTGGAAAACAGTTGTTTACTAAGTACTCTGGTACTTCTACTTAAGAACACCTTCTCTAATTAAATGTATGATATTTTATGTTTGTGTTGGCCGAGGCACTCATTGTAAACTAGGGAAGTCTAGCTGTAATTTATCCATCATAGAAATATAAATGTCTGACAGATGGTGTGACTAGCCATAGAAGCTTGAGGTGGGAGGTGGGGGATGAGGAATGCAAATTCGTGTCAGTCAAAATAAAATACTTAAGAAAAACTGAGTTATCAGGAAGTTGCCAGCTTGCAAAGATGAACCAGTGAAAATCTGAAAAGAAAAATAAGACAAGAAAATAAGTGATGGATTGCTTTTGAAAACTACAAACCTAAAACATACAATCCCAAAGTGAGATTTTGGTTTCAACATGAAAGAATTGCAGTGAGAAATGTAATGCTTGGCTTCATCCGGTAGTTAATATGACATGACAGCTCACCTGGAAATGAACTGTAAAGAAATGTTTAATTTAAAAATGATATTGTATGATATCAATAATTGAAATATTAAAAGCTTCTTAGCAGACCATAAGTAAATGTTTCAGTAAAAAAGTATACCTTCTCCTACAAACAGCCTGTGACAATAGACTGGACGACTGATTATTTTCATTATTGTTTGTATAATTAATGCAATTCTTACCTCTTTCCTGTATGTTTATGCTTGCTTCTTCTTTTACATTGATAAATAGAAAGGAAAGCCAAAGATGGATTCCTCTTTATTTTATAATTTTTTTTCTAATTATGAAACTAATTAATATATATTTATTGGATAAAATTTTGAAAATATAGATAAATTTTAATTTCTCAGTTTAGAAATTTCCTTTAGAGAGGTGGTGTATATGTCTATGTTAAGTTCTTTAGGAACTCAGAAAAATTGACTGATATTCTCTAATTATATGCCCGTATGAACTAAAGAGGAGGGAGATAATGGTACCTATTTTTACATTTGAGAAAACGGAAATGCTGGCTAAGGAATGAAAAAAAAGAAATGGATTTTTTAAAAATCATGCTCAGTAGACTATATCTGCATCTACGAAGATCTTGTTTTCTGTACTTATATCATGTGTTGATAGATATCACCTTAGTTCATATTTGTGCGGAAAACCATGGGTATGTCAGGTTGCATAACCCATACAATGCCCTAGTCTCACTAGTCTCATAGTCTCTTTACCATCCTGATCTCAGTAATAGCTTTTGAAAACAAAAAAAGCACCAAGACCAGTTGGTTTTTATTGGTGAATTCTACCCAAGATGTAAGGAAGAAATGGCACCAATTCTCTGTAATATCTTCCAGAAAATAGAATCAGAGGAAACACTTCCTAACTCATTCTATGAGACCAGTATTACCCTAATACTAAAACCAGGTAAAGATATTACAAGAAAGGAAAACTACAGGCCAATATCTCAAAAGGAAAACTACAGGCCAATATCTCTCTGAACATAGATATAAAAATCCTCAACAAAATGTTAGCAGATTGAGAGGCTGGCCTGGTGGCGTAGTGGTTGGGTTTGTACGCTCCGCTTTGGTGGGGTTCACAGATTTGGATCCTAGGTACAGACCTACACACTGCTTATCGAGACATGCTGTGGCAGCATCTCACCTACAAAAACATGGAGGAGGATTGGCACAGATGTTAGCTTGGGGACAGTCTTCCTCACCAAAAAAAGAAAAACGCAAATTGAATCCAACAATGTATAAAAGGAATTATACACCATGACCGAGTGGCACTTATTTCAAGTATGCAAGGCTGATTCAGCATTTGAAAATCACTCAATGTAATCCACTGTATGAACAGGCTAAAGGAGAAAAATCATGTGATCATATCAATACATCCAGAAAAAGCATTTGACAAACTTCAACACTCATTCATGATAAAAACTTTCAACAAAAACTAGGAATAGAGAAGAACTTCCTCAAGTGAATAATGAACATCTACAAAAAAACCTCAGCTAACAAATACTTAATGGTGACAACCTAGATCTTTTCCCGCTAAGATTGAGAACAAGGCAAAGATGTTTTCTCTCACCACTGCTATTCAACCTTGGACTGAAAATCCTAGCTTGTGCAGTGAGACAAAAAAAGGAAATAAAAGATACACAGATTGAGAAGGAAGAAATAAAACTCTCCTTTGTTTGCAGTTGACATGATTGTCTACATAGGAAAATCCCAAAGAACTGACCGAAAACAAAAACAAAAACAAACTTCTGGAACTAGTAAGGAAGTATAGCAAAGCCTGAGGGCACAATGTTAATACACAAAAGTTAATTGCTTGCCTACATACCAGCAACAAACAATTTGAATTTGAAATTAAAAAGCAATTTACAATAGCACCAAAAAAGAAAGAAAAGTAAAAGGAAGGTAAGAAGGATGGCAGAAAGGAAGACAAACCTATGTATAAATCTAACAAAATATGTACACGATCCATATATGGAAAACTACAAAATTCTGATGAAAGAAATCAAAGACCTAAATGAGAAATTTCATGTTCATGAATTGGAAAACTCAATATTGTTAAGATGTTAATTATTCTCTGCTTCACTTAGACTTTGATGCATTCCCAATCAAAATACCAGCAAGCTATTCTATAGATATCAGTAAATTGATTCTAAGGAATTTATGGAAAAGCAAGAAACCTAGAATAGCCAAGACCATATTGAATAAGAAGAACAAAGTTGGAGGACTCACAACACCTGATGTCAAGACTTAGTATAAAGCTACTGTAATCAATACAGCATGGTATTCATGAAAGAATAGACTCATAGATCAATAGAACCAACTAAGAAGGCCAGAAATAGACCCAAGAATATAGTCAAGTGATCTTTGACAAAGGAGCACAAGTCATTTGTCTTATTCTACTTGGGCTCCTATAACAAAAACCCATAGATTAGGTGGCTTAAACCACAGAAATCTATTTTCTCACAGTTCTAGATGGTGTAAGTCTGAGATCAGGGTGCCAGCATGGTTGAGTTATGGTGAGGGCTCTCTTCCTGGCTTGCAGATGGTCACCTTCTCACTGTATGCTCACATGGCCTTTCCTCAGAGCGTGTGTGTGGAGAGAAAGAGAGAGCAAGTTCTCTGGTGTCTCTTCTTATAAGGGCACTAATTCCCTCATGAGGGGCCCACCCTCAATAACGTCATCTAAACCTAATTATCTCCCAAAGACCCTCATCTCTAAATCCAACCACATTGGGGATTAGGGCTTCAACGTATGAATTTTTGGGAGACACAGTTCAGTCCATAGCACCATTCAATGGAGAAAGGATAATCTTTTCAATAAATGGTACCAAAACAATTGGATGTCCATAAGCAAAAAACTGAACCTAGACGTAGACCCTACACTTTTCATAAATATTAACTTAAAATGGATCATAGACCTAAATGTAAAATGCAAAACTATAAAACCTCTTGAAGAAAATATAGATGACCTTGGGTTTGGCAGCAAGTTTTTAGATGCAAAAACGTGATCCCTGAAAGACAAATGTGATATGCTTTATTAAAATTAAAAACTTCTGTGCTGTGAAAGAAA
Source organism: Equus przewalskii (assembly GCF_037783145.1). Taxonomy (NCBI): domain Eukaryota; kingdom Metazoa; phylum Chordata; class Mammalia; order Perissodactyla; family Equidae; genus Equus; species Equus przewalskii. The sequence continues at coordinate 13,645,701 of NC_091854.1, forward strand.
CTGTTGAGAGAATGACAGACAAACCACAGATGGGGGGAAATGTTGCAAAACATATGATAAAGGACTTGTGTCCAAAATATACAAAGTCTTTTTTTTTTTTTTGAGGAAGATTAGCCTTGAGCTAACATCTGCTGCCAGTCCTCCTCTCTTTTCTGAGGAAGACTGGCCCTGAGCTCCCATCCGTGCCCATCTTCCTCTACTTTATATGTGGGACACCTGCCACAGCGTGGCTTGCCAAGGAATTGAGCAATTGAGTAAATGGATGGCAGATGGTGGACACTAGATTTCTCACTGTTGGAGTGAGAGTTTACTGATAAGCAGGAAAAGCTAGAATGAGCCCTATGGTAATAGACTAGAGTTGGAGACATCAGTATGAATTCGTGTTCTGCTTAATATAAATACAGATGGCTACATATAGAAATATTTCTAGATATTGAAATTGTGTTTATACGTGGGTTCATATGTGGAAATATATTTCTTGCTCTGTCACCTGAGAGGGCCTAGAAAGAACAACACCCCAGCAGCCGCAAGCATGCTTAGCGTCCACATCTTGGTTTCTAATATCACTCTCCACTAAAAAGAACCAGGACTCCTTGGAGAAATAGCTGATTTTAGGACTAGATCAGAAAATATACAAGATGAACCCAGAGCTTCTTGTAGTGCCAGAAAGTGAAGAAGTCCTTTCAAAAACACACACAATGATGGAGTATGTCAAAGGGACACAGGACCCGATTAGAAGAGCTCCCAATGGCTAAAGATGGAACAATGTGAGCAACAAAGTACTATTGGATTATAACTCAAAGAAAAAATAAATACTCTTCAGTCCATACTGATGTCAAAAATGATTGAATAAATAAATACATGGGGGAGGTAAGACAAATCATTCATGCAGAAGAATTCCAAATAATTTATGTAGGTGTTCTGCCCTCAAGGAGATAGAGCAAAACTCCCCACACTTGAAGTGTGGCTGTATCTACTGACTTCCTTCCAGAGGTACAGTATGGAAAAGGGGGGAAAAAGTAACTTTACAAGGGAGGAACCTGACACACACTGTCTCAGCCAGCTGGTCAAGGTCAACATCAGCAGTGCTAAGTCCTATGGATAATGTGTAGTCTTGATATAGTGTGGCACTTTACCTCAGCGATCCTCCACCCCCAAAACCATAAACCTAATCTAATCATGAGAAAAGTGTCACGCAAATCCAATTTGAGGGACATTCTGCAAAATGCCTGACCAGCACTCCTCAAAACTGTCAAGGTCATCAAAAACAAGGAAAGTCTAAAAAATTGTTACAGCCAAGAGGAGGTTAGGAAGACATGATGACTAAATGCAATGTGGTATCCTGGATGGAATCCTAAAACAGAAAAAGGATATTAGTTAAAATCAAGACAATCTGAATAAAATATGGACTTTAATAAAACTGTCAGTATTGGTTCATTAACAATATAACAATGTTTTTGGAGAACTTTCACGTTGGGGAACCACAACACTTCCATGTGCCACTGTGCTGGGCCCCAAGCTCCACAAGGACAGAAGCTCCTTTGTTTGGGACCTCGCCCTGTGTATCTCTTCACCTGGTTGTTGATTCGTATCTTTTAATATCCTTTGTAATAAATTGATAATCTAATGAGTAAACGGCTTTTCTTGAGTTCTGTAAGCCGTTCTAGCAAATTAATTGAACCCAATGAGGGTGTTATGGGAACCTCTGATTTATAGCCAGTCAGTCAGAAATACAGGTAACAACCTGGGTTTGTGATTGGCATCCTGAGTTGGAGGGGGTTGTTGGAGCCTCCAGCTTGTAGCTGGTAGGTCAGAAGCACAGGCAACAACCTGGGCCTGTGACTGGCGTCTGAAGTGGAGGGTGGTCTTGTGGGACTGAGCCCTTTACCTGTAGAGTCTGATTCTGTGTCTGGGTAGATAGTGTCAGAATTGAGTTGAATTCTCGGACGGTCTGCTGGCATCTGAGAACTGCTCGTTAGAGTGGGAAAGCCTCCACGATTACACACTGGAATTGGGTCCAGGAACCCTTTGCAGAGCTAAAAACAAAGTTTATTTTTTTTAAATGCTACCCAGACTTTCTTGTTGCTGCTGACCTAAGGGTGGCTACATTGCACAACTCCAAGAAACTCATTCATATAAAATGCTGTATGAATTGTCTCCTCTGGGGTTGTGCAAGGTTGCAATACTTCTCCAATTTTAGTAGCTTTTTCTTAAGAAAAGTGGTCATGTTCACCTCGTGTCAACTTATGTTTTCTCTGTGAAACTTTCCATCAGTCGATCACAGATCACCTCACTGGTTTCCTCAGGAGGGGAAGGTTAGGCTGGATCAGTGACCGACCTTTTTCAGACAGAGGTAGCAAAGACACTTTCTTATTAAGTAGGTATAAACCCACTTGATACCTGGGCAGAGAGGGAAGGTGGAGCCACGTTGGGGAGCCTTACCCACCTCTGAGCTTGGTTATGGGGTAGGAACCACAGCATGAACAAATGACAGTCCTGGTGCTTCAACCTCCTGAACCAGGAACCAACCCAAATGGGCCGGAAAAGCCCAGAGAATGTGGAAATTGTGTTGAAAGTGGCGGCAGCAGCATTTCTGAACAGAGAAGGGCTTTTCCAACATCTGAACAAATGCTACATTTTCCAGCTTGCTTGAGTGAGAACCTGAAAGATAAAAACTTTTGTTGACTACTCTGACAACTTGGGCATTTAACTGAAAAGTGTGAATGAAATATTAAATCCCTATGAAACTGAGGCCTTCCCCTGGTATTTGGTCCATAAATTATGTTCCACCAGATTTTAGATCATAAAGTTCCCCCATTCCAGACCAAACTAATGGTCTTTCACTTTCCGTTCCTATAAATTATAAACCCAGATGTGTCAAATTATGTAATGAAAACCATATAAAAAGAAATTTGTTTTTTAAGCAACTTCATAAATTTCTTGTTTTACTGAGGTTTATTAGTCTTATTTTAATGGGACAGAAGAAAAGTTAACCGTTCGTGTTTTCACTTTTTTCCGCACTGAAGGGAGACCTTGAATTGTTAGGGCAAAAAGAGAAAAGGCTTTACTCAGCCCACTTTTTTGAACAGTAGGTCCAGTTGTTGAGATAAGCCTCCTGCTGAATCAAATGTGTGTTTTTGTGCTTGGTCTTGGATCTTATCTGCCTGCAGCAGCAAGCTTAATAACAAATGAGGTTCAAAGAGATGAAGCTGCTGTTTCAGCCTCTTACCCTAGTGTTTTCAAAGAGCTCTGCAGATTTGCTCATTATGCCCATCCTAATCAAACTCTTTGAAAGCTTATCTTTGCCACCATTTCCTACAGTCTTTCCGCCAAGCAACCATTATTTGTAATCATTAGTAGAATGGTATGTGGTGTGTAAATATACTCAATAGTTAAATTTCTAAGATAGCATTTAAGACCATCTTTTAAAGAATCTCAGCTTGACATGAGTTTTTTGTTTATTTTTGGTTTTCAAATCAGAGTATTTCGCCGTTATTTTGCACATGCTGCGGTTGACTTCCTCAATTTGCTCTTCAATTCCTGAGAGATTTGGCTTTTATAGTGCAAATAAGTTAAATAGATGCCATTTGGGGGTATAGGTGACAGATTGTTTTATTCTTTTTGTGTTGGATAATTCTGCAGGAAGATGCTACTGGTTACAGGTGGAGTTATGCATATGAAGGTTGATAAAGAGGAATATTTTTAAGATTTTAAGATTTCCCTAGAACAAGATGGGATTCACAGTCTAACTCTGGTTTTCTTCAAAGGACATGGTTGGCTTAAATTCCCAGAAAATATGATTGAACTCGATAGTTGACTAAGAGATCAGGAGCCCTACCCTGAGGAGGGGACCTGTCAACATCTGGAGGGTCTGGGAGTGGTGACGTTGGGAATGAGACTGGCATGCTGGGAAGGATGGGGACCAAGATTCCTAGAATGCAAGCATATTGAACCCACTTGCCTCTCTGTGAATGGGGCTCTTGACCACAGGCCTGGCTTCCCTCTCCTCCCCTCCCACTCACCCAGCAGAGGACTGACCCAGCCCTGCCAGGAGGCAGCTGTCCTTGGCTAGAGCCAGCTCCTGGCTGCACGCTGTGCTCCACACAGCCTTACAGCCCAGCCAGCTTGGCTATGGAAGCCTCGGATTTCATCTCCAGGTGCTGACAGTGTCCCTTTACTAAAATCACATTTTTTTCACCTGGTAATTTGATCATTTCACAGTTGGTGGGTTTCAACCACAAAAATTGTCTTCTAGAAAATAAGATAAAATCCAACGTCATCTTGCGTAGTGTTACATCTAGGAACACTAGCCAGTAAAAGCTCCTGAGAGAACCTTGGTTAAACACACCAGTTGAGCAGTCTCATCCACTCCAGATCTGACTACACTGTTCTAAACTCTTTCTTTTGCAGAAATTGGAGATACCTGTTTTTAAAATAAATATCGTTTGGGAATGTGTTATTAACTTCATGAGCATTTTCCCGCAGATAAACTAATCACATACTATTTGTAGAAGGAAACCAAAATCACAAAACTCAAAAGCATGAATATCAACGTAGATAAATCGGGGAATTATTTTATTTGATTTACTAAGCCTTTTATGATATAATTTATGTAAATTGATAATTCCTATGGTAGGATTAAGGTAGAGTTTGATTTATTTAAAAATGCAGCTCACATAGGATTTTTAAAAATTATTTAAAAATATATTTTACACTCAGAAGTGTTACAGAACATAACTAAACAGCTTAAAGAAAAACAGTAAAATGAACACGTGTATTTATTACACAAATTAAGAAATCAAAACTTAGAAAGCCCCTGAAGACCCCGCCTCAACCACAGTCCTCCCCACAGAGGTAACTACTCATCTGAATTTTATATTAACCTAGTCTCTTGTTTTTCTTGATAATTTAATCACATATGTATTTTCCTCCAAAATAAAATAGTGTTTAGTTTTGTCTGTTTTTGAACTTCACATAAATAGAATCATACTTCATGTTTTCTGTGTGACTTCTTGTGTTTAACGTTACTGTGCCCTGTATTCCAGTGTATGAACATATCCAATTTATTCATCCATTCTACTGCTAATTTATGTTTGAGTTGTTTCTAGTTTCTTGCTATTATAATGAGCAGTCCTGCGATTTATAGTCTTAAACATGTCTCCTAGGCTACATGCAGAAGAGATTCTCTCAGGTAGATATCTAGGAGTAGACCTGGGTTGTAAGGTACATATATTTTCAGCTATGCTAAGTAAAGCCAAAATGTTTTCCAAAGTGATTGTTCCTATTTATGTTCCCACAAGCAGTGGATAAAAGTGCCCATTACATCCCATCTCCTCCAACCCATGATATCATCTGATTTTAATTTTTTCCAGTGTACTGAGTATGAAATGGTATCCCACTGTGATTTTCATTTTTATTTCCCTGATCACCAGTGAGGTTGGATATCTTTTCATATGTTTATGGACCATTTGTGTTTTCATTCATTCAACAAATCCTGTTTGAGTACCTCCCATGTGCCAGGCACTGTTTGGGTCTCTCTTCCATTTCTTTGAAATATCTTCCTATCTATTGCCCATTTTTCCATTGGGTTGTTTTCCTTTGTCACAGGAATTCTTTATATATTCTGGAAACATCTTTTGTTGGTTATATGTTTTCAAATATTGTCTCCAAATTTGTGGCTTGACTTTTTACTCTATGGCATTTTTTTAATGAACAGAAGCTCTTAATTTTAATGTGGTCAGATCCCTTTTCTTATATTGTCTTTTAAAAGCTTTAGAGTTTTGCCTTCCAAATTTAAGACTTTACTTCCATTTGAAACGTATTCTTAAATAATGTATGAGAAGGGATCCAATTTCTTTCCTTTTAGTTTTTTTCCCCATGTGGAGAACTAACTCTTCTGGCATCATTATTGAATGATCTCTCCTTTACCTGCTAATCGACAATGCCTTCTTTGTCATGAGTCATGTTCCTACGTATATGTGTTGGTCTGTTTCTGGGTTTTCCCTTCTATTTCATTGTTCTATTTGTCTCTTTCTATGGCAGTGCCACTCTACCACTGTATTAATTACTCATCATAAAAGGAAAAGCATAATAATTATTTTGGAAGTTAAAAGCAGAGTGCCTGACACATATTAAACCCTTAATAGATATCATTTATTATTATTTTAGTAAGGAACACATTTTGATATCTTGCTTTAAACAATATCTAAAACTCTGTAGAGCATTAGTAAACATTCAATAGAAAGAGCCACTTTTTGCATTTGATCTGAGTACCTGGGTGTCCAGAGACTTAAGGAATACACATGCTCAGTCATTGTCTTTTCCTTCATCTGAAGCATGTAGGAAAAAGTGGAAGATGAACTCTATAGATTCTTTACTCATCCTCACTCAGCACTTTCTTAAAAAGACTAGATGAAGGAGGCGTGACTTCAGTAGCTTGTTACTTTTTCAGAATTGAATTTTGGAAGAGAAAATGGTATAAAAGAATAAAGATGCATATTTGGGAAAGACTTTCAGTGATGAGTATCTACAGCATCCAATTTTCTACACCTTGTTTCTGTTCCATATTTTACTTATTATAAACTACCTCAGGATCTTTACAAAATCAACCCATTTATTTGATGAAGGAGAGGGAAGTGCCACATTTTAATGGTTACTGAAAGAAATGTTCTTTGCTCTGTTGGTCTTGGACTTCCACAAAATACTTGATTCCAGATGTTAAATTGTTTTTTCAGAAGCCTTGTTAAAGTGCCAGAGCATTAGATTTTTGAAGACGTTTCCAAACCCCAGCTGATTATCACAACACACAGGAATCCAGATTTTCAAAGCTCAGCTTTGGCTCTGAAGCATATCAGCAGCTGCAAAAAATGTGTGCGAAGGCACAGGTCCCTGCAACTGGGATCCAGTGTCCTGATAGGGTAAATCTATAAGTCAATTTCTTTTGCTTCCTGATTATCAGAGATTCAGTTCACTTGTTTAAAGGGCACTAAATTTCCTTAATTCCATAAAAAATAATTGTAGCTCGATAATGGTGATAGTCATGGAGCCAGGTGATATGTGGGTTCTATTATGTAATGTTATAGATATTTAAAAATTCTTTAATTTTATTAATTCTTCTAGCAAAGTATTCACAGTGATTAACTTATTTTACATTTTAATCCAGCTGTATGTTCCAGAATACATTAACAAAGTAACCTTTCCTCAAATTATTTTGTACATGTTCACTGTCCATGTTCTTCTTGAGAGGTTTTATCACTCCCTAGGGAACCAACTTTGTGCTTTCCCAAGAATGGAGAGAAAGTCCTCTCTGTCCACCTCATCTCCCTCCAGCTGATGGCAGAGGGATCGTCAACAGATGCCCTCAACGTGAGGGCGGAAAGAGGTGAGATCAGGAGAGAACTGAAGGGAGACTTTGGAGCTACATCTCACCAATTGAAAGACTTTTTAGATGGGGCAAATGACTAAGCAAATGCACAGAGGCAATGATTACAAGAGAGTGTAGTCATAGGAAGGCAGTCCTGCCCTGAGTGAAGGGGACGTTCTGGTTTGTTAGGAGGGGAAACAATCCTAAAAGGTGAACTTCAGTGTGTTCCAACAGCAGACTGATTATTTTTATGTTCATTTGTATCATTTAACAAATAGCATTAGGGCATCTAGCATGAGGTAGTAGCCTCCACACTCAATAAATTCTTATTGTCAGTTAGAGTTAAATTATACAAACAGTTTATAGTAAATGAGAGACTATCCCATGTCTTAAAACACAAGGTTTTAAATTAATTTTTTAAAATATATATTCTATTTCCTACCACTGGCACTATGCCTGGGATTTGCTACATGTAGGAATGAAAAAATCAGTCCAATGCCTCTTTCTCTCCTAAATTCTACAAGTACATTATACATTGGCAGGATAATTTAGAAGGAAGCCCTGATGATATCAGTGCAGAAAATTCCTCCAGGCCTGGGTAGGGCAGAGGTTCTGCTTTCATCCTTTTCTCATTCCTTTTCCAGCTATTGGTTGGCCTCTACAGTGCTGAGGCAGAGGTGTCAGCTGATCTTTCTCTGGTTTCTTAAGAGTCCTCCCTTTCAGAGCAGAAGCCAGCATGACCAGAATACTTCTAAGGAATCCTCAGCAGCAGTCTCCATGGGGAGTCTCAGAATGATAGTGAAATACATTTACCCTCAAATGGCTCAGCAGCTGTCATCATGGCAGCTATCAGGAACTGCAGATGTCTCTTTCACAGTCTTTGTATTTAGGGACCAGTAGAATTAATTGTCTGCTGTCCTGGCATCTGGATCTAGACATATGTACACTGAGCAGCCATTTTGCTAAGGGCTGAGATCCAGAAATAAAAGACACAGTGACAACACAATGTGATAATCAACACAGCATCAGTCTCCCCATCAGGGTCAACAATTACTTTTTCAGGCAAAGGAGCACCCTACTTAAGGCAAGTCTGTTATCTTTATAATTGTTTTTCCAGCTATATGAACTTTTCTCTTGGTCCTACTTGATCTTAACACTTGTAATTTGTTTTTAAAATCTTTCTCTCAGCTACTTATTACCATCATTCCAGACGTTTAATTTATAATTCTTTGTTCTAGCTTCTCTAACTACTTGGTCAAGTAACTATTTTTAAAACCATGCCAAAACAACAAAAACAACAACTCAAACCTACCTTTCTTTAAGCAACAATTCTATTCTAAAAAACTGTGTGAATATTTAGTTCAGACAATTCCTAACAATTGATGGCTATTTCTTAGACTCCTGCATCTCCATTAGCTATTGTCTGTTTCATGGATGACAGTGGCTGAATATTTTCACATGTCCTGCAGTGGTTTTTGTGATGCCGTGATAACTTGTGGGCTAGATCAAGTGTGGCCGATATGGATCCCTGCCAGGCATTCGGTCAGAGGACCTATGAAGAATATAGTTGGATAGAGTTGGGTCTCAAGACATTATCTCAGCCCTATGGATGAATAATGCTGTCTACCCCCCTTTGATGGTGACTCTACAATTTTGTAGCGTCTCCTTCATCAGAGTGCCTGCTCCTTGTTGGTCCATATTCCCCAAGATTGTTACACTAGAAGCAAAGAGATATTTCTCTTTGGTTTATTTGCTTTGGTGTTCCATCAGAAAAGCAAAGACTTAATTATTTATGAGATAAAGGTAAGTAAAATTGAGAATCAAAATATTCTTAGGACCAGATAGTGCCTACCTCTGTAAAATTATCTTTAAAAATGTATTCAAATTATGCATTCTAAACAAAATCATATTCAGTACCTAAGCGAAAAATATTCAATATTAATCTTATTTTCCCTTTTTTCAAAAGGAAATAAACATTAAGGAAATTGCTTCGGATCTATCTTCTCATAATCTATGTTGGAATAGACATAAGGAGAATTGTTATGATTACGATAGGCATTGGATCTGCCTTAGTTAACTTTTAATCCAACAACTCAAGTAGGGATGAAGACTAGTGGAGCAGAGAGTCATAACTGATAGCTTAAGTTTTGATAAAAACTTAGCATAGGATCCTCAAAATTGCTTTTAAACAGAAAGTACCATTTCCTATAAACATGGTTGAAAGCTCATATATTCATTACAAATAATGCTGCTACAGCATGAAATGCCATTACAGAGGTGAAAGCATACTGCTTTGGGTACACAGAAGTAAGTAACTGCTGTGGGAGTTAGGTAGCCCATCAGGAAAGAGGCAATGTTTGAGCTGGGTCTAAAATGCTGAGTAGAAGTTCCAGATGGAGAAAGCTGAAGGATATTTTAGGCAGAATGTGAAAAAGCGTAGAGGTGTGACAGAGAATCTCTATGGAACAGTAGGAAGTTTAATGTGAGCAGAACTTAAAGTAACAAGAGAAAAAAAATGGGAGGTAAGACTATGAATGCCTAGTTGAGATGATTATGCTTTGTGCTGCATTGTAGTTTAACAGAAAATACTGGAGGTGTTTCATTAGGGCAGTGACATGATCAGATCTTGCTGTTTGGGCATATCTCTGTCTAGCTTAGAAAGTCAAAACACTGGACTTGGTGAAGCCATTTAGGGGCTCCTGCAATAGTTTATGCCAGAAATGCGGAGAGTCTGGACTAACAGTGACTATGGGAATGGAGAGGAGGAGGTGAAGTTGGGATGTATTTAGAGTTAGGCTCTTAGCTCTCTGAGGGCAGGGACCTTGTGTGTTTTATTTGATTTTGCCCCACAAAGCTCTCTACACCTGTTGTGATCCTCAGGTTGGCATGGACCCTTTCTTGCAAAATCTCCATCTTCTCCACTTTACTACTCAGTTTTTACTGGTTGGTCCAAATTGTCCAGTGTAACAAGCCCATTCATTGCTTCTGCTGCTGTCAGATACATAGAATTGTCATCAGTGAAGTAAGTAAAAAATTAAACTGAATATCCTCATTCATTTTTACTTTTTCATATATTTCTGTTTCATTCTGTTTGTCCATCTAGTTTATGCTGGAAGAACAGCTGCCTTTTTAGTGGATATGTGTAATTTGCCCCATTTCAGAAAGTAAAGTGAGTATTATAAAATACTTTTTAGCAATTTTTAAAATGAAGTAGATTTATATGTACAAGTTTGGAAACATTTCCAAGAAGTGATTTTTTAAAGAAGTAATTTGTAGAACAATGTGACAATATGTTAAACAGAAAAAAACACAAATCAAAATTATGTATTTTATATGTGTTGATGTAATTCATGTAAATGACTAGAAAACAGTGTGAAAGAGAATACTCTACATTGATAAGACTAGTTACCTCTGAGGGAAAGACCAGATGTGGAGGGGGCATCTTTCAGTTAATCTTTATTATTTGAATATTTTACCCCCCCAAAAATGCAAGAAAAAGAAAGAGGGAAAAGAAGAGAAGGAGGAAGAGGAAGTGAAGCAGCCAAAAGCAAAGTTCTTTCAAGGCAGAAAATTCCTTGTTCTGTGCTTGTGTTTGTCAAGAACAAAAGAAATTGGAAAGTAAGTCTGTCCAACACTGGAAAAGAAGGATTTAGTTTCATGAATTATTTTTATTAATGCTGCTGAAGTTGTGATTGGTGAAGTGGTACAATAGATCTCATACCCAATTTTAAACTAGAAAATCTATGTTCTAATCCTAGATCTGTGTTTGAATAGCTGTGAGGTCAAGCAAACAATTTAAATTCCTTGTGCATCATCTTCCAGCTCTAAAGCAGGAGAAATAATACTTAGCCCTAAAAAGGATGTTGGAGGAGACAAGTGACAGATGTAAACAAAAGAAATGAACTCTTTGAATTTTATGTAAACATAAGACAGGCTATTCTGGTATAATCTCTACATATATGCTTATACTGACAGATACCGGGGATCTGTTGCACAATATTTACCAATTTAAACGTACAAATTATTGTTTGGGGTAATCTTGCATAATCCTCGGGTCAATACTACAAACAACTAACAATCAGGTCTTTCAGTTTCAGATTTCAAAAAGCCTCCTTTCAGATTTAAATTGAATGAGCAACCATTATTTTTAGTGCTTAAAAACACAGTGGTGTCCTCTTGGAAATCTCCAATTAGTAGCAGCTATTGTCTAATTAGGTGAAAAGGATAATGTGAGAATATCTATTGATTGTTATAAAAGCAAGATATTATAATTCAAACATATTTCCAGATGCCAGTGAATTGCTGGAAAGCTGCAAGTTTAACTTTCCGCTCTGATAGAGTTTTAAAAGAGGTCAGAGTACGTTTTACCATAGTGTCTAGCAATGTGAGTTTATTCAGACCTTTTGGCAGACATTCCTGCACACTCAAGCTAAATCAATGAATCATCCATTGTTGGCCAGCTCCACTCTCAGTTGCTAAGAGATTTTTCAAGCATACTGAGGCTTCATTCTACATGGTCTATAAAAAGGGCAAAATGTATTAAATTTTCAAATGTCTCATCTTTCCTAAATTAGTAATTAAAACTGCCTAGAACTTTAGTACTGGGTCAATGGGAAAGTTGATGTGCAGCTGGAGGACTTTCTATTCGGGACAATACAAGAGAAAACTTCCTGTTCCTAACTCTTCAGAAGTATTTGTGTGGAGGAAATGGAAGCATTTAAAAAGTGGACACATGCACCAAAAACAAAAACTCAGCTAGGAAGGTCCAAACTCTTTTATAGAAATACAATGTGTGTTTGTTCTTATATGTTTCAAATGAAGAAGGTTTTCTTTTATTTTTATAAAATATACTCTAATTTTCACTGTTTCTCTTTGAGTCATAAAGACTTTCTGTGTAACTTAGCATGTTATTTTAAAGCTTTGATATAATAGTTTTTCTTAATGTAAAAATAAAAAACTACCGTAAAAGAATGGAATATAATTTTTTCAGCTTGCTATTTTTGAATATGTAAAGTATATTACATTCTATATGTATCCTTCCTGAATATTTCAAGTTTTAAAACGTATGACAGTTGTTTCATTTATCTTATTTTTGGACTTGGTGATGATTTCACATTATTGAGAATCCCATTATTTATCACAGAGGTTAATATTTCATTTTGATGAGACAAAAAGGATAATTTGGACTAAAAATTTTTAAAAAAAGAAAGAGAAAGAGGGGCCGGCCCCGTGGCTGAGTGGTTAAGTTCACGTACTCCGCTTTGGTGCCCCAGGCTTTTGCTGGTTCAGATCCTGGGCACGGACATGGCACCACTCATCAGGCAACGCTGAGGCAGCATCCCACGTGCCACAACTAGAAGGACCCACAACTGAAATATACAACTATGTACTGGGAGGATTTGGGGAGAAAAAGCATTAAAAAAAAGAAGAAGAAGAAGATTAGCAATAGTTTTTAGCTCAGGTGCCAATCTTTAAAAAAAAAAAAAGAAAGAAAGAAAGAAAGAGAAAGAGAGCATAACGAATCTTAAAAACAAGTATTTTTAAAGTCTTTGGAGTTGGGTCAATTCCTTATTTTCCCAGGATAAACTTGTATTCCCTAAATCTCTCATGAGGATGAAGCTTTTAAGATAGAACATAGGATTTGAAGTTGGACAGGCCTGCGTTGCAGTCCTGGCTGCTCTGTGTTAGAAATGGTGTGCCCTTGAGCAAGTTTCTTACCTTCTTTGGGCCCCAACTGACACATCTCTAAAATAACATAATAATGCACACCTCACCGGTTGTCATGGGATTCAAATGAGGAAGCGTCATAGCTCTGGCGCATAGTGGGTCCTGGATAAATGTCAGTTCTCAGCTTCTCTAACACCATTGGAGGCTAATATCAATATGCTCTTCAATGCTCACAACCAAACCCTGTTTGTTTTAAGTTGGCAACATTAGTGTTTGTTTTACTTGTAATTTGAAAAGAGATGTGTTTAGGTGAGTGGGGGAGATCATGAATCTCGCGTTGGAGAGCCTGGGATAGTAGCACATGGAAGAGTCGTGCACCCTGGCCTTCTTTCTTGCAGAAAAGCAAACCATTATGCTTCTTGGCTTCTTGCATCTCCTCTCTCTCTAAGGTCCTCTGTTTCTCATTGCAGACCCTAGCTTCTTTTAAGACCTCTATTCCAACATGCTATCTCCAGTTTAGTAGTCACTGCTGTAATGCAGGACTTCATTGAAGGTATTTTAATTTCAGCCAAGGACTCACTATTTCCCCCAGCCAAATGTGGAGCCGGGACTGAACCACACCTTAGTGCTGGCTCTGTTCTGTTGATCCAGAACGTTATTACTTTTTAAGACTTTAAAGCAAACTTACAGAAAAATTAGGAGTGACCCTATTTATATGCTTAAGCTTCCTGACACCTGTGTTTGTTTAGAGGAAATATCTCCATGTCTGTGCTAACATTTGATGATGTACACCCTTTATAGAACCAAGTACATTATTTTTGCAGTAAGTTTTTTAATCTCGGGGAAAAACAAGATCTTTTTCTCAGGTGTTTGACTATTTCCCTCTGTAATCTTAGAAACAGTTTAAACCCTATTTCCTTTAGGCAATCTTTATTATGCTAGATTGTAGACCAAATGGAATCAAACCCATTTGGCCTATCTATTGAATTAAACTGAAGAGTATCGTTAGCATCTCTGCTCTCAGAATAATATGAAATGGCAGCTGGATAGAACTGATAAAGAATCTGGTAGCCCCTGCATTAAAAAAAGGAGGCCTCGTGTAGCTTAACAGTAGTGTCAGCAAAAGAACATGTCTGTCTTTGCCAAGAGAAGACAAAACAGAGTTGAAAATGACAGAGTGAGGATGTAATAAACTCAGGCTCTCCTAGGGCGGATTGTAGAGTTGGTCATTCCCTGGCAAAAATGAAGCAAAATGAAACCCAGAGGAAAGAAGTTTAGGCTTAATGCCTAAAGAAATGACGTTCCCACAAAATAAAGAAAATCGGCATACGCTGACTTAAATTGCAGCGGTGGCATTCAGTGAGAGCACTACATGGAACAACTCTTGTGGCTTTCTGTTGGCATTTTACTTTGCAATTATAATTTTTGTATAATTCAACTTGAGAGAGAAAGAAGGAGGGAGAAAGAGGGAGAATTTTCCTCACTTTCTAAATCATGGCTCAGTCGTGTGTTATAAAACACCAAGAACGGAAAAGCCATTACGTGGAATATAAAGAAATACTTGAGTCTACAATATCATTGAACTCTTGGATTCAGTTTCAGCAGACATGCTCTGTATTCCCACAAGAGTCTGGAAAACTAACTTCGATTTTTTTCTGTCTGGAGTTGCAGTTAGTGTTATTATTTGCTCCATGGCTCAATCCGGGTCAGACTGTTCTGCAGGAACACAGGTGGATGTTAAAACAGGGGATCTGTTGAAAAGATTGCAAAGGAACTGCTTCCCTAAAGCAGTTTTGGATGGCAGTTTGATGGCAGTCAGCTATGGTAAGGACAAATGAAGCTTAGCAGTACCTTCTAGAATGTGGTCTTGCAGGGTTTGTCACCTGTAGTCCTATAGGTAGCAGTTTCATGTATAATGATGGGTCATTAGGACCGGGTGGCATCCTCTAAGAAGTAGATCTGAGAGATGGATGAATTCTTAATACTTATGAATTGTAATGTTGCTCTGCATTTTTCTGATTAGCTTTATTTGTGAAATACAATATGCAGTTCTTAAAGGAAAATTCCATAAATCTTTCCTTCTTTCGTGTGGGCTTTGAAATATTCTAGAAATTTACTGTTAAAAACTAGTTATAGAAAGGTTTCTTATCCTATTAAAAGTAGCAGGAGGAATATAGTATGATTTAAGATATAGAAATTGTTTTGTATTAACTTAAAGTGTTTTATTGTCAGCAATTATGTTGTTAAAATGTAACATGTAAATTTTGCCAAGAGTACGTGTATCCATTTGTAAGCAATCACACAAGGGAAACTATATTTTATGGTTCTACCCATTAAATTGTTTTTCTAGTAAACAACTTGACATAAAATAGATGAAGCATCCATTTATTTTAACAACTATGTTAAATTACAGATGAAGGGTCCAAAATAAAATTTGAACTGAATTAATACATAATTCAGCATAAGGAGGAAAATAGATCTTTTCCAACTGAGGATAGAGACAATTTTTTCTTTTGTGAATAAGTTATTTTCCCTTTAATAAGTTTAGGACTCGCCTGAACCACAGCCAAGCTTAAGGGATCTCTTTGTTCAGAAATGTTCACATATTGACCAAGGAGCAACTTGGGGGTTGAAAAATAGATCAGTATTTCAGTTTCTAACTTTAGACTATTTTTAAACTGAAGTACTGAGAGTTCCAATTGAAAGATTGCAAATGCTCCAGGATGCTGTGCCTGGAAATAAGATTCCTGAATAGTAAAGCTTGGGGATGTTTAGGCGGCCCTTATAGAAATGAGCCTTCAAGTATGTTTTAAGTACAGTGTGTCTTGCACGTTTTGAATCATTCTTCTCAGATTTTCTTGGATGTAACTATTTTATTTTGTTTTACTTCTTTTCTATAATTCCGTTTGGTAAACCCGGGAGTTTACATGTCCAAGGGAATAATTCCCTCAAACTCACTATCATTAGTCTCCTGATCAAACCCTAGGAGGCCCTAAGGGAGTGTTCCAGCCCACTGCCAAGGCACACAGATTCCTTCTTATCACTCTGAACAGGCACTCCTCCATGGGCACATACACAGCTCTCTTAAGAGAGCAGGTGTCTGTTAAGGTTAAACTAATATTTTTGGAGTAAAAACGACAATTCTGAGAAGACTTTTCTTAGTTAATTGTGTTTTCTAGAAGTGAAACTTTAGATCAGAAAATCCACAAAGCACTGGTATATCTTAGTATTTATAACTGAAATTATAGATTTAAGAAGAAATTGTCAAATTAATCTGAGTCTAAAACAGTGTGGGAAATTCACATATACTGTCTTCTAAAAATATTTTGGCTATAAAAAATTTTGGAAAGTAGTTTCCTTTGCTATTAGGTGAAAGACTGATTGAGAAAAAATTCAGACTTAGACTGGCTGGAAGAAAGAAAGAGGAGGTGAATTTTTAAAAGACTACACTTTCAAAACACATTAAAAAAGAATTAGGTACAAAACAATTTATGAAAATATTTTCTTTCAAATAAGATAGTAATAGTGCTTCTTTTTTAAAATTTACATATAACAATATCTGATTCTACAGTTGAGTGATAGTAGTTTAAAAATAACTCAAAAGCTGCTTCTCTTAAAATTCAAAGTAAAATTGTATTTTGGCCTCATTGGAACCTTTTTTCCTTAAGGTAAATATTAACCATGCTATTCTGTATATGCTGTTAGACCTGTCTTTAGTATTTCTGATTTATTTAATCATTCTTTTATGCTTCCAGAAAGTGAATAAATCCAGGTAAAAAGAAGGTGTCGATAATGGAAGATTTCTCTTTTAATGAATTTCAAGTTTCCATAGTATTCTCCCTTCTCTTTTTGGAACTGTAGTCTCTTGGAAAAAGGAAATGTTCCTGTCAGTTTGTTGTCACACTGTGTCAATACAGTATGTCATCATAGCTACTTTTAAGAACTCAAAGACAGTTTCTACACAGCACCAAAACTCACTGATGAAAGGGAGTGTCAGTCTAGTGTTCACTTTTCAGCCCAGTGTTCTGGCGTTGTATAGGTAAAGCTTTAGAAAGCCCAGACATTTGTTGGCCACATCTTTGAAGAGTGTAGTCACATTGTGGGCGTGGATCATATGTCTGCTTTGCATTGTTCTGTTTTTCATTATGCATCATCATGCTGCAGAAGGCATATGAGACACCTTCGAAGGATATGTAAAATACAAGATAGAATCAATCAAAATAGGAATAAACGAAGAAAATAAGGTGGCATCAGGTCGCACAGGGAATGCACTTAATGATTTGCGTGATCTGCACGCTGTGATCGGTGGGTCACAGATTCCAGTCTAAGCTTTCTTACTGCCGGCATCAAGGGGAGATCCTCGTAGGTGTTTCAGCCTGCAAGAACCCCAAGATACAGGCAAATCAGTTATTGAGGAGAAGCGAAAATGTGCTTACTACTAAGTTGAGAGAGGAATTTCCTCTTGGGCACCCCATGTGGACAGTGTGTGATGCTAAAAATAGCATCATCTATCACATTTCTATAGTAGGTGCAATTCACTGAATTCAGTGTTACATTAAGTGAACTCTCTTAATTCAGATGTACATTTTAGAATTTCTGAAGGAGTGGACTGCGTTCTTCAAAAAATTTCCCTGATTGTTTTTGAAAAACTGTGCTAATGAGCCCAAGATTTTATTATGAAAAAGTGGTTGGGATACAGCAAAACAAGGCCAAGCTTTTCCAAAGGGAAAAAAAAAATCTTTGAGTCTACTCAGGCAGATAGACAAAAAAAAAAAAAAACCAGTAGGCCTTCACAACCCCACAGTTCTGTTCCTTTCCTAGGGCTGACAGAGAAGCAATCTCAAAAAAACATAAGTTCCTGTATTTAGACTCCTCATGACCAAAATAGAATCTCAATAAAATGTGTTAAACTTAGGCAATATTATTTCCTTGTGTTGTCTCCAATATGAGCTGTTTGAGAACTGCACAGCCAGGCAACCAAAAGATTTAGTTTCCCCCTTATGATTACTTATAAGAAAAATAAACAGTAAAATAACTTTGGTTTTAGGATATTTGTTATTACC
Source organism: Equus przewalskii (assembly GCF_037783145.1). Taxonomy (NCBI): domain Eukaryota; kingdom Metazoa; phylum Chordata; class Mammalia; order Perissodactyla; family Equidae; genus Equus; species Equus przewalskii. The sequence continues at coordinate 13,663,794 of NC_091854.1, forward strand.
AGCCAGTAAGTTTGTCTTATCAAGTGCTTCCTAGTTAGAGATAAAATAAATCAGAACACTGGGCTTTCTGCTATGTATAGCAGAAGAACAGGCATCTCTTTCACCCACAAACAGTGTAGGATCCTCTCTCTCCTGAATAAAAAGCTGCACGAAGAGTACAAGAGGCAAGGACCATTTATTTCTTTTGCTCATGCTTCCTTAGGGAGACCACTGCAGTGAACCATTCTGGTCCTTTGATCCATGGCAGGAAGTGGGTAATCCTGTTGTTCAGCCACATTTTTGAGTGGATTGGCAGGTCAGTTTACCTCAGAAGGTTCCACTTTTTCCTGTTTGCTCAGCAGAGCACGCCCTGCCCCTTTGTTTCCTGTTTCCTTGTGGAATGTCTTGGGACAGATCAGTGAAGTGGAGGATGATGCAATTGGATTTTTAAAAGAGATTTGCCCTGCTTGCAGATAAGGCTCTGTTCAGTTCTGACTGGAAGGTAGGAGACCTCGCCAGTTCTCTAATTTGGCCATTACCAGGGGACCCTGGATAAAGCTGAGAGCTGATCGTCATTTGCCCTGTGTCTCTTGCTAATTAGCTATAGAGTGAGGAAGAGGAGTGGGATAGTGATTGGCACCCCTAACCACCAGCAAATAGGGCAAGGGACCCTGGGGCAGGATTGGGCTTGACCTAACGTGGACAGTATATTCCTTTCTATCTTTTGACTTCAGATATAAAATTAACCAGTTTCTTTTTTCTATGATAAGTAATAAAGATACTTCTGTTTTTTGTTAGAAGTTAAGAGGTCATCTAGAAATGCCAAGTTCTATTGCACATTCCTATGCCATTATCGCTGAACCAAATTAGCATAACTGTAATAGAAGTCTTTGGTGTTTTACTCTTGGTGACCCCACTGCCTAAAATTTCCTCCATAACCCTCCCTGCTTCCATTTCCCTTTTTGGGGCCGAATTCCAACTCCAGCTAGAACATGAGTTCCCTGAGGTCAAGGAGTTCACCTTAATTATCCTTGTATCATATCATTCATTCATCCCATATTCATTTATCCATTCAAAAAAAACTTGTAGCATGTGCTCTCTGGTAGGCACCATGCCAGGACCCGTAGTGATGTAGCTGTCGACATGAGAGCAAAGATGCCCTTAGAGAGCTCGCAGACTCTGGTGACAACCCTCGTGATGAGCAGATTTCAACCTAGTAAAGCACAGAGCACAGGCCTGACCCAGCATCAGCCACTCCGCACACGTCAGTTCAGTGGATGAATAAATCACTAGTGATGGAAGCAGCGCATAGTCGGTGTGGTGAGTTTTTCATATGGATTGTGTGGACTGCCAGACTAAAATTTAATAGATAGTAAGTAAATAATATTTATTGAATATTTACTGTGGGCACAGCATCATGCTGAGTGCTTTATGTATACCGTTTTGTTCATCACAACAACCTTATCAGGTAAAAACAACTTTTAATGCCCACTTTACAGATGAGGGAACTGAGGCTCAGAGTATAGGTAACTTGTCCAATCAACTAACAACTATCAGAACAAGGATTTGAACCAAGTTGTTCCATTCCAAGGCTTGTGAACTTAAGCACTTTGCTGCACAGCCTCTCAGGGGTTGTCTCTTTGAATTCCTTTTAGTGAATCCTGGGCCAGTGGGTCCGTCACAAAGAAGCCATCTGTCAGTCAGGAAACCAAATATCCTGCGTCAAAAGTAGATAAAATTAGCTTCATCGGGAGCACAGTGAAGGTGATACATTCTTCCTTTTTGTCATTTTTCAAAGAGCCATTGATTGTCCTAGAATGGTAGTATCTACTGGGATGTTCCTGAGTGCTACATGCAGATAAGTTAAAGAGCAGGTGCCTGTGGATTCTTATAATGAAATTGTCATAAATGTTTTTAATATAAAGTATAATTTTATACTTTACTAAGGGGCCTAATGATTCTGGACAACACATTTAGAAAGGGAACAAAGAGCGGGTGGTGAGGCAGATTGAATATGTTGTTTTCCTCCATGCTGCCAGTTTTGTTTCTAAGGGAAAACAATGGACATGGTTAAAATTTTTATATAATTACTTTTCACTCAACCATTCAGATTACTTCTATGATCTCGTAGTTTATAACATTTACTGTCTTTATCTGAGTTGTATTTACAAAGCTAGTGTTCAAGAGGCAGGGCTTTTTTTTTCTTTATAATAGTAATAACAGTAACAACAGCTGAAATGGAGATTTTGCTATGTGCCAGCCATTGTACACAGGCTTTTAACACAATATTTTGTTTAATCATCACAGCAACCCTATGAGACATTTACTATTATAATCTCCACTTTAAAAAACAAGGAGCCAAAAGTTGGAGAGGTTGAATAATGTCTGAAGGTCACACAACTAGTAAGTGGTTGATCTTACATTCAAAATGAGCACTGGCTGATTCCAATGTCCATGCACTCAATTACTCTCCTTGACTGCCACCTTGCGAGACTGGCCTGACTGCTGAGTAAACTGCCATTAGGTAAGACCTTGTGGTCCAAACATACATGTTTCCCGGTGGCAGAATGATTTGAGGAAGAGATCTGCACATTTTCCAATTTAATAATGTTCTTTCATTTTTAAAGTATGCTCTGTTTTCTTCTTTTTTTGGTGAGGAAGATTGGCCCTGAGCTAACATCTGTTGCCATTCTTCCTCTTTTTTTTTTTTCTCCCCAAGGCCCCAGTACATAGTTGTGTATGCTAGTTGTAGGTCGTTCTAGTTCTACTGTGTGGGATGTCACCACAGCATGGCTTGATGAGCGGTGTGTTGTTTGCACCCAGGATCTAAACTGGCGAACTCTGGGCCGCTGAAGTGGAGTGCACAAACTTAACCACTCGGCCATAGGGTTATGTTCTTTTAAATGTGTTTTAAAATGAGACAGCTTTCCTAAAAGTAAATTATTAAAGTACATGGTCATTAAGACAAAACTTAGTACCTATTTTCCTAAACCTGTATTTTCTTCCAAGATGTTCTTAGTTTTCTTCAACAGGCCTAAATGGAATATTTTTTCCCAAGCTGTTCCAAATTTGGATTTGCTTCAAGTGAGAGAAGCTCCCTGAGTGTAGCCATGGCTCCATGTTTCTAGCTGCTTTGCTCTGTGCTGACGGCTTTGACTCCTTCAGCAAAGGTGCTCTGGCATACCAAGGCTCCCTTTCTCAGGAGCTTAAATAGGTATTGCAGAGGAGAAGAGGAGAAGAATCAGCAGCAATTATTAATTGTGCTTCTGGGTCTCTGTTAATTTTAATAGGATGGTTAAATTTGCTTGCTAATCTCTTTGCTATAGGTCCATCTCCCAAACACAGTCCAGAGACAGACTTCTGTATAGTTACAAATGGCCTCCTTAATTAGCCTCCAAGCTCTACTAGAGTTAACAGCTATATTATAGCATGACATTTTAAGTAACATTTAAGTAAATCCTAAAGGAGTTTTATCACACTCACTGTCTGCTCTTTCCCATGCCAATGTCACCAATATCATCAAGAGTCACTATGCTTATTCTTAAAGAAATGATTTCTAGACCATCCATTTATTTGTTAAGGGGGAAAATGTTGGTCCTCATTGTTTTATTGGGGAAAAACAGTCACTTGAGTTATAAGAAATTATATAATATCGTCCCAGAGGTTTTCAGGGAAGCAAAGTAACAATGTTTAAGTGTATAGGATTGAGCCTTCCACTTCCATCCATGAAAGCCTACAAAAATTTCCCTTTTTCTGTAAACAGTTAGAAAACTGGACCAGATGAAACAATGGTTTTCAGATGATGTACAATAGGAAGTATGGGACTGTGATCCCTGAGGGAAGGGAAACAAATGAACTGAGATCTACCATTGCCCCAGCTTACTCTCTGGAGGCAGCTTCCAGGCCACAGAGGAGGAAGAGGGAACAGAACAGAGCCCAGTAGTCTCACTGAGTTGGGAGGACAAAGATCAGAGTCTGGGGAGACCAAGATGGTAGAATTTCCAGGACAGAGTACTGGAGGTGAGGGGGCTTCATAGAGAGAGCATTCCAGAGATCTACAGAACTTTTCCTTCAGTCTTTGGCTGAGAATTTGTGTGGGTATTTATAATAGGAACTACCTAAGGCTGGAGAAAGAACTAGCAGAAAATAGGCTAAACAATTCCTGGAACTCACACGTAGATGGGAATGGTTCATATTCCCACAGCCAGAATGGAAAGACCTCAGAATACACAGGGCATTGCATAGAGCCTCAGAAGAGCCATGCCTTAGGTAGTGAGGGGAAATCAATACCAGAATAAACACTGCTCTGGAGTTGCCATAACAAAGCCTAAAAGAAGTCCTCAAAAAGATCAAACTGATCTAAAAGTTATTTAACTACATGTCAAAGCAAAAAAGAAATACAGTAAAATCTAGCACCCTGTAATGTAAAAGTTTACAATGTCCAGAATCTAATAAAAAATTTACAGCCATGTAGCGAAGCAGGAAATTATGACCCATGTTCAGGAGAAAAATCAGTTCACTAGAAGGAGACATGTAAATGATAGAGCTAATGGAAGTGGTAGGCAAGGACCTTTGGACAGCCATCATAAAATCTCATAAATATGCTTAAGGATGTAAAGGGAAACTCAGCAAGACATTAAAGATATATTTTTTTAAAGATTCAAATGAAATTTCTAGAAATGGAAAAAAATCTTAAATGGAAAACACACTGGATGGGATTAACAACAGATTAGACATCCTCAAAAGGAAGATCAGTGAACTTGAAGACATTGCAATAGAAACTCCAAAATGAAATGGAGAGAAAAAAGACTAAAAAAAACGAACAGTTGGAGATTGAGAGAGTACAGAAAAAATATTTAAAGAATAAAGAAATAATGAGTGAACATTTTTCAAAGTTGATGAAAACTATAAGCACACAAATTTAAAATGCTCAATGAATCCCAAGCACAAGAAACATAAAGAAAACCAAACCAAGATATATTACAGTCAGATTACTGAAAACCAATGATGAAGAGAAAATCTGAAAAGCAGTCAGAGGGAAAAAATGCATCACATTTAGAGGAACAGCAGAATTCTCATTAGAAACAATGCAGGCCACAAGACAATGTAATGCCAGTCTTTAAGTGCTAAAAAGGAAAAAAGAAAACCATCAATCTAGAATTCTATATCCAGAAAAAATATCTTTCAGGTCCACAATTCCTTCTGTGAAGCCCAGAAGGCCAGATGTGTTTCAAAATTCAGAATTTTTCAGATTTTGAAAAGAAATGGAGCATGTAAACTCTATACTTCATAACATGTCTAGATGGGTCTGAGATAGCACTTTGTAATCAAACATTAATATATATGCAGCAACACATATATTATTCATTCATTCATTCATAGAATGGGTAAATAAAGAGATAAAGTCTATAAATACCTTCACATCAGTTCAGGTCAGATTTTGCCATCAAATTTAAAATAAAAAAGACTCTTGGTTTTCAGAAATTTGAAATTTCAGAAATGTGGATAAGAGATTTTGTGCCTGCCTTACCTCTAATCCTTACCAAACATATATTATTATCCCAGTTTTACCCAAGTGGAGGCTGAGATTAGTAAGTGGTGGAGTCACTCCCAAACAGAAGAACTGCCGCTCTTTGAGATGATTGAGGGAACCAGGAGGAGGGATCCTCTAGGCTCGTCCTATCAAAGACACCATCCACTACCATCATGTAACCCAAGGGCATTTGGCAAAGCCCAGAGAGACTTCAAACCTCGTGGAATCCAGGGGTTGATGAGGAAAGTCTTTAGTAGAGTAGAAGTCACTAACATCCTATCCTAAACTCTGGGTTGCAGCCTTGTGACACGTGTACTCTTGTGGCCTTGGTGTTCATACACCCATCCCTAGTCTACTGTCCCTTCACCATGAGTAAGCAAAGAAAAAGAATGTGTGAGTGAGTGTATGTGTGTGTGTGTGACAGAGAGAGAGACAGACAGACGGACAGAGAGATAAAGGAGAGAGCAAAGGGATCTCACAGTCAGGACCATAATATAAAACTAGAGAAGGAAGCATGGATGATGTAACCAGAGACCAGTGGGAGTATGACCATTTCAGCTATGTCAGTGTCAGTGACCAAGAATACAGGACTATGGTGGGATGATTATGCATCCTGGAAGATACCAGCACAGGATTTGTTTTAAATGCTCAGTGTGAATTTCACCTAGAAAGAAAGGGGTGGAGAGGAAGGGAAAGGACCTCAATTTAACTGAGTTTAAATTTTAAATGATTGAGAAATTAGTGGATTTGACTGCATTTACCTGGATTGTTTTCTGTCTCTAGAAAATATGTTCGTTATAAGAAAATAAAATAACATTTTTATATGACAGTATTTGTGGTTTTTTAAATTTTCTACTGTATAGTACTTAATGTCACGGGACCTGGTTCATCATCTTTGAAATAGGGAAAATATTACCAACTTCACACAATTTGTGAATTGTAATTTTTGAAAAAAAAACTTTATACATTTAAAAGAAAATTTTAAATTTGAATATTAGTTAAGCTTAGGTTTTTAGACCAATGAGATTTCCATTGTTTCAGGAAAATTACTCAGGCTACAGTATGTATGATGATTTGGAGAAGGGAACATCATTAGGAGGAGACCAGTTATGTGGCTTTACAATTGTCCAGGCAACAGGGAATGAGACCATATTTAGGAAGTTGCAGTGCACCTGGGTTCAAGAGCCTTTCCAGTGGTAGAAATGTAGAGAAGGTGAAAAATTAGAAAGGAATCAAAGATGACTGTAAGGTTCCAAGCTTGGTGACAGTGATGACATTAACTGAGCTGGTAAGTAAGGACGTCAGCAAGTTTGGGGAAAAGATAAGTTCAGTTTAGAGCACACTGAATGTAGGGTAAAAAGATGCCAAAAAAAGGAAAAGTCAGCAGGAGTGTAATGGTTAAGAGTGAGGGTGTGGTGTGTGTGACTCTGGAGCCTGACTCTTCGAAAGTTACTTAAGCTCTCAGTTTCCTCATCTGTAGAACAGTGGGGAAAACAGTATTTACTTCATGGATTTGTTATGAAGCTTGAATATAAAGTCATTCAAGAGAAGTGCCTAGAAGGGCGCCATCATTGAATATAGCTATTATGGCCATTGGTGGTGGTGGGAGGACAGTGCTAAGGACATGATGGAGAAAACACTGCCCACTGCTCTGCGTGGCAGAAGATACAGCTCTGGACCGTAACACCTGGTGACTTTGGCCAAGGAATTCAACTAGACCTCAGTTTGTTCATCTTTGAAAACAAGGAAATTCTCTATAAGGCCGCTTACAGCTCTTACCATTGTATGATTGTGTTGAGGCTAAAAGCAGAATTTGCCACAGATAAACCATAATGGAAATAATTTATTCACAGATAATGGAGCAATCAATGATGTTTTTGAGTGCTCACAACACATTTTTTAGTACCTGTGTGTCCAGCCTAAGACGTATTTTTGCATTAAAAGCACAGTAGGAAATTTAGACATGGTAAAGTAAAAAGCTTTTTGAAATTCACCTCTGAAGGTTTTTTTAATTTAGAGTTTCAACTGTGCATTATTCTAGTGGCTTTTTCTGTTTACCTCTCACTATAAATTTTGTGCAGGGACATGTACAGAGCCTTCTCCTGTTGCGCTTGGCTTATGGATGTCACGAAACAGCTGTCTGGACGCTTACTTCAAATGCAAGAATATTTTATTTGCCAGGATTTTCACTTGTTAAAAAGAATCCCAGGTTCCTTTGACAGGGTACTAATTTACTGTTTCTGGGTAAGCCTTCTAGAGCAAAGTGCAATCCTCTTCCCATTAGGTCTAGAAATTTTTAATAATAGGTACATGCTAAGCATGTAAACAAAGCTTAGATTTTGATTTGGTATATCTGGGGAAAGCTCAGGAGGGAGCAGCCTTTAAGGAGAAGATCCCGAGGGCTTCCCCTTACTGGCTTACACCTGCTGTATCACTTTGCCTTTAATAGGGGAGATTCCCTTCACCCTTGTTAACTTCTTTTATCCCTTTATGGTTTTCAAAATTTGACGTCCACCTGTATGTATTGAACAAAATCATTTTTCACTTATGTCCTTTGTAAATTGCAATATGCAGAATATAGTTAAAACAATAGGATGGAGTCCAGTAAGTAACCTATAAAAATCAGTGTAATTACTTCATTACCTTGTATTCATACTGAAAACTTTCTTCATGTGACACTTGTTTTGTATTCACTTTAAATACATTTTCAAAATGGTCAGCTATCAGATATTAGAAATCAAATGCAAAAGCTGTGTCACAGTTTATACTATATATTTTCCTGTTTTTCCTGTGGGAAGGCTTCAAATATTAAAGAAGAGGAAGAGAGGTTGTCAACTTACTTGGGAAGCCAAATCTTCAGTCGTCAAATAGATTCCTCAAGAGTCTTACCAAATATCTGTGTGTGTGTGTGTGTGGGTGGGTGGGTGTGTGTGTGTGAGAGAAAGAGAAAGAAATGAATGTGTTCCTCCATGAAAGAACCTTTTAGGGAAAATCTGGCAGACATTGTGAATAGCTTTGATTTTTTAAATTTTTCTTATCAGTTGAAAAACACCTGGACCATTAACTCTGCATTGTATGGAAACCTCTAAAAATGAGCTGGCTGCCTGGCGTCATGGAGGGCCATGGTCCTCAGTCTTGTCTTCCACTGCCAAGCCACATTTGTTCTGTGGTCTTTGGTTTTGTCAAATGGTAGATGCTTCCTCATTTGATGCTATGAAAAGTGAAATCCCAGCCAATACGAAAGCTTTAAGTGAAATCTGGTAATTTGTAGTTGAGTCTAAGAAGACAGTTTAAATTTATATGTATATATAACTAATAACATATTAATTATTCTCAAGCTGTTTAAGTAGAAACAATTTTTTATTAGTAGTCTTAATATTGACTTTTTGTCTCAAAAACATTTATACTGAATCAGGCATCTTGTTACACTGTAAATAAGAGGACTTGGGTTGTAGTCCTGTTTTGCCCATGTGACTGGGGAAAGTTACTTAACCCTAATGGGACTTGGTTCCCTGATCTGTATGCCTGCTAAGATCTCTTCTGATTTTACTCTTCCATGATTCTGTGAGCTATATATCCTGTGCCAGTTTCTTTTCATTTAATTTTCCAGTGCAGAAATTTACCATGCATATATCTGCATCTGCTTTGACATCTCTTAGGTGATCAATAAATATTTGTTAAAGTAATGGTGTGTTTTGCTGTGTCTGATGGATCGTGAAATTACTGTAATTTCACAGCTTTTTATATTGGGCTATTATTCATTTTTATTTTTGTTGAATGATATTATTGTTGCTTTAACATTTACTTCCTCCCTACCATGGTTTTGTGCATGATTTAGAGTTGGTTTTTATGTGTTCTCACTAAGGTGTTTCAGAGAGGAAGTTGCAGGAAAAACTCTTTCACTACATTTAATCTTGGTTACTCTAAAAGATAGATACAAAATATTTTCATAATCATAAAGTAATCCAGAAAGTGAATTTTACTTTTATTCAGCTTGATTTTGCTGGTGAAAAAAAAAATACCATTCTGAGTACATTGGCAGGTTATTCCAAACCAGTTGCCCTATGGAAAGAACTGCTCCCCCAACTCTACCCATTGGAAAACTGTCTGGTTAGAGACAAATATTTGCTTACCCTGAGGTTGGGGAGACCTATCCTTTCTTCCAAGGCTCTGAGATGGATATACTGAATTTTCAAAATTACAGGAAAATAATGCTTCCTGTTTGATTAAAGAATTTTAAAATTAAAACATTTGTTCCCTTAACTTTAATTTTTTTTTCAGGTTTATTGGTTTATTATAAAGGCTAGAAATGAACAGTCAAATGAAATGGTGCATAGGGTGAGGTCCAGAAGGGTCCCCAGGGCAGGGCCCTCTGTCCCCATGGAGATGGAGTACGCCACCCTCCACCACATGGAAGCTTTCACCAACCTCTAATTTTTTTTCATCATATATTTCAATTAATCTTTAAATGGAGAATAAACTATTTAACTAAGTCAGCCATCAGGTAGACAGTATATATAGTATATTAGTTCTTTAAAAATTCCTAAGTCTATAGGAGATATATTCATCTTCATTTATTTTCAGAATTTAACATTAATGCAGTGGTGACTTAATATGTCATTTATAAGGGAGCAACAGTTAATTAGTTATGCTGGTAAAAAGCAAACTTTAAAGCATTTAATCCATTCTATATTATTATTTGTTCTGAGAGACTAACTCAAGATTTATAGGGTTCAATTTTGAACCCCAGGATAAATGAAGGGAAGGGAAGCCAAAACTGCCCTGCCCTGGTGTTGAGGAGAAACCCTTGCTTTCTAACTTCCTATGAATGGCAGTATTGTTCACCACCATTAGTAGAGGGGAACCAGGACCTTGCCATTCCATGCTTGGGCTTGTTTTTATTTTTAAGGAATGTCGGAAAATTGTGGAAATCAATGTTTTTTTCTTTTTCTTTTTTTTTTCCTTAATACCTCATGGATCCTGACCTTTTCCTTTAAACTGGTTTAGTATGTGTTTCCTTTAAAATTGGTCATTGCCCCAAAAATAAGTTTGATTTTCTTTTTCCATCATCTTCTTTAAAGAATTCTGTTAATAACGTATTAAACTGGATTGCAAACTTACTGAATAAGTGCTTTGAATTCTGGGCAGCCTTGGAAATAAAGGGCACAGAAAGAGCAATACTGCACAGAATGAAATTGCTAAATTGGTATAAAGGAAAGGAATGTAACTGTATGGCTGATGTGATCAACATCTTCTGGTAGGTTTATTAGCAATTTAATGGGATATGGTTATTCAAGCACAATAATAGTTTCAGTTAAAATGTCTGCTCTGCTCTTTTTCCTGTACACTTTGGAATGAGTCAAATGTGACAGTTGAGCTTTCAACAAGCTTCATGGATTTTAATCCTTTTTGGTCATAAAATGGAGTCCATAGCATGTAGTCGGTCTGAACAAGGGGTTGGCAGCCTCGTCGGGTGTCACGGGATATCAGGCGTCTTCAAGATAATGAGGACCTGGATTCGCCAGGTGCATTCTGAGTCTGCTCTGCGTATCCACAAAGAACAGAGGACCTCTCTCTGTCCCACATTGAATAATTAATCATTTTGCAGTTGTAGGGTTACATTCCCAGCATTTAGTTCAAGACTTAAACTTCATATCCTCGCAGAAGAAAATCTTTACTGATGTCTCAGAACAAATTATTTTTTGGCAGCTAAGTATTTCTATTTTTTTCCTTTCTCTTGCCTCATTCACGTATATTCAGAGAAAAAATGCTCTGTGAATTGGAACATAGCTTCGTATCCTCAAATTTTAACATATGTGCTAATTGATCGTGAAGTATTTCTTTAAATATTTAAATTTTTTATAAAGTTCTTCTCAAATTCTTTTTTTTTTTTTTAAAGATTTTATTATTTCCTTTTTCTCCCCAAAGCCCCCTGGTACATAGTTGTATATTCTTCGTTGTGGGTCCTTCTAGTTGTGGCATGTGGGACGCTGCCTCAGCGTGGTCTGATGAGCAGTGCCATGTCCGCGCCCAGGATTCGAACCAACGAAACACTGGGCCGCCTGCAGCGGAGCGCGCGAACTTAACCACTCGGCCACGGGGCCAGCCCCTCAAATTCTTTTACCACCATAAAAATCTGAATCTTTGCTTAGGGTTAAGTCTTGAAGTATTCTGAAATTCAGTACAAGGAGCTTTACTTATTGTGTTTGAAATTGCCTAGCAACAAAAGACTGTTTTCAGAAGATAATTTTTCAGGAAGTCCACTTTAAAGCAATCTCAATTTAAAGTATGAATTTGTTTTTAAATTACCTCATGATAATGTCTTGTGTTTTATTTCAATATGGAATCTGTGTGCTTAGTATAATTTTATAATGATATGAGCAAAAAATGTTCTCATAAACATACTTAATAGGAAATTCTGGAAGTTTATGTGAAAGATTATTAACAGTGGTATCTATGCATGGTGTTAGGATTATGAAGATTTTCAGTGGTTTTATTTTTACTTATCTGTGCTTACTAATTTTTCTCCATTGAATGTATGGGATGGGATGTGCTGTGAGAGTAGGCTTTACAGAGACCTCTCAGAGCATTGATATATATTTCCCGCAGTTGGGAAACACATTGGCCAGGAGTCTAGGAGATCCTGAGTGCAAGAAACTGGGTGACTAACTGTTTGGATAGGGAGCCAGAAGAGTGCTACTGCATTGGGCATAGATGCACTGCCAGAGTTTGTGGAAATATTTGGGTGGACTAGAAATGAGTCATGCAGAAGCAGAAGCTGGGCTAAGGCTGTTTCAAATCCAGTCCAAGGGGGTTAGCCCAGGGAAGCGAGGGGACCCCAGAAGTGAGAGCCTGGATGGAGTGAACCACAGATGAACCAGGGGCTGATAAGCCAAGCGAAAGAGACTCCTGCAATATAGCTACAAGCTACACTCTTCCTTACTCAGATTTGCGTTAGTATTTGGATGTTTAAAATAATAGAAAGCATGCATTGACAAGCCACGTCCTCTCTGCGTAGATCTGCCTTGAGAGCCAGAATGGGCAGTGGTTAGTGCAGTTGTAGGTAGCAGATGAAGTTTTAAATGTTCAAGTCTTTCTCGACTTCTTCCACCAGTGACACTGACCATTATCCACCAACCAACCATGGCTCTTTTCATTTTTGAACATTTCTTTTTAGTCTTTATTACAGTCATACTTTAAAAAAATTGTTATAATCTAGTTTTTTGCATAGTCTTTTATCTGCTAAATTTATCCACATTCCTCTTGCTCTTAGAGATATCTTAGTTTCTCCCTGGGTGTTTATAAGGGTACCCTTCAGTTCATTGCACAGATACTAAGTGACAATAATCACTCAAACGGCACTATGTTAAATTGTGCTCTAAAAACCTGAAAGAGTTAATCTACTTTTTAAAGTTCCTGAGGTTCTATCTGGGAGAAACTAAAACAACAAGAAAATCTGGCTAACCATATAATGTCAATAAGAAATACTTAGGGAGTTATTTGCATAATACTAAAATGCATTTGGTTTTGACAGTATAAACATTACTGTGTTCACTAGGGATTTATTTCAAGATTTGAGTGTCAACTTATGTGATATTAAATTTAGTTCAGATACATCGGAAACTTTACAAACTATACCCACTGTTAAACAAAGTGTTTTTTTGCCAACAGATTGTGTGCTTTGTTAAACTGTAAGCTTCGTACATTTTATAATAAGCACATTCCTGTTGTGAAATGGAATGCATCTGATCCGTAATAAATCTGGTTAGGAGACAGTGGATCCTAGCCAACTCAGCCCTGGTTCAAGGAAAAAGACAATAAATAGGGGCAGTGACATTTATGAGAATCTAATTTCATCATGCTCTCTCATAAGAAGAGAATCTAGATGGCTTTAAGATTTTTGTACTTTGAGAATTATTCAAAACCAGTCCCTTCTGTGTTGTATCCCTAGTAGCTATTTCTCAAATGAATGTTTTATTTAAAAATTAGTTAATATTTAGTGATAAATTGGAAGCAGAAATAAGCTTTTTTTTAAAAAAAAAGAAAAACTGTAAGGGCAAGAAGGTTACCATATTTTTCTAAAGTAATTTGGGAAAGGTAAAACTCATTAGCTAGACGATAATTAGTTTTCCTTGGTAAAACATTGACTGGAATGTTTCTATTAGGAAAATATTATCAAACTGTTCCAGTCTCAGTCCAGCTGAGGATGCCCAGATTCGATAAGAGAGAAAAGAAATTACTCACTATTTTTGTTACCACCATGTTAGAATATGGACTACTGTCAAAAACAAGGACAATTTCTTGAAGCTAGCCGTTTTATACAACTGTGATTGGAAGTAAGCCTTTGTTTAATATCTGTGAGCATACAAACATTCAGCTGGTAGTTTTTCACCAACATACTTTAAATAAGCTCCAAGAGAAGCAAATGTTTCAGCATATGACAAAGGGTGAATACATAGAAAATCATTTGCCATACTACAGCTCGGAATCAAAAGGAAACTGCTCCAAGTGAATTAGTGTCCTCTGCTCACCGTGACTGGAGCCTGTCACAACCCTCTCCAGTGAAGCGTTCAGTCACAGCACATGAAAAAGCCCAGGACTAGGAAGGAAAAAAGTAAAATCTAGCATTCCAAAAACCATCCTGAATATTGTGTTCAAACCTGGGCAATGTGGTACAGTCAAAAAAACATCAACTTGCACCCATTTTGGAGAAAGCTTATTTCAAATGGCAAAAAATTAGTACAATATTTTTTAAAGAAATGCAGCCTTCCTCATTTTTAGCACATGCGGTGGTCATTGAGGATATGCTAATGGAGAGTTTCTGAGTCAAGATCTTTAATGGACCTACTTAAATAAGTGAATAAGAATTTGTTTTAATTAGCGCAGGGAGCATTCATTCAGTCCTAGGATGCTATAGTGCGAATGTATTTTGGACTGACTGGTCTACAATGTGTGTGAAAGTTGTTCTTCACTATCACCTTGCTTACTCAGTTTATTTGGTTAATGAACTTCACCTTGTCTCTGGTTCAAGCGATCACAGCTTCAAATTTATGGTTTCTGAAAGAATAAAATCTTATACTACTGCTATGTTTTATAGCTTCCATAAAACTGAATTTAACAAGAAAATTTGCAGGCAATTGGCAAGAATAGCACTTGAAGCCTTCACATACCTATTACATCCGGAAAATTCATTACAGTCCATTTATGTGTTTCCAGAACTTTTATCCTGGTGGTATCTGTGCAGTCATAATGAATGTTCACTAAATAGTCCTTTCCTGCCAAAGGGAGATTTTTCTATCCTATGCTGCAAACAGCCACTATACCTTGCAATAGCAGTGGACCAGACATGTCTCCGGGAGCCTCTTTCTTGGAATACTGTTGTTAAGAGGAATTGTCAAGACCAGATTTCTCACCTGGCTTCCTGCAGGCCGCAGTTTGAGATAGTTCCATTGTCTCTCGGTTTTATATACCATTTTTATGTCATTGACTCCCAGATCTTATTTCCAGTTCTGACTACTCCCAAGAAGTCTAGACTAATATTTTCAAATGTGTTGACCTGTCCATTTGAGTATCTAGAAGGCATTTCAAACTTAAGATGGCCAAAACAGAACTCTTGAATTTTTTCCCCAGACTTATTCCTTTTCTCTGCCTTTTCTGTATCAGAAATTGGTACCACCATCCACTCAGTTTCGAAAGACAAAAATCTGTCATTCTTGATTCTTTTTTTCCTTCACCTGCACATCTAATCTACCAAGACATCCTCTCAACTCTCCTTCAAAACACATCCCAAATTCAGCCACTATTTTTTGTCTTTGCCATCACCACCCTTGTTCGTGCCACCATGCTGTTTCACCTGGACTACTGAAACTGCCTCTTAACTGATTTCCCTGCTTCCATTCTTGCCTTTTAATCCATTTTCCACGAAACAGCTAGACAGAATTGATGACGTTGCTCCCCTCCTTCAAACTTCCAGTGGCTTCTGATAACACTTAAAATTCCAACCCTTTATGTGGCTTAATAAATTCTGTGTGATCTCTCCTTTTCCTACATCCCCAGCTTTATCTGGTACCTTGCTGTATTGGTTTTCTAGAGCTGCCATAACAAAGTACCACAGACGGGGTGCCTTAAACACAGAAATTAGTTTTCTCCCAGTTCTGGAGGCTAGAAGTCCAAGATCATGGTGTTAGCAGGGTTGCTTTCTCCTGAGGCCTCTCTCCTTGCCTTGCAGACAGCTGTCTTCTCTCTGTCTTCACATAGTCTTCTCTTTATACCTGTCTGTGTCCTAATCCCCTCTTCTTTTAAGAACACCAGTCATATTGAATTAGGGCCACCCTAGTGACCTCATTTTAACGTAATTAGCTCTTTAAAGAACCTATATCCAACTACAGTCACATTCTGAACTGTACTGGGTGTTAGGAGTTCAACATATGGGGGGACATAATTCAGCCTATAATACTGCCCTATTCATTTTAGCCTCATGCTCACTATCTTTCTGTTCCTTGAACAAGTTAAGCTTGTTCCTACCTTAAGGCCTTTGCCCTGGCTCCTGTTGGAGCATTCTTCTCCTTGATGGCAACAAGGTTGGTGCTTTGTCGTTCAGGTCTTAGCACAAATGTTGCATTTTCAGAAAGGCTATTCCTGACTTCCCAATCTATAGTAACCACCATTCATTTTATATCACATCCTCTGAATTAAATCTTTGCATAGTACCTACCACTAACTATCTAATATTTTTTGTTTATTATTTATTGTCTATCTCTCCATATCCCACCAGAATATACACAAGGATCTTCTCTCTTCACTCATATATTCTTAGGGCCTAGAATAATACCAAGCATATTAAAACTGCTGAATAGATGTTTGTTGAATGACTAAGTAAATTATTAGAGAAGGTAACAAGAAGAGTGAAAATTAGTGATTATTGTGATGAATAGACCTGGGGTAGTTTTCTCATCTGGAGGTCTTTAGAAATAAAGATAAATGTGCTCACCCTTGGAATGCTGTAAGAGTTATCTAGAAGAGGTCACCCTGCCTTGTGACTATGCCTTGGATAAACAAAGTGGATATTTTTGCCTTATACGTAAGTTAGTTTTAACATCTCTAGAAATTATATCTAATTTGCAAAGTTGTTCAGCTGTTCATTCAGTAAACGTATAGGGAGAGTCTGTGGGGGCCAGATCTTTTGTTAGTAGAATGCCCTGGAGGACCTGGGAGCACACAGAAGTCCTATCTAACTCAGCCAGGGGTGGGAGCAGGGGTCTGTTGGAAGGTTTCTGGAGTAGCTTAATGCCTACAATATATTAGTTGTGTACTGAACATACAAAATACTTCTCATACATTCAATCTGTTGGCCTTTATAAATGTCAGCATGCAACTTCTCTGAACTCACAGAAAATTATGGGCGCTTCAAGCTCTGTGTCTGGTGCTTGTTTTGGATGACATGCACAGCAAATTTTTATGTGTCTCAACTGGGGAAAATTAGTTTAAAATTTTAGAAACTTGTCAGTTCCCTACTTTTTAATATACTAAATTTGGTAGGCCTTTTGGCAGCTGACACTTATTTTCATTTGGTATTTGGCGACAAGTCATATTTTTATTCGTTCTCTGCAGACAGAATGTCAGTAGCTCTTAGACACTCAATACATGTATTGTATCATTATCATCAACAAGGAAATGGGCCACTTGAATTAGTACATTATATGTCAGGAGAGCGACAAGAGCAGCAGAGTTCCTGCCTTGTTTTTCATCTAAAAAGCTAAGCTCCGGCCTTCTTCTGGGAAACTGTCTTACTGTGATGTCTTTATGGAGAGGCCTTTGAATGCCTAGAACTTTGTTGTCATGTCCTCTCCAGATAATGAGGAGGATCTTTCCCAGTTTTCCTCAGAGCTGTTTTTATTTCTCGTGTGTACTCTGGCCCCATTGGCTTTCCTTCTGCATTTCTTCCTATTCACATGTCCTGCAGATCTGAACCCTAGTTCAGAGATGAGAGTGTTGGAATGTTTGCTTCCAACCCTGACATATGGAGCTCCAACAGTTGTGCTTTATCTACAGAAGTGAGGTAGTATAATACTTCCTGGGGTGCCTTTGGCTTTATAAATCGTTGTAATCTGCTGTTTTCTATAAGCAAGATGGTCTTAGTGTTACACATAGCATTTGATCAACATTCTTATCAGCCAAGATATCAGGTATTATCAGTTAAAATAACGTCTCATATATTGTGTAATTTGTTGAATGGCAAGTGATGGTGTATTCCTAGAGAAAGAAAAATCTGCCATTAATAGTTGTTTCTACATCAGAATTTAATGAGTTTTAATAACGTGGCCTATTCATATGAACTCTTTGGATACTGCTTGTCAGTTTTGTTATATAAATAAATGAGTTGCTTTTAGCTGAACTAAAAGAAAACTCAGTTCAAACTGATCAAGGAAATAAAAAATCTGATATATCAAGAACTCCAGGGTTCCAGGGTTGGTTGATTCATTAGCTCAGCAATGTCATCAAGAACCCAGGTTCTTTCCATCTCTCTGCCGTGCCATCATTGATGATGGTTGTATTTTCAGAATAGCACCAGTTCTGGGTACCATATCCAGACAAGACAATGTCCAGTGGAAGAAGAGGGATTATATTTCCTTCTATGCATCCAGGAACCTCTCAATAGACTTCCCTTCAGTGGCCAGAATTGGGTCGTTTGCACCAGTCCCTGGCAAGAGGGATGGAACTTCCATAGCTGATTTAGCCTAGGAGGTGCATGAGGGAATGTGGTAATAATCAAGTGAGATAGTCCCTATAAAATCACTTAGAACAATGCTTGGCACTTAGAACGTAATATATTTTACTTATTAATAATGATGACAAGCTAAGTCTGTGGCATTAAAATTGTAAAAGAAGGCCAGAGTTATGAGCAGATAAGAGGTAGATTCCTCAGATCTTGGTGATACTAATGCTGCCTTGAGGAGATGGAGGGAGATGACATAGATCACTTGCATTTAGCAGGATTTAGAAAGCCCGTCTACAGTACTGGGTTGTAAGACCAAGGCTCAGAACCTTAGGGAGAGCACAGAGAAGGACCCTACTCATAGGAAGAGACTGAGATAAGTTAGTAGAAGAAGACTGCAGAGAAAAGAACCACAGTAGTGCACAGGTGTATGGTCTAAAGCAGGATAAAGCATAAAGAACGACTTCATGCTGAGTCCCACGGCATTGGCCTGGGGCTTGTTAGATCCTCCTTCCTCAGGTCACAGTTGTTCCTGGGAACTGGATAGCAATGACCCCAAAGCTGCTGAACCTACTGTACTGTATATGGATATGAGAAAGTATGCAGAGATTAGCAGCTAAGCAGGGCCTGACATCTGTCTTCTCACAGGAGAGGCATGATGGATGCTCTCCGTAGTCTAATTATTCTCACTGTTGGCAGGTAATTAGCAGCAGCTTGGGCTACTCAAAACAAAACAAAGCAAAAGTATCATAAGTTAGTGTGAAGTTGACACTCACACACCTTTTTTTTCTAGATAGAGTTTTTCCCAGTGCAGCAGAATCGTTCTGTTCACCTCTGAGGGTTCCCATCCCTGTCAGATTTCTTTAATCCACTTTTGATTTTGTCCTCTGTTTCCGCCATCCATATACCCGTCCTCTTGCTTCTGATTGAATTTGTTTAAACACGAAAATACTTTACTCGTGAATAACCATCTGGGATGTTTTCAGTAAACTCTACGGTAGGGGAATAGAATTACAG
The DNA here is from genome assembly GCF_037783145.1 of Equus przewalskii. Lineage (NCBI taxonomy): Eukaryota > Metazoa > Chordata > Mammalia > Perissodactyla > Equidae > Equus > Equus przewalskii. The sequence goes on from NC_091854.1 coordinate 13,683,038, forward strand.
TCAGAGTCACATTTATGAATGCCAAACATTGTTTTGAGAATAAAACTCAGAAATCTAGAGCTGGAAATGATTTCATTTTTAAGCTCTGCCCCCTTATCTTACAAATATTGAAACCAAGATGTTAAATATCCTGGTTAATTTTTTGGAACTAGTCACTCGAAATGAAACAGAAATTTTAGAAATCCAAGAAATCAACGTGAAAAAATGCAGTGGATATTTAATAGTGTGTGGGAAATGTTTCAAGAGATCTTATTCATGTCCCAGTTATTATTATAGAAGTTCAAGAAGAGCAAAATGAACTAGGTGGTTATAAAAACTTTCAAACTTGTTGACTATCCTACAAATGTCGTGAGTTCCCAGAATAATTACGGGATTAATGACATTTACTTGGCTCTATCAAAAGTTATCAAACTTTTGAAGATTTTAATGTATTAAATAATTTCCAGTTCTAGTGACCATTTTCCTGATACAGTAAACCCTGCATTAGTTTTTCAGAGACTAAGATGAGCTGTTCATGATCTGAGGATAATCCAGAAACCTCTTTTGTTTTTGAGGAAGAATTCCAGATGACCCACCTGTGGGAACATATAACTACTGTTTACATTTTGATACCTTAAGTCTTACTTTCTCAAAGTGACCTTCCTTGACCCCCTCTATATGCATTTATATACCCCTCTTAGTTCTCAAAGCATGTTGTAGTTTTCCTTCATAGCCCTTATAACCTATAGCTGTATATTGACTTGTGTGAATGTTTAATTTCTGTTACCTTAAAGGCACCAAACAGCAGAGGTCACGTCTATTTTTTGATAGACACTGTCTAGCATGGTGTCTAGCTCACAACAGATGCTCAATATTTACTGACTGAATGGAACTGAGAATAAGATTGGGGTGGCCCAAGGCACATTTTTGCTTTGTATTACTATTTACATACATGCTTTATCATTTTAATTTTTGTGAGTGTGTATTAGATTAGTAACTTAAAAAACAGTATTGCAACTTGTTTTCTGCATTTTAAAATAGAACCGTACAACATTTCAGCAAATAATAGATTAAAGAAGTTGTTGGTTCTGGGATTCTAAACTTATTTTAAACATTGTTTTCTTGGGAATTTCTTCGGAACAGTGTAAGAACTGGCGTATCATGTTCTGAATAAACAACTTGGAAGTGAATATTTAGTTCAACTTTTTGGCTTCAGACCAAAGGCCTTTACAAATGCATTTTTTAAAAATAAAATCTGTTTAAATTGGGTCTTTCTGTATTAGTTTTCTATTGCTGTATAACAACTTACCATAAAGATAGCAACCAAAAGAACACCCACTTCTTATCTCATAAATTTTGTAGATCAGAAGTCTGCACACAGCATACCTGGTTGTCGCCTGGGCCATGTTCTCATCTGAAGCACAGGTCCTCTTCCAGGCTCATTCAGATTGTTGGCAGAATTCAGTTCCTTGCGGTTGAAGAACTAAGGTCCCTATGTCTTGCTGGCTGTTGAGGGTTGCTCTCAGTTCCTGGAGGCCACCCTGTTGGCCCCCTCCATTAGCAGTTCACAACATGGCTATTTGCTTTCTTACAGACCAGTAGGAGAACATCTCTGTGACTTCCTCCATCTCTGACCTTTAAACTCTTTTTAAGGGCTCACCTGAGTAGGTCAGGCCCACCCAGGATAATCTTCATTTTGATTAACTCAAGGCAGTTGATTAGGGACCTTAATTACATCTGCAAAATATCTTTACCTGTGCCATAGAATGTATCAATCTCAGGAGTGATATCGTATCATATTTACAGGTCCTTCCAACACTCAAAGGGAGAGATTTGCGCATAGCACGTACATCAGGGCGGTGGTGGTTTGGGGCACTATCTTAGAATTCTGCCTATCATACTTCTCAATGTGGTAGAAACCCTTCTCATCTTTCCAGATTGATTGGATTGGTTTGGCATGTGTCTTCATGTCCATATGCTTTTGTATCTCACTGTAATTAAAATACATTGTTGACTGTTTAAGTGTTTTTCCACAAATAACTCCTTCTCATAATCTGATCTAGAAATTGGAAGAATGAAGTAGTGGCTTCCAAAATTCATTAGCTTTAGTTTGTGTATGCTTAGGAAAGCAGAATCATGGATCTTTGGAAACCAAACCTAAGTTTAGATTTCTGTGATTTGTAACCTCTGTCCCTCCATTCCTCCGGAATGTCTGAGTCCACATTTTTGTTCAAACAAATAAGTTAAAGGGACCATAATCTGTTTTTAAGAGTATTATAGATCTCATAGTTATTCTAACATTTATTTTCCTTTGACTGCATAATAGATATCTAAATTATCTTTTTGTTAGTGGCAAGTTGTATAGGAAAGAACAGAAACTTCAGAGCAAAGCTCTCTAAGTGCAGATCTCAGCTCTACTACTATATGACCTTGGGCAAGTCACCTACCCTGCCTCAGTTTCCTCATCTGTAAAACAAAATAATGCTTGTGTTTGTTTCATCAGATTATGAGGGTTACGTAAGTTAAATGTAAGTTCTTAGTAGAGTGTCTGGCACATATATATAAATGTTTGCTGTTATCATTGCTAACTAAATTCCTCCTAAGAGCTTTGTCCTAAAATTAGAGTATAGAAGAGGATTCCAATATGTTTTTGTGTAGGAATTTTTATGACTGAGTTATTTAGCATGTTAAACCCCCTTTTGATCCTTTTCTTTTTTTTGGTAGTTTTGGTTAGTTTTAGTAATTTAATCAGCACGTGGAAAAGTTGAGAAACGAACCACTGAATAAACCCAAGGCATCCCAAAGTTAAAGGGGGTAATTAATATGCAGGCGCTCCTTGGTGAACATTCCCGATGTGGTTCACACACTCTATTCGTATACTTAGCGTTGTAATCACACAGCACCTTAGTATCCTAAGGTCCTTGTCTACAGAAATGTCTTTCATCTCTTATATGAAGAGATCATGGAATCCAAAGTCTCATCGGCATAGGATCTTGGAATACCCAGTGGACTTAGATTTACAGAGGTGGAAAGCAGAAGGTGTGAGCTCCAGTTCTCACGTGAACTGTGCTCTGTGATGAGACCTCTGGAGAATCGTAATCACGCGGCGTAGCGAACATGAACATGAACATGGGGATGGGCTCAGGAGGCTGCCTTGGCAAGTCAGTCGACCTCCCCTAGCCTCAATTTACTCATGTAAAATGGGTATACTAATGCCTACCCTTTCTATTTTTGGAGTTGTGAGCATCACAACAAATATTCCACTTTATTGTCACTATATATTCAAAAGGTATATTGCCCCATTAGATTGTTAACTTCCCAGGGGCAGGGACTGTATTTTTTTTTTTTTTAATCTTTGTAGCTTGGTTAAAAAGAAAAGAAAGTTGGCATTCAGTAAGCAATTTTTGAACTGAAATGTTGATCAAATGAGAAAATATATGTGAAAGCATGATATGGATATTGTGTATTATAAAATCAGCCTAATTCACTCATTCAGGTGGCCACAATAACCAAAGATGTGCTGAGTAACAAAGAACATTAAGGTGGCAACAACAAATGAAATGTGGCCTTTGAGTGTGACCAGCGACAACACAGTGTAACTTTGATGCATCAGCGAGTTTCAAGCCAGCTGTGCGTTGCCGTGGTAGAGACATCACATCAGCTTCTTGAGTGGCTTCCTCAGCATTATCTACATGTCACACTTCACATTAAAAGGCAAAACAAAATCAGCGACAAGTTGAGAAAATGAAACCATCTCACTACCCACAAAGCTATGTTGCTTCTATTCAACTCTTTAGAGCTAGATAAGAGTGTGAATAGGATAGTGTAATTTTAGAGCTCTTATGATATGAGGAGTTATAAAGGGACTCGGAACATTTAAATGGGCATTGAAAACATACTGGTGTTAGAGTTGATAGCACAGCTCCCAGTGCATGGCAGAACTGTGGGTGACTGAGACACGTCAGCGGCAGACAAGCCAACACCAAGGGCCTCCTTTGTAGTCATAACATCTGGCAGCCCACTGAGCAGAAGCAGCTAAAGGAAAGCGGCTTGGCTGGCAGAGGTTGCTGCAGGTTCTTAATGGAGCCGCAGCACAGAACTGTTCATCAGGCCTCGTGAGCACATTCACAACATCCAAAGTGGAGATGTGACACATTCAAACTAAGCATTGTTGAAAATATTCAGAAAAAGTCAACTTTGGGCAAGACCAACTGGAAAATATTGGCATCTAAATAGAGTATTAAACTACTTACAGTGCCATTGCAAGCTATTGTGAAAACACATAGCTTCCCAATAAAAAATGCATAAGGCTTTATATATTTGTTTTGCTATTTTTGGTTTGGGGGAGATTTTGCAAGAAGAAAGGAGGAGTTGAGATTAAAAGATGTTTTATTTTAATGCTGAAAATGTTATGTTTTAGCCTTTATTTTTTTTTTTGAAAAGTAGCCAGAATCCAAGCACTGAGTTAATTTGAGGCAAATAATGACACCACCAGCAACTACTTGTTTTGAGCACCATGTGCCAGGCTCTGGACTAGGTGCTTTGCATGTATTAGCTTATTTGTTACTCACATAATCCCTGTTAGAGAAAAAATGCTATCCCATTTGCAGATTAGGAAACTGAGGCTCGGCGATGTTACCTCGTCCCAAATCACGTAGCTAATAAATGATAGAGCCCGTGTTCAAGTCCCCGGTTCTTCCCATTCACCACGAGAACCCAAAACGAGTGAAATGAGAAGACAGGCGGACGATGTAAACATGACAGGACAAATGAGGGAGCAAAAATGAGAGCCGTAAAAGAAGGTAAGAAGAGACTAGAACAAAAAAGGAGACCAGGCATTGAGAAAGGGGGAATTCTTTAGACTGACTGGGTCCTTTTGAGTGGTAATGTCTTCAGTAACTGTAATCGTTCTGTATCATCTTGGCTGACTCCGTTTTGAGTGCTGTGGAACATCTTACCAGACAAGCCCACTTCCCACCTGATGTCGTACCTCAGAGGGCTATTTCAAAGCAGAGATTAGACAAGACATCTACCGCATAGCCTGACAGCTTCCAGGAGCTGGAAGGAAGTCAAATTGGAATGACTTAAATTTAAACGTGCCCTCGATGTATGTTCTCTAACTTTACATTGGCTCTGCAGAAAGGACTGTAATTTTTAATGCACTGGAAAGCAGATGGGGTCTGTCAGTGGGGAGCTAAAACAGAGGAAACTTGTCCAAATGTAAGAAAAATCAACAGCTTTCTCTTGTGGGTCAGTTTCATCGTACAAATATTTGCCACTAGGTGCACGCAGCTGGTATTCATCAAAATAATAAAAGTCATATCGAATATTTATCGAGCAGTTCCTGTGTGCTGTTTTGCATGTATTTAATGATCAGAAGGAGCCTAGGAAGCTGCTACTATTATGGCTAAACACTCATTTTAAAGATGAGAAACCTTTTAAAGATGAGGCTCAGAAAGTTAAACAACCCAAGATCACTCGGCTGATAAGTAGCAGAACTGGGATTTGGATCCCAGGCCCTTCGTCATAACACTACGTTATACAGACGTTCCCGGTGGAGTGACTGTGAATGTGTAACCCAACACCTACATTTTTTGACACTGGTACTCCAGGGGGAAAAAAAAGAAAGGGACAGAAGAGGAAAGAATTACCTCGAAGCTAGTACCAGCTCTTGCAGAGAAAGACGTGTGGGTTGGACGATTGGAAGCAGCAGAGGTGGTCTGAACCCCCTGTGGTCAGGGCAGGAACCTGTAGCAAAGGGCGGGAGGAGAAAAGATGGAGCAAAAAGAAATGGGAGTAAAAGTAAAAAATTGAAACAAAGTGCGTGAGGAGGGAAAAGGGAAGAAAGAGAGTTCTTGTAAATCATTAAAGTATGAAAATTATATGGTTAAGTTTCTAATTAATCAAGGTCATTTCTCTAATTTACCCTTCTTATTTCTAATTTAATGGGCCAAACTGACCCATTCAACTCAGCCTTTGGACTTAATAGTGTCTGTTCTGACAGTTTCTCTCCACCCTGAGTAATGCTAAGTTCCACTCTGCAAGGTTAGTGTCTCCGTGAAGGGTGGGTGTGTCGTTTGGTCTCTTTTTTTTTTTTTCCTCTTGAAAGTTAATTAAGTCAACATTAACCATGGATATGTAACCACAGAATGGGCAGTTTCTTGAGGCTCGTGGTTTGGATCTTTCCCTGCAAAAATTCCTACTTTATAGTTATATTTAGTGTTCTGACTGCCTGAATTGCTGGCTTGCCGTGGGTCCATGTGTCAGGGGCTACGCCAGGCCCTGTTTGCAGCCGTGTTTGTCTGCTTCATGGAACCCCTGTGCCAAGAGTATGTGGTTCTCAGTGGACAGCTTCTGGATTCAGCCTCTCTTGTTCCTTCTCCAGAAATTTCCCTGGGTTTAGCATTGCCAATTTGATGCCGGATGGTCCTGCAAGTCTCAGAACTGTTTACTGCAGGTTGAAAATTTTTTAAGCTTGTTATAACCTTAACTCTGAAAGTAATATAGTATCATCACAGTTTGTGGTATGCACCCATCCTGATGACTTTGTTGATATAGGTGTGACTGAATATTAAAAAAAAAAAAAGTACTGCCCTTGCACAAAAGCCAGTTTTTTCATGTCAGTGCAGCTGTTTTAACTTTTAAGAAACCACAAGCATTTTATTCTCTAAAACTTTAATTTGAAAGGCATAGGACTTAAAGAAATACAGTGTTTCTGAAACTGGCATATATGTCTCCCTATTTCTGTTCTCTTTAAACTCTTAAGAGTTAAATAAAGTTCCTGAGTTGAGATATTGCATACAAACTTTTCAGACCATGTTATTACTGCATTCGTAGTAATCTTTGAGATGTTAAATTACAGGTAGAAGCAATAGCATGCATAATAGAAACAAAAGGTAACAGTAGCTCAGTTCTCATGATCTCTCTCAGTGAATTTTCCATGGGCACAGAAGCAGATGCCAGAAGGAAACAGTTGTGTGTTTTCACTGTAGCCCAACAAGTCATGGTAAATGTTATTTTGCTTCTTTTGTATGCTATAGCAACAATTCCACTTCCTATTACATAGGAAAACCTATTCTGCTGTTAAAAGAGATCACTAGATGTATTTATTACAACGTTAAGACCATTTCGTCCATGGAAATAATTTTTTATTGTTCTGAGTCACTCTGGTTCATGGAACTTTTAAATGAGTTCCAGGGCAAGGATGAGATGATGTATTTATTTTATTTCCTATCCTCTTTAATTTTTTTGACTGCATAAATGTCAGGCTTGTTGTCAAGCTATTTCCATGTTTTGTTACGTTAGAAGTTACTCTGCTGTATTTGTGTCTCCTCAACTCTTCATTGACAGTTCACCATGTATATTGGGCATGCTGAATTGTGGCAGAACTGTCTGCTCTTCCCAGTGTCGTGTGATCTCTTGTTTTCCCCTTAGCCCCTATTCCTGTCTTCTCTGTGTGTGTCTTTATCATGTTAAAGATTGTACAGACCTTCAGAAATATTTAAATTGTTTTGTTGAGCCACTGGAAGGGCTTGAATTAAATTGTGAACTTCAGAGGGCATTTGTTATGTCTTAAATTTTTTTCCTTGTATTAAAGCAAACCTCACTGGAAGTATTCCCCAGTTCAGCCCAGAATATCTCTGAGCTTTAGACTCTACCCTGGAATCATAGAACGTCCCTGAAATTCATTTTCAAATATTCTTTGGTTTGATTGCAATTATTGTGTTTGTTAATCACCTCTAGGGATTTAGGTTAAATTTCAATAACCGTTCAGATTTACAGAGAAGCCTTAGATGTTCTGACATTTTAGAAAATGTTTGAATAGAAAACAATGAGTGTCCTGTGGACTGAAATTTCAAGTTACTGGTTATTGTCATTGATATTCCTTCTGTGTATTACTCTGTGTGTGTGCAATTCTGACTGACTGACTGACTGACTGACTGACTGACTGACTGACTGACTTAAGGTTTAGAATTGAGTCCTGTACTTTCTGGTGAGGGTAGGAGGATTGGGTGTTCTGCCTCCTAACTTTCTTGACTTATATGCCCTAATTAGTCATCCTTCCAACAGTGTCCTAACTTATCAGCCTCCATCAGTGTCCTAATTAGTCAGCATTCCAACAGAAAAAAGAACTATAATACTGACTTGAGCATAGACTAGAAGGGGACAAAATGGACAATTTCTGATAGATAACTTCTTCTCCTGCAAATGATCACAGCTGGTCCAAACTATACTGCATATATTCATATATTCACAAGGGTGTATGTGGGAGTGTGTGCATGCATGTGTACCCACGGGGGCATGATTCAATGTTCAGAAGTTTTAGATGATTGGTTTTCTTGTTAGAAAATGGTGGGCTATTAATCTGAATCATTTTATTTTCAACAGGTTGACATGATGAAAGAAGCATTAGAAAAACTCCAGCTCAATATAGTAGAGATGAAAGATGAAAATGCAACCTTAGATGGTGGGGATGTCTTATTCACAGGTATCGTATTTACTTTTTTATACCCAAAAATATTTTTAATACCTCGCTTATATCCACTTGTTCAATTATAGCCTTTTTTTAAATTCCCAAAGTAAAAAATGCTAAGCACAGGGAATTTGGAAAATACAGAAAAGCACAAAAGAGAAAAAAATGAAAACGATCTTTCATTCAAAGATAATCGTTCCAATATTTGGGTGTATTGTCCTTTTAGTGCTTTTGTATGTGTGTATTTGCATATTGTTACAAAAATGTTATCAGGATGTACATATCACTTTGTAGGTTGTGTCTAATATATTCTTCTGAGTTTATAGGTTGCATGGTTTTGCATTGGGTAACAGTATATCTGGTCTATTTTTAAAGATTATTAATTCAAGATGTGTCATTTACAAATAATTTTATTCCCAGATGGCAAGATGAATTTAAATAATTTTCAAATTGCCTAGGCTTAATGCAAGATGAATAATAGCAGAACTCAACAAAATATAAACAGCTAATATTATTATTGATGTAACTGGAATCAGTTTTTACAGTGGATATGACATAACTACTAAAGAAATGGTAATTTTAGCATTTAACTTTTCCAACTCTTTATGATCATATTATTATTGTTTTATAAAGTCAGGTGCTAAAATCTGGATCCTCTGATTTATTTTAGTTATACTGATAAGCAAGATTATCAAGAATAATTTTTAATTTATAGTGAGAGATTATTTTCCCCTAAATGTCAGAGAAGAAATGACTGTGTCACAGATACAGCCCTAACAGCAGCGGCTGGTCGCCAGGGCTTTGAAAATGTAGCCCCAAATGGCCCACGTAAAGCATGAAGCTTCTTGGAAGTCTAATATTTTAGCTGATGTGAATTTTATGTTGAATTCCATGTATATAGACAAAATATAGCCATCTTCATTTTAATGTAAAAATAATGTTTTGTATTACTTATATTTTAATATAATTAATGTTCCTGGAGGAGGAAGAGTATTTATCCTGTGACATTTGAAAAGTTCCTTGCTCAGTGTCACATACCTATAAGTGGGGCCACCATGTTGCCCAGCTCCAGGAGGTGCCATTCCTACCATAGGAATAGTATCCGCTGGAGTTGTGCTCTGTACAACGTATGCTACCACTGTCATAGGCAGTGGCCCTGCCCCTGGGGTTTGGTGTGCAGACCCTCTGAGCCATGAGAACACAGAACAGGAGTTAAGGAGGCCGACGCTGCATTCTCAGCTCGAGTTGTGACCAAGCAAACTCAGGCATTCTTTGAATCTGCCTAGTAAGTTCCCCCTAGAATATTCTTTGTGTCTCCCATTGACGGCACTTTCATTCTTTTTAGCAGCAGAGAACAACAGCGTGTTTCTGTTATAAAATAAGCTTTTGTGAAAAGCTAGATGTGTAAATCACACTCCCTTACAGTAGAACTCTTTTTTACCAGAACATAGCCATATAAATAAATAGCTTGTTGTAAGCAGGTACCAATGATATTTGACTTATGGTTTTAAACAAGCTGGGCTCACAGCCATGTAGTTCTCTTAACAGCTGAGCTGAGCAGATTCCCTAACATCTTCTCAGTGTGATGGTGCAACCTATTCTAGGAACCTCTTCCTTTGGTCAAAGGTCTTTCCTCAGCATCTGAAGCCTAATGTCTTTGCCCTAACTTCTAATTAGATGCTAAGCACTGAGGCTTGCCTTTGACACCAACTGTAAACTTTTTTTTGTAATGTTAAATACTTATGTTAATGTCTTAAAAGTTATTTTATTCAAAACTGAGGTGGTGTTGGGATATTAAGATCTTTTTCTGCTTGACACCTCGTTCACATCCACTGTCTGGCCCTGCCTTCTATTCCCTACTTATCAGTGTGTTTTCTTTTTTTTTTGTTTTGGTAAAATATATATAAAATAAAATCTGCCATTTTAAGTGTGCAATTCAAGTGGCATTAATTACATACACAGTATTCTGCAACCACTACCACTCAATTTTTGGATAGGCTGAGCTGGTAAGAAACAAAACCTGTAATACCTTCCATGGGCTCCATGTCCTCTTCCTTATGTAATTCAGAGCTTCATTAATAATTGACCAGGAAATGGACAGAAGGAAAGCAGCTTTCCAATTCCGTTTCCACTGAAAAATCTGTCAGTCAGGCAAGCAGCTACTAGCAGAAATTGTTTTAATCCTATTTCTCTTAAGTAGACATCAACTTACCTCTCCTTTTATTTATTTATTTTCGTGAAATATGGAGCATATAAAAAAGAGTAATAAAACGTTTATGTACAGTTTAGAGACCAATTATAAAATGAACACCTGGGCCCACCATCTGGCTTAATAAATAGTACATTGCTGGGACTCTAGAAGCCCCAGGTGGTCCCCCGGTCCCAACCTCTCCCTCCTCCCAGCTTGGGGTAACCACTGCACTGAATTTTGTGTTAATCACTGCCTTGTCTTTCTTTGAATTTTACCTCAATATTTGTGTTCGTAAATTATGTGTTGTTTAGTTTTGCTTGTTATATGGCTTGATGTGATTGGGGTCGTGCTGGATGAACTCTCGTGTGATTTTTCTGCTTTTGATCTAACTGAATGCGTGTAGCAGTATTTATTCATTTTCACTGCTGTGTGGCATTCTGTGGGAAGAATATACCACGATGTATTCATTTTACTGCGCATGTGTATTTGAGTGTTTTCCAGTTTTTGTCTATTATCTTCAGGGCTGCTGTGTACATTCTTGTGTGTGTCTCCTGGGGACATGGATAAGATTTTCTCTAAACTAAACACCCAGAAATGAAATTTCAGGTCATAGAGTAAACTTTTTTCTTCAATGAGATGATTATATGATTTTCTTTTATAACCTGTTCATGTGGTTAATTATTTTAATTGATTTTCTGATATTTGGCCAGTCTTGCATCCCTGGGATAAAATCAAACTTGATCATGATGTATTCTGTTTTTAATACAGTGTTGGATTTAGTTTGCTAATATTTTGCTTAATATTTTTATTTCCGTGGCCTGTAATTTTTCTTTCTCTTTATCCTTGTCTGGGTAAAAGAGTTATGTTAACTTCCTAGAATGTATTAGGGAATTTTTCCTATTTTTCTATCCACTAAAATCAGTACTATTTGACTTGTGCATTCCTTCAACCTTGGTAGAACTTCCCTGTAAACAGGACCTGTGGGCCTGGGCCTTCTTTGTGGGGAGATTTTAAATTGACTTTCTTTCTGTAATGATTACATGACTATTTAGGTTTTTCTGAGTCGGCTTTGGAGAGTTCTGTTTTTGAAGATTTTTTTCTATTTTATCTAAGTTTTCCAAATGTTGGGTGTAAAGTTATTCATATCTTCTTAATATCAGTTTTAAGCTTCACAGCAGCTAAAGCTTTGTCCTCTTCATTGGTAAAGTTTATTTGTGCCTTCTCTCTTTTTCCTTCCAAAGGTCTGTCAATTTTGTTTATCTTTTCAAAGAACCAACTTTTGGCTTTGTTGAGCCCTCTCTGTTGTACGATTCCTTTCCTCTTCCTGTTTCTATCTTTCTTTCTTTCCTTCAACTTAGTTTTTATTCTGTTGTTTTTTTCTTACATTTCACATTGGAATTTTATCTCTTTGGTTTGAACCTTTCATCTTCTTAATGTAAACATTTAAGGCTATGGAACTTTCCCTCCAACTGCTTTAGACTGAATCCAGTGTGGTTTAGTATGAATATTTTTGTTATCATTAGTTCTAAATGTTTTCTGATTTCCACTATAATTTATTCTTTGACTCATTAGTGGATAATGAAGTTTTTTAAAAAAACGTCTTGGTCATTATTGTAAGTTTCTGGGACACCAACTCATTACTCTGATAGCTGTTATGTGAAGGAAAGACTCAAGCATTTAGCCTATCTTTCCTTTATGAATTCTGTTTCAAGTAGACCAAATACTTCATTGAGGAAGGCTTTTCTTTTTAGAATTCTAGCCAGTAAATGTAGATCCCTAATACAATAATGGAACTGTGCAATGATAAAGGATTTTAAAACTATTATATGAAAGCTTAATGGGGAACTTTATAATAGAGGAGTCAGGCTGATACCACCTGAACACTCAGATCATTCTAGCATCACTGAAGATGTGACAGTCAGGAGTGCACCTCATGATGTGAGGCAGTAGAAACACAGCCCTGCCTCGCCAGTAACCCTATCAAAAAAAAAACCATTGAACAAGAATCGAAGTAAGCATCTATAGGAAACTATCAATTTTCTGAAAATACAAAGAATAAAGGAACAATTTAATGTTCAATAATACACAAGGAAGCAATCAGCCAGATCCAGAATGTAGGATAGTCAACAGGACAAATGGCTTGGTTTCTCCTATAAAAGAATGAGATGAGGAAGGGAAAGAAAAAGAGAGCAAATTGGTAGAGAAGAAAATGACAAAAGAGACGTAACAACCAAAAAATTTTTTTTAATATTTCTGTTCTAGCACTTTAGTTATTTTTATCAGAAAGGCCATTTAGGGGATGTAGTTCGTCATACTGCTAGAAACAAAAGTCCAACTTACTTTGTAAAAGTTTGCTTTTCTTTGTACTTTCCTATCTCACCTTAGTCTTTCAAAATGGAAATAATGTGGAAGCCCCATTATAAATTTGTTTAAATTTGCTTAATGCATTAAATGTTTTTCTTAAAAAGTATGTATAAACCTAATTTATACAAGTATTTTTATATTAAAAGAATTTAAGAAATTTGGGGTTTTCTAATTGCAGCTGACTTTTTTAATAAAGTGAATAATATTTTTGTTAAGTGAGAGACCTTTCCCTTACTTAAGTTTTAATTTGTATGTAACAAGTTTTATTAAGGACAAAACAATCATATCATTACCAAAACACTGTCAGTGTGCCACCCAAGATTCCTGTGTCTGCCAACACATAAGCCATTGGAGTTTATCATAACATCGTTTGACCTAAGTCATTTACCCCTTTTATAAGGACAACGTGAAGATTAAAGTTAACATTTGTGAAGTCTGTTGAGCAATTCCTTCTACGTGACTACTCTTCTTATACTTCACCCTAATGTTCTGGGGCAAGAATATACTGATTTCTCTTTTGATATTTTTTCCACATTTCATGTAGAATTCTTTTCCAAAGAATTAAGGGAGGATGGGAATCCCCTTATTTATGTATTGCCTAACTCTACCCACTATAATTGTTTGTTTCCCTATAACTAGGAGACCGTTTTTATTTAATGTTTTGCCTTCTGAGAAGAAAAATTGTAGAATTTCAGAAAAGCCAAGTAAGTAGAAAGTTACGTCCTCCTAAACTTTAGTACTTTGTAGATAGGCATCTTTGATGTTTTGATTTGAAATAAATGGATGCATAGTTTTAAAGACAGCTCTCAGAGGTCAGACCTGAAGACCCCATCAGCACTAAACTCACTTTTCCCAGGTGGTTTCTTCAGCCCTTACATCAGCATTAGAAGAGAAGGAATCCAACTTCATCAAGAATGTCTAGTATTGTTCTTTTAGGGGGAAAAAAAAGGAGGCACTGCTAACTTGTCATTGCTATTACTTAATTCCTGATAACAGATTATGAATGTGTTTAACTCTGCTATTTCCTAAATAAAAACTTTATGCTTATTGTGTTAAACTATACATAGCATAAAATTTACTATTTAACCATTTTTAAGTCTACAGTTGAGAGGCATTGACTACGTTCATGTTGTTGTGCAACCCTCACCACCATCCATCTCCAGCACTTTTTCCCCTTCCCGACTGAAGCTCCGGACCCGTTAAACACTGACTCTCTGGTTCCCTCTCCCCTCAGCCGCTGCCATCCCTTCTACTTTCCACTTCTTTGAATTTGAAGAAGTTTATTTCTAAGGGCAGTAATTTGAAATCAGATTTGTGTAAGGAGATCAGAGGTCAGAGGACAAGTGGAACTGCCTTCTGTGGTGAAAAAGAACTGTGTGATGCTTTAAGGTCATTATTTATAGATAAAGAGTACACCGTCACCAGTGCCACCTACTCACTATGTTCCATGACATTTGTTATAGGCAGAGAATTTTTTGTGGGCCTTTCCAAAAGGACAAATCAACGAGGTGCTGAAATCTTGGCTGATACTTTTAAGGTAGGTAAAGGATAATTTATGCCTGGCACAGAGTAATTACTTAATAAATATTCATAGATCCATTGAATCAATATGTCATGAATAATGCTATTTATATGTCATCAGCTTTACAAAATAATTCCTAACGTGTATGTTTGCTAGAAGTTTTAGAAGCTATCGAATTCAAATTTCTCAATAAATAGGCGTCATTGGGCTACCACAGACAAAGTTATGGACATCTTCGGTTTTCTCCAAGTGTGTAATCATACAACCACCTGGCAAATGTTCCAGGCACAATCAATGACTTAAAAAAAAAATCTGGAGACCCAATTGATTCTGAGATGAAATGTGGATTTTTCAGATTGGAATCAAAGATCCCCTGTACTTGGGTGCCTACTAAGTGCTGGAAGCTGTGCTGGGTATTGCACATACATCCTCTCAAGGTCCCTTTACTCTATTGGTCATTCATAGATTGACTCACCAGACTGCTCAGGAAGGGATATAACCCCCAAGAAGCTCTGTTCCCCATGAAGACATGAGGCTCCGGTTTGCCCAGGATATTGAGACACATCCTTCCAGAGCAGCCCACTCTATAGATCAACCAGCAAAGCTGTTGGCACAGTCACACATCTGGAAGGAGGCTCTGTACTTTTTTCTTAGAAGCAGTCTTCACTTAACTGGCAAGACCAAAACCTGTGGGTCCCAGCTTTTCTTCCAGACATTTAGGGTCCCTGGCAGCCTCCAGAGGAGCAGGCATGTTTCAGACAGGTTTAAATAGGTTTTACAATTATTCTACAATGACAAACCACTTGTTTCTGTTATATACATAGGACTATGCGGTCTCCACTGTCCCTGTGGCTGATGCTTTGCATTTGAAGAGTTTCTGCAGCATGGCTGGGCCTAACCTAATTGCAATTGGATCCAGTGAATCTGCGCAGAAGGCCCTCAAGGTAAATACAAAACTATGCTCTTTCTAAGTGCAACAGGCAATGCCTGCCACATGGTTTTTCTAATTCTGCCTGCTGGGTGGGCAGCAAGCAGGGGTGGCAGGGAGAGAACAGGCTGGTACTTGAGCTTTCTCTGATGTATACTGTTGTGACCAAACATTCGTTAGGAACTGGGACCACCTAAGTGTAGGAAGAACTCTTTTCTGGTGAACCATTCTTACTCACACACCACATTTCCTCGAAAGACCATGATTCACAGTAATAAACACTAAACTCATCACCGTTATTTCCTCGGGGGAAAAGGAAGATGTGCCACCAGTAGAGTTCCTTGTAAGGTTTTGTCTCTTTAGTCGGGTAGTTGTTACACAGGGGTTGTCATATTATTCTTATGCTTTTGTAGGTCTGAGCTATTTCATAATAATCTTTCAGAATGCTATGATTCATAAGTACCTAAAAACCTTACCTTCTTCAGTTGCATTTGGAATACTTAAATTTTAGGACAGGAACTTTTCTCATTTCACACAGGAGAATAGGGAGCCCAGAAAAATTGTGACTTGCCCAGGTCACATCAAGAGTGGAAGTCATTGATAACGAAAAAGACCTTCCATTGTCACAGTGCTTTCCAGTTCAAAGACACTTTCTTTCTCTGTAGCTAACAACCCTGTGAGAAGATATAGATGCTCCATAAAGACATAGACCATATCAGTTTTGCTCACCATTGAGCTCCTTTGTGCTTGGCCCCTAATGGGCCCTTAATAAATATCTGGTGAATGCATGAATAAATGAATGAGAGAGGTGGTATTATCTCTGTTTTGCAGATGAGAACTAGATCGAGTGATTCACCCCAGGTCACAAGGCTGATGCTAAATGGTAGGCTGGGACCATTGCCCCTTCTTCTCAGGTGGTCCCACACAACAGGATACAGGACTTACTAAAGGACCAAGCTAGAAACTCCTCTTAGGCAAAGAGGAAATATGTGTGCCCCAAGGTGCATAATTTACTTTTTTGCCCTTTCAGGTCTTTACTCTTCTACTTCAGTGCTAGACTTGGCGCAGTTTGTCTGGGAAGCAGTCATTGCCTCCCAGTTGCTGAATTTCCCCTCTGCTTTATCAGCAGCGTCTTCAGCCAGCTCACCTGGTCTTTCTGTCTTCCTTTTCTCAAACTGTATCTTTGATTGTATTTCTAGGACTTTTAACAATTGTTGCAGAACAATCTGCCTCAGAATTTGAACTTGCTGTCTTTTTCTGTTTCATTTAGAGAATCTCTTGTTCTGCCCATTCTGCAAGGCTAGGTCTGCCTTCTGCATGTAAAAAAGATGATGTCTTGAAGGAAAGCATTTGATGAATGGTGTCGCTCAGAGGAGCTAGGAAGATTATTTTTCTCCTTAGGGACTAACTGTGGGTGTCCATCCATGGCAGCTGGGTTGGTCTGCATATGTCTGAAATTGATTACAAGGGAAGGAGAAGGCTGAAGCTGACCTATACTGTGCCTTTGTGTGAATTAACAGAAGGAACCTCTTCTGGATAGACATATCAGAAAAAGTAGCTCCATCTGCCATTCTGGGTAGACTAGGTCCCTAGTTCAAATAGCTTGGCCCCTAGCTCAATAGGTCTCTAAGTCAAATAGGTCCCTAACTCAAAAAGCCTGGAGAAACTAACATAACAAACTAAGAGGTAATATAACGTGGTTAACTAGCCCTACACTATATAAAATAGCCCTAACGGAGTTAGGGCTAGATATCCAGAGAAAGCTTTGTGGAGGAAAATGTGGCTGGATGTGGATCCTAAAGGATTTGGCAGAGTGGGATTCAGTGAGAGAGTGTTCCAGGTAGGGACATGATATAAGCAAATACTGAGCGAAGTACATACATGTGATATGAGCAAACTAGTCCAACTAATGAAGAGTTTTCTTGTGGGCTCTTAGAGATACAGCTCGATGGGGCAGGTGAAGTCTGAAGAGGTAGGGACTTAAAATGAGGAAGAAGATAACTTTATCTCCATAAAGCAGGAGTCTGGGTACCAACAGGACTTTGAGCAGAAGGGTCTGTATTGCTTCAGGGATGTTGGACCATCATTCCTTTTGCAAAAAAAAAAAAATTGAAGAGGGAAGAAAGGAAGATCACTGATGACCTGGAAAAAGAAAGCCTCAAGTCCCTTTGTTGCCTTGATAACTCACTGCCATTTCTCCATTCGTCCTTCCCTTCCCATTGTCAAGTTCTCTAAGATGACATCTTTTAAGGGCATCCTATGAGGACTTTATAGTTCCCCTTCCCGTAGAGTTCATTTGAGTTAGTATTAATAATGATGTTCACTCTATACTTGAAACTTTCTGTGTCAGAAGCTATAAATAATCCTCACTGACTAGAAAGAGATTCTTTGGAGAATGTATTTTCCATCAGCAAATGTGCTTCCTAAACTGTTGGCCTGCAGAGTTGGCAAATGCCCACCTGCCGTGTTCCTAGCTTCAAAAAGGTCTTCTTACCTTGTAGTGAAAGCAGGAGGATAAACTGAACCGAAAAATAATGAGATCTCCGTGAGGGCATGTTCTCAGGTCAAAACTAGGTGGGTCGGTGAAATTCAGATTTGGTGGACTGAACTGCTTATTTATTTGAGAGCAGTTTTGGCTCCTGGATTAAAACAATCAATAAAATTGATAGTGGGGTAAGTCCTACTACTATTTTGGAGATATAAATACTGATATAGATAGGCAGGAAGACAAATGGGTAGAGACAAATACACCATTTGCAAGTAATGAAAGCATATCAATTTTATTGTTTCCATTTTGCAGGTGAATATACTGAGATGTGTTGGTAAGGCATTTTGAATAGGATCTCTTGGTTTCAGAATCAGCTTTCCTCGGCCCTGATTCTCCTCTCCCCAGTTGCCTACCCTAATGCATACTCATTCTTTTTCTATTGGAAAACCTTTCTTAATTATTTTGTCATGGATTTGTTCTAGCTGAGCTTCCTCTTTCTCCTTCCCTCTCTCCACCTGTCCTCCCCTTCCCATTTTTTGTTGGTATCCAGGGTCTGACCTGTCTCAGGGAAGATGTGACTTTGGTCCTAGATATCTATTTTTCCCTTGAAAATCTTGATGTTGCAATCTTGTCTCCATAGAGAAGCCCCTGGCCACTTGGGCATCTCTTTGAAGGGCATAGCATTTAAACGGAGGTGAGTTGTGCCTGCCTGTGCCACACACTGAAGCTTGATTACTTCCCACGTCTGTCACTGCTTGCTGAGTACTTGCTTCCTTCAGAGTCTGAAAACTACTTCTATTTATGCAAAGTTGAGAGCTGAACGGTTCCTGGGTAGTCTTAGTCCACTTGAAACTCTTTGTTATGGGTTGCAATCTATTTTTGGCTAACGAAGTGGGTTCCTACGGAGATAGTCATCATACCTGTCTAGGTCGTAGTAGACGTAATAGTGTACATGTTGTGTATTTAAATGAAATCATCCATCTAGGAAGACTTTAGCAAGTCTCTGTTAAACAAAGCCCAGAGCACATTTAAAACAGAGTACATTTAATACACATTAACACAGAGTATATTTAATATAGGGAAGGAAGAAAGGAAGACATATTATTACTGCATTTTACCATTGATATGGCTAAGGTTCTGCAGGTTAGGCTGATTTGAACAATTCCTAAAGATATTAGCATCAAGTCATATCCTAGGAATGCTATTATCTAAGCAAATTTAGCCTTTAGAGCAACCTGCCATTTCTATAGTTTTTCTCCCACACTTTCCATCACGCCCTTCATGCCCCTGGGGAAGTACCACCTTCATCCTGCCCCTCAGGCTATAAAAGAAAATAGTATAAGATGAATTCATTCATACACAGGCAGGAGACCTATTAGTGCTCTTGCGGAAGGAATGCTTGCCTTCTCAAAGAAGATGGGAACTGCACTGGCTCCGCTGGAACTGCTGCTCCCAAACATGATTTGAGCAAAAGAAGCCAATCGCCGAAAAGTACATATTTCATTATTCATTTAAAGTTAAACAAGAGACAAAACTGCTCTGTGCTGTTAGCAGTCAGAATAGTGGTTACTTAAAGGAGAAAGGGAGTCGTGGTCCAGAGGGCCACTTTATGTGTTACACTTGAATTTTGAAAATTTAGGAAAAAATGCTTATATTGTACTGTTGGAAGTGGGCTATGATTAACTCACAGAAACAGTTCTTCAATAGCTGGGTCTAGCTCTCAAACCCATGCGTTACCTTCTACATGATGCCTGTCTTTTCCACAGACTAGCCTGTTTTTTATTTTTTTAACTAAGAAAAAAAAAAAGACTGACACTTTGTACTCCTTAACCAACATCTCCCCATTTCCCATCCCCCTCCAGCTCTTGTACACCTTAAATATATACAATTTTTAACAGTTAATTATACCTCAATAAAGTTGGGGAGGAAAAAAAAGACATAGTACAGAGTAGATTTGTACCACATCTCACCCATTCTTTTTCCAGATGCATTCCAAAGTTGACTTCCTTTCCAGGAACTTGGATTAATTACATGCTGTCTGTCACAGGAGGACAGATTGTAATTCCTGCCCTCCGGAGGGACTTGCAGTAATGATTTTTATAATTCAATCTCCTGAGTAGCATTCAGTCAGGGGGAAAAATAGAAAGGAAGGAAGGATGAAAGGAGGGAAGGAAGGGGAGAAGGAAGCAGAGGAAGTGACACTTAACTAAAATTTTCCTGAAACTAATCAGATGAGGAGGCTGCTGACCTACTGGAGCTCCAGGGGCTGCAGTACTGACAAGTTGGGGGGCTGTGCCATCTGCTGGCCGGGCAGCAAGAGGAGCAGTCTTACCTTCTTAACCCCGTGTAGCAGACCAGTTACTTTCTCTTTTTGGCATCTGCACTTTTGTTTAATGGCCTTTTTTTATTAATAAGGGATAAAGGGGCACATATGTATGGTGACAAATAGAAGCTAGACTATTGGTGATGAACACAATGCAGTCTATATAGAAACTGATATATAATAATGTATACCTGAAATTATACAATGTTATAAGCCTATATGACCTCAATAAAATAATTTTGTTAAAATTCTATTCTTTTGTATCACAATGAATTATTATTTAAGAATACTTTTAATAGAAGTACTAAAAGGATATGGTAAGAAAAGAATTAGAAGATCACCACTCTGTCTTTTGTGTCTTTCTCATGTAAATGGAACTGAAATATAGTAAGTGGAATTCCACTAGACCTATACTTTTAAATTAAAATGCTCATAATGCATCTTAATGGAAGTGTCTTAGGTTTCTTATCTACTTCGTGAAATAACTACATTTGTAAGATTCCTTGAATGAGGACATAGACTGCAGCTCATTTAAATTGCATAGCACACAGTGTGTTTTTCTGTTGAATGACTAACTGTATAATAGAGGTCACTCAGACCGTATTTCCTCTCCTTTTGACTCAGCTTCAGCATTGATTTTATGTCCAAAAATGTCCATGTTATTTTATAGATGGTCATATAAAAATGAAGATGGAAAAACCCTAAATTTGTTCAGATTTTATATATTTTTTTATTGCCTGGAATTTCCTTTAATGGCAACTGGAATAGCAGTAGCAAAAACCAAAAGACAGAATGAGAGCTAACTAGTATCAACAGGGTGATTGAAATAGGAAATAAAGACTGCATTTTTAGTTGTTGTTGTCACAGGGAATTATAGTGTGCAGCCACAAGATTTCCCACTTTGGGATGTATGTGTGAAAAGCATACTGACATACACATTGTCGGTTTAATTTAGTCTTATTATCTAGTCATCTGTTCCAGTTGTATTCACCAGGTCCACAAAACAATGATTTTTTTATTTTTAAATCTCCCATGCCTGAACTCAGAAATTAACACAAAACCAAATAGCCTCTGAGTTTGCAACAACTGTTTATGTTCTTTTTCCTGGCAGCAGTTGCCTTATCTGACAATATTCCCAGAGCTGTATGCCAACAAGACTGAGGTGGCCAAAATAAAATGCTTTGGCATGATAGGGCAATAAATAATCTGAAGATGTGAAACCAAAACAGCCATGATGAATTTCAGCACCAGTCCCAAGGCAGGAAGGAGGCAAAATCAGCCAAGTAGGAGAAAGGGAATAATAACATTTGGGTTTTTTTCTCAAGCTTTCAAAAAAATATCAGAAGGAAAAAAAGGAAAAGTTGTATTTAAAGTGCTGTTCATTCTGTCCATTATATGATGGGACATCAAAAACTATTCAACAGACTCCACAGGATATTGTAGGGAGAATTCAAGCATCTGTTGGGTGGTTGAGCAAATGGCCTTTTAAGGGGCCTTTCAATCCACGACTGCTGCTTACAAAAGAAAGGCTCTAAGAGATCTTAAGTGAGTGGTTCTAATGAGAGGTGTGGTTTGAAATCACCTGAGACACTTTCTGAAAACACGCTGCCCTGGACCTGTCTTAAAAAATTCTGATGTTCTGGGTCTAAGATTGAGCATAGGTGCCCTCATTTTTGAAAAGCTCCATGGGTAGTTGTGATGCACAGACCGAGCTGAGAGCCATTGCCTTCAAGGATTCCTGCAATTTCCGAAAGCACCTGACTTAGAATCCTGAATAATGTGCTCCTGAAGAAGCCAACCACTGTAGAATATAGGTACAAAATAATATATTCCAAGTAGCAGTAAAGGTAGACAGTATCCACATTAAAGTCATGGAAAGTTAGAAACTCCTTACCTTTTTGCTGCCTAGAATTCAACATTGTATAAACTTAAAATATAACACCTAACTGGGTAATAACTTGGATGCCATCATTCAACACATTCGGCATGCTAAAATTCCGTATTAAAATATTCCAAGTTACTAAGAATCGCTAATGTTATTATTTTCTGAGAACAGGAAATTTGCATTTGACTCATATTTCCATGTCCCCACCCCCAACACACTCACAGAGAAAAATCTAACAACAGGACCTCATCTGGATGTGTGAAAATTTGTGCCAAAGAGAAAAAAATGTTAAACTTCACACCATTCTGTTATTAAAGAAGAACTTACTTTTAAAAATTATCATATGTTGGGGCTGGCCCCTTGGCCGAGTGGTTAAGTTCGCGCGCTCCGCTGCAGGCGGCCCAGTGTTTCGTTGGTTCGAATCCTGGGCGCGGACATGGCACTGCTCATCAGACCACGCTGAGGCAGCGTCCCACATGCCACAACTAGAAGAACCCACAACGAAGAATACACAACTATGTACCGGGGGGCTTTGGGGAGAAAAAGGAAAAAATAAAATCTTTAAAAAAAAAAAAAATTATCATATGTTGATTCTACTAAAGAAACATAGTTGTCTAGAAGGCCAAAATGGCTATGAGGGCAAAGCAGAGAACTTAGAATCCAAAATCACGGTTGTCATTCCGGCTCTGCCTCCAGCTCTCCCTGTGTGACCCCTGTCTCCTGTACTCAGTCTCGTCCTGAAAAAACAAAGTTGAATCAGCCTCACTAGGAAATGAGAGCTTCGTTCCTTCCCACTGGAAAATTCATGACCAGCATTCAAGGTGAAGGTCTGTGTCTTGGACATGGGGTGTGCAGGCACTTGGCACACAGTAGCAACCATTTAATTATAAAACACCACGATAAGGATAGTTCCCAAGTGGATTTGCTGTAGACTCTTGACCGCTGTGACACCGTCCTTTCAGTGGCTGTAAGTGATGGAAGACTTGTGCTTAGCTGAACATCCTCGTTCCTGTTTGGGAATAGAAAACCACAGATGACTCCAACCTAGTTCCCTTTTTCTTTGAGGAGGCTTCAATTACGTATATAACTTTTAAATTGGATATGTAACAACAATATCATTGTCTAATTCCTACATAAAAATCTGATAGGAAAAAAAGGTAAGGTTTCCAAAACCTTTTATTTCTGTCTCTTCTACAATAAGATATTTAAAAAGACGATTGAAAAGAGATCATAGTTGAGCTTGAAGCTTGAGCTTCTTAAGCACCAAACAGCAATAATATTTATGGAGCAGCAGTTATATGAAAGATACTGTCCCAAGCACAGGGAACACTGAGATGGATGAGAAACAGTCTCTCCCATCAAGGCCCCCTCAGTTTAGCTGGAGAAACAGGACAGGACATTAATAGATAAACACTGTAACAGTGTAACACAAGGTAAATGGCTGATAAACAGTGCAGGGTCCTAGTAGAGGTGATAGGAGTTCTGAGGAGGAGTGACCAGAGGAGGCGGGAGTCAGAGTCTGAGTGGGCCTGAAGGAACAGCATGCAATAGACTGGCACAGAGGAGGAGTCGTCAATACAGACAGGACAACTGGGGGGATATCTATTCTATAATCAAGAGACAATGGCTAGAACAAGGGGTGTGTGCAGGGAAGGAAAGAGAGTTAAGATCCAAGATTTAAGTTGGGGCTGGTCCAAAGGCCAAGGAATAGGGGTTTTCTTATCTGCAGGCTGGGGAGCCACTCAGTTTTTTAACAGAGGTGTAAAAGCTGAAGATTGTATTTCAGAAAGATCTTTCTGGCGTTATGCCTGTAAAGATTTAACAGGAAGAAAAATTAGGAGTAATAAAAGGAGTTAGATGCCATCACACAGTCCAGAAATAAAGGACAGGAGGATCTGGATGAGGAAAGTAGCCATGAAGACAGAAAGGACCTTGCAGAAGGTGAGGTCCACTGAGAGAAGTAACAGAGCATTGTGACTGATGGACGTGAAGGGGCAAGGGCGAAAAAAGGAGCAGATCAACACTTCGACAGGTATATACAGAACTGCTGTTCTCTACCAGGCACTGTACTAGGCCCTAGGCAACAAGGATGAACAAAATGACTTCAGAAATGACTACCAGACGGGTGCCTTTGGTTTAATTTTTGGAAAAGAGTTCAAACTCTCCTCGTCACCATGAACTCAGCTCTCCCCAACAACACAGGAACAAACCATAGAAAACTGGTGAGCAAAAGTACGTTGCTGGATTTCACTGACCTAGACTCACATTTTGGTAACTAAACTATACTCGGCCACATCCAACTGACAGCAGCTCTGGTAGACATCCGATGTTTAAGCTTGTGAGATGCTAATGGGGTTGGCTCTCATTTCAGTTTCCATTGGCAGCAGCCACTGGCTCATCCGAATTTGGAGTGTCTATCCTTCACCCTTTTCTGTTTATTTTTTATTATCTTTATCTACTCACTCCTGAGGCACATCAAAAAAATCACTTTAACATTTGCATGCCCTCCGTCTCCAGCAGTGTCCTATTGTTTCTTGGCTGAATTGAGTTGGCAAAAGACTGCAAAAAAAACCCAGGATGATTTCTGCCTCTTGGGCTGAAATTGTACATCACAGCATGACCTGTGGGACACCTGTTGGCCATGCCATCACCAGTACCCTTGATATGAAGGGATTAGGAAATGTGTCAGTTGAGCTGGAGGGAGGATGGTTGAGTTTTGGGTTACTGTTTCTCCGTGGAAATCACATGTATTAAATGCCTTCGTGTTGATGAGTATCCTATTGCTTGGCTGAAGGTTAATAAAGCATATGGTAAAACATAGACACTAAATCAGAAGTGACATTTTAACCATGAAATATTCTCCAGCCTCTAAGGAGAAGAAAGCACTACCTGATACAACACTGGAATTTGGACCTCCTCAGAAATAGTGACATACAAGAGAAACAAATTAAATTTGCCACCATCTTCTGCAAAAGCATTCCAATAGTATTACCCTGCTCTGAATAATCGCTTACTATTTCTTCTGGTTTCCATCTTTCAAAATGTCATCTGAGTCCAGCAATCTTTGAGAATATTTCTAAATCTGTTTTTCATTTATGGTCACTGGATGCTGCAGTTGTGGCCCAGTGTTACTCAAACACTATCTTGTCTACAGATGGAAAAGGCAGCTTTGGAGATAGATTACAATAGCCATCGCCTTTTATCTCTTTCTGAAATGGGACCAGTTCAAAGCTGTGGCCACATATCCAGAGGTGACTCAAGGTACAGAGTTTCAAAAGAAACCAGTTAGAAGCTAACTGAAAGGTGTCGAATCTCTTACATTTTTTGCCCATTTTCTAGTCCTTCATTTCTTTTTTCCATCCACATGCTGTCAAATGATAAGAGCTGAACATAGATTAGCTACTAGTTAGTAGTTGCAACATCAATAGCAG
Organism: Equus przewalskii; assembly: GCF_037783145.1. NCBI lineage: Eukaryota > Metazoa > Chordata > Mammalia > Perissodactyla > Equidae > Equus > Equus przewalskii. Next base: position 13,708,622 of record NC_091854.1, read on the forward strand.
TAATAATACCTTTTAGGTGTGAAGCCCATGTTAATTTAATTTGAAAAGTCTCCAATGAGTGGTTTTCAAATTTTAGTGTACCCGAGAATCACATTGAGTGCACGTTTGAAACACACAGCACATTCTTGGGTTCACTACGAGAAATTCTGATTCAACAAAATGGGGATGGAGCCCAGGAACAACGGCATGATTCGAATGCAGGTAATCTGTAGACCACACTGGGAGAAACACTGGCTCTGTCTGGAATTCACCAGACTTCAGTTCCTGCATTAGCATCTGAGGGCGTGGGGAGAAAATTCATTCCAAAAGTAAATTGCTGTGTGTCCTTGAACAGAAAATGCCACCTAATAGCACTCAGAATAATATCATATTGAGTAAAATAACTGGCACTTCAGGGAAATAGCTCTCATATGAAAGAAGACCATGCAGAACTCCAGTAAATTATTGAAATATAAATGCTTATGAAGAGCTAACTTTTCTCTAAAATCCCGTATCTTTTTAGGGGGAAGTGCTTACAGAATAAAAGATATTTATCATTGTCTTCCATCTAGTGCCTCTCTGTTGATAATATTTGCATATTAAAATACAATGTATCTGCAGTGAGTGCTTATTGCTCCAATTTTCATTAAGCACATAGGCCCTCAGACTTGCATAGAAAAGTCTGCATTCCTTCCTAGCTCTGAAGTCCTGTGTCTTGAAAACAAACATGATACTAAATTCTTCAGGTAGGAATAGTGGAAGGAGGAGAGAACCCCAGATCTCTACTTGAGTAAAAAGTTTGTCTGGTCCCATCCCTGAGCTTGTTAGGGAGGATTGGAGAAGGGCCTCTGGAGAGCACCCAAGCTGATTAAAGTCAGAGATTCAGTGACCAGTATTGACTGCACAGAAAGATATGGCCCAAGAGCCCATTGGCAGCTCTTCTTTGCTCTTCACTGAAGGTTGAGCTCTGAGTGAGTGTATCTTATAGGAAATTGTATCAGGAGATTTTAAGAATTACTGAAATGCACTGCTAAAAGATCATTCATTCATTCAACATTCAACAAATGGCATTGAGTGCCTACCGCCTGCCAAGCAGAACTGCAAAGCCCTGCACGAGGAGCCAGTGATGCCACGGGGCCTGTCTGGAAGCTTTAAAATCATCAGTCCTTCCCGGATGGCTTGGATACCTTTACTCAATTGAATTCAGATAGTATGTCAAGCACCTAAAGGGGCAGTGGTCAAAATATGTATAGTGGGGATGTAAAAGAAATACGTCTCAGGGCCACCTGGTGGCATAGTGGTTATGTTCGCGTGCTCCACTTGGGCAGCCCGGGGTTCGCAGGTTCAGATTCTAGGCATGGGCCTGCGTACCGCTCGTCAAGCCATGCTGAGGTGGCATCCCGCGTACAAAAAAATAGAGGAAGATGGGCACAGATGTTAGCTCAGGGACAATTTTCCTCACCTAAGAAAATATATACATATGTTACTCTCTGAATCAGTTAATGACAGTCAGCCAGTTGCCTTCTCCAGCCTCCTTTCCACTCTTTCTTCTTATTAGTTGAACCTTGAGTTTCAAATATAAGCACATTTCCACTTGGAATAAAGTCCACATTTCTCAGCTTCCTTTCTACTAGGTATAACAATAAGACTAAGGTTTGCCCAATGAGATGAAAGTAGGAGTGCTGGGTATGAAATCCAGGACGCCTGGATTTGAAAGGAAGGAGTTATGCCTTTCACCCCTTCCTGAATCTTGCTACTTGAAAAAAGGATGTGATGGTTGGAGCACCAACAGCTACTTTATACCATGAGGACAAGGGGTTATATCCCAAGTATGGCACAGCAAAAGGCTAGAAGGAACCTGGACCCCTGGTGACAGGCAGGTCACTACCCTACACTATGACCTCAAAACTCCTTTCACATGAGAGAGAAATAAACTTTTTTAAGTCACTTTTGGGGTCAGGTAAGTTTCTGTTACAGCCAAATTTAGTCCTAATTGATAAAGACTGTTTGTCTTCCCTAGCTATTAACAGAAAGCCCAACTCAAGTTGATGGAAACAATGAAAGAGATTTGTTGGTCCATATAGTTCTGAAGCAACGCAAACTTTAGAGTAGGTTTGATAGGTCTGCTCAGTGATGCCATCAAAAAAACAGATTCTTTTGTCTCTCTTCTCCACCTTCCACGGGTGAGCTTCATCATAAAGCTGGCTCCTATTCAGGGAGGCACAGTGACTGCCAGCACCTGCTGGCTCCATGCTTCCCCACCCACCTTTAGGGAGTGGACATCAGTCGTCTCAAAAAAGTAAGGAAGCTTCTTTCAGGTCTTGTCCATTATTACTTTGAATCAGTCACCTGCCCATCCCTGAACCACTAACTGTAACCAGGAGGTGAATAACCCTGGAGCTACAATTGCCTAACTGCCTCCAGGCTTGCTGGGGCACTGCAGCAAACATGCAGGGGCACCATGGCATATTTCAAATTTTCAAAAAGAGCGCAGCTATGCCTGTCAGATATCACACACAATTCTACTAAAAAGTTGTTTGGATCTAACTACTTAATAAGCAAAAGTGTTAGATTGGGGGTTTTGTGGGGTTTTGATTTTTGTTTGTTTGGGTTTGGGTTTGGGTTTTTTTGGCCAGAGGCACCATAAAAACATTACTGAGACACTACAGGTACTGTGAACCAAGAAAGGAGCCTCTGGCCTAGAGCCTCAGACCTGGAGACAGGGGTGGAATTAGCTTCCCCCAGATTGGGTGGGCTGCACTGGGAGGTGTGGCTATACAAATGAAAACTGGGGTGGTTACTAAGAAAGGGAGGAATAGATATGGGGGAAGCAACCACAATGTCCACTAGGCCCTTGGAAGAACTAAACCCTGAATTCCTCTTAGGGGAAGAATTGTCTTTGATTAGGAAAATACAAGTCCTTTGGGGTGAAAGGTGAGACCCTTGAAGGCTTAGGGTCAGCAGGAGACAATAAAGCAAAAATGTCCTTCATTAGAAGCAACAGGAGTGTGGAGAGAGGGCAAGAAGAGAAAAGGGAGTGAGGAGAGGTCTGAACCACGAAGCAGAGCTGTCAGGTCTTTGAAGAACACCAGCGTTTAGTATTCGAGTCTAAGTGTTCGTATTACTGCACTACTCCAACCCGCCAAACTTGAGAAAAATCTATTACCCTAGGCGGAGAGGGGTTTTCAGGCAATCAAAGAACAACTGAGGTCCCTGCTTATGTTGACATGGTTTGAAAAAGGGATAGCACCTGTAAAATAATTGTGTCTCCAAATGGATCTAATTCAGTGGAAGCTGGGGCCAGAGATAACATGAAAATATAAGCTTCCTCTCCCCCCGCCCCCAAAATTGGTAGAGATTATGGAGACGTCACAGAATAGGGGTTCTCAATCCTATCTATGTATTAGAGTTTCCCGGGGAGCATTTAAAAAGAAATACAGGTATTTGCCCCATTCAAGACAAGTAAATAAAAAAATCTCTGTCGTTGGGGTCCAGAAATCTCAGTTTTTTTTAAAAGCTCCTCAGAAGCTGTAGGCAGGGTTGAGAATCACTGGCCCAGGACATTGCACAAATCAAGGAGTAGAGGTGCAAGACAGTCATATTTAGATCCTGAGGAGAAGAGAGACCCCTTAACTTAGAATGGAGGAGAGGGCTGAAGAGGAGTTGACATTGTTCCTCCTTGTCCCACTTAAATTCTTTCCGCCAAACCAGGACCGATAGAAAAGGCCTGGACTGAGTCTAGAGACCTGGGATCTAGTCCTGACTTTGCAGTGCACCACTTTTGTGTGATTTTAAGTAAATCACTTAATTGTTCATCTATCTGAGCATCTGTAAAAGAGAAGTAGGCTTGATGATTTCCAAATGCCTGCCTATTTCTCAAACTTATGATTCTTAGTTTTCTATAGAATGACATCACTTTCCCAGCACTCAGAGTCCCTTATCAACACTCACTGTCTGGCACTGTCTGACACAAAGGCCGTATCCAGAAGGAAACCAAGATTTCTCCTCCCCACTTCAGAAATGTAAAACTTGAAATGCAGAGAGCCCAGGTAACTCCCCAAACAAGAGCAGGCAAAGTAGAGATGGCTGCTTTCTTCTTAGCCATAGTTTGTAGTCATTTACAGAAGATTTTGGTTCCTTATAAAAGATATGTGGGGTCAACAGCTGTTTTCTTAAACACCAATCCATTTCTTTTTAGGGATCTTATTAATTCAGAGGAAGAATAGAAGAGTAAATGGTATGCTTATTTGGAAGTTTGATTTCTTTCTCTCTTTTTATGGTTTTTCCTCCTGTTTCCCATAAGTATCTGCTCATCTTCTAAAATATGAATAGATTTGATGGCTTTCTCCTAAAAACAGTGGTTCTCAACCAGAGGCAACTTTGCCCCCCCAGCGGATATTAGGCAGTGTCTGGAGACATCTTTGTCACAATATGGGAGATGGGAAACGGGTGCTACTGGCATGTAGTGGGTGGAGTCCAGCGATGCTGCTAAACATCCTGCAATGCACAGGACAGCCCCCACAACAAAGAATTACCGAGCCCAAAGTCAGTAGGGCTGAGGTTAAGAAACCTCATGCTAAAATATAAATGAGATTCGTCAACCCTGTTTCACAGAACTTCAACTTCTGTGCATATCACAGTTAAGGTGCGCATTCCCGATGCTTTTAGGGACAGCAGTGACTCCTGGACATCAAGTAGCCCACGCCAGCAAGACTGTTTTTCAGTGGCAGGGCATTAAATAGCTATATACAGTCCCAATATTTATTATATTTTTGTGTAACATTGTTTTCAGGCATTGGAACTGCTTAGTATATGTGGGCTAAAATGCTGTCAATGTGAAACAGTCACAGAAATTGAGTAACAAGGCAGCATGTAACTACCTTCATAGGTGCAAAGCCTCCGGGGGCCTTCAGTACCAGCCTTTGAGAGAGGTGGAGTTTGGGGTCTCTCAATTGGGGTGTTCAGGCTCCTTCACTGACAAATTCAGTGGGTGGAACAGGTTTTGTTTTGAATGTGTACATGTGTAAAAAAAAAGGTCTGAAGGACCTGTATCAACCTTTTAACAGTAGTTACCCATAGGGAAACGGGGAAGAGAAAAGAGAAAGATGGGATAGAGCAGGGAGAAAGAGGACTTCAACTTTTTTTTAATCTACTTTATTGAAATATAATTTCCATGCAATAAAATTCACGAGGTTTTCAATGTGAGTTCAGTGAGGTTCGACAAATGTATGCAGTTGCATTAAGTCCAATAGAATAACTTTTCATATTTGAATCTTTTACAAGAAGCTCATATTTATAATTTTGTTTATAATTTGTATTTTTGTCTATAATTTAAAAACATGTTTTTTAGAAGAACTGTTTGAGGATATGTAATCATACCTCACCTCATTTCGTAAAAGCAGCTCGAAAAGATGCATAAAGTATAGCAAAATAACATAACAAGAAATAAAAGGGAAAGATGATGTAAAAGGGAAACAATGACTTAAATTGGAGCCGAGTTTAAAAATGCAGACCGTGAGTTCTCATTTCCTTTTACCCACAGGACAAAGTCTGTGGGACGATCAGACTGTAAACTTCCAATCAGTCAGTGTGAAAAGGGAAACTTAATCATCTTCTCTTGTATGTTTGAGGACGTCAATGAATTTAGGCTCCTGTTTAGCACATCCAATTTGCCATCCTCTCTTCTGAGTATTTATGATCGCTTCAGTGTATTTCGTAAGTTCATTGAGAGCTAAGCTCCAAATATTGTCTGCCCATGGAGGAAGCAAAAGTTACATGAGCCAAATTTTAAAGCTAAAATTATCCATGGCATTAACAAAGAGGGTGGAGGTCGACTTAAAGTAACTTGCTATGAAAGGCCAACTTACCCTGAAATCTGGGAACCAAGTGTTGTAAGACTGTGAAATCTCCTGCGTAGAGCAGGGGTTTGCTGGAACCAGCTCCTACCAGCTTAGTCGGGCCAGTTAAATTTTCAGGAATTTTGACAGCTGGTTGTTGAACATACCCATTATTAAAAATCAAATTACATAAACTTACAATGAAATAAACGTTATTAAAAACAAAGGTCATAAATATTTAAAACTCGTCACTTCCTAATTATGTTACTACATCTTACCATCAGTTGTTCTCTTAAAGTTATTTACATCTGTTGTATGTGTGTGATGGTAATATTATATAACAGCGTGCCATTGCCATCCCTTCCCAACTCCATATTCAGTAATGTCACATCGGTAACTTGAAACTGGCCATGGTGTGAATGTTTATACCACAGGAACCAGCAAATGCTACAAAACAGGGCTTTATTTATCCTTTTATTGATTATCTAGACATAAGAAAGTGAGATAGAAAATTTTAATCATGCAGATTAAACTTAAAAGTGTGTTGTGTGTGGCCATTATATCGAGGGAAAAATGAGGAAATATTCTTCCAGTATTCAAAAGCTATTATGCAATTCAGCAAAGATATTGCTCACGATATTGCCAAATAAGTGAAGTTCCAGTATATGTCTTCCTTGTTTCACTGGTCTGTCTCATTAGTGTAAACAAAAATAGCAACCAACAGCCATGTTGGAACCACACTGATTTGTCGATTGTAACTATAGGTTTGCCTCAGATACACAAACTCTGCAAAAATCAACAGAAGCATTCTGTGAGAGTCGATGGGCAATATGAAATTTACAGTCAAGAGTATTGAACATTTTAGTATTATTTATATATTATATGCTACATATCCTTTATATTGGTAAAATTTATAGTAAACTTACATGGATATATTATGCATATATTTTCCCTCACATTTACCATCACACTACTGCCTAGACAGGAAGATCTCAGGGAACTGAACTTGTGCTAAAGACTTTTTTCCTAGCTGCCTAGCCTGAGTACACTTATGTAGAGTGATAGAATTGGAGGTCCCAATGATGATTTTCTTCGTCGTTGTAATGATGAAAGAACACTCTTATGTGGGCACAGACTCTTCCATAACCCCCAGGCGAGGCTTTCACAAATGGTCAAGCAGACTGGGCACAGAATTCTGAATGACTTACAGCAAAGCAATCACAATTATTGCAAATAAATAAATAAATTCATGTCCTACTGATGAGATAACAAAGGAATTGTTTGCTCGTTCAGAGAATGAGCTTTAATCCACCGGTGGTGGGGTCAGAGTGAACAGGCTGGGTCTGGACATCATTGCGAAGTGCGTGTTTGGTCATTTCTCGTCTGTCACCCTGGAGCCTGCCTCTCTGCTGTTCTAGAAGCAGTACAACCTCTTCACCCACTGTCTTTTTCCATTACCAAAGGCTTTGCCCTTCTTTCGTTTTCTTAAAGAACATAATAACTGGTTTGAGGAAACCAACCCAGGTAGTCCATTAGCAAACTCATATGGCTTCAAGGGGCCAGACTCTCTCTGTCTAAAATGCATTTAAGTGCAAACTTTTAAAAATATGTACATGTCAAATAAATTGTATCTACAGGAAAAATTAGCCCACAGGCTGCCAGTTGGTGAGCTCTGAGTCTGGTCTTTCAAGGGATATTGGCAAGGTATAGTTTAGTGTGACAGGAAAAAGGTGGGCATTTAGAGGCTGGTGTGCCTGGACCTGAATCCTGGATTTACTGTGTTAATGTATGACCTTGACCAAATTTCTGAGTTTCTCTGAACCTTGGCTTTCTCATCTGTAAAAATAGATTATTGTGAGAAACGATTGAAGAATAGATGAACCATCAATAAATAGAAGATAGCTCAATAAATGCTCCAGTTGTTTCTTGCTTTTGAATGACCCAAGGGAACCTAAAAGATCTCCAAGCCCCCAATACCTGAGGGAGTTAATTTTTGATGGTGAGATTTAGGGTGCAGGTATCTGGGGAAGCATAGCCAGTGCTTGGCCTCCATAGCCGAGTAGGCAGCTGTCCAATGTACTTACATACAAGATAGAAGAATAAAGCTAGGGAAAAATAAAACTAGAGAATGCATGGGCAGGGGTAAGAAGGGAGAGTAGGAGCCCAGGTCTTACATTCTGGAAGGGGTGCTTTGGTCTGAATTTCTTTCCTCTCCACCCCTGAAATCAAAAACATAGTCAGGACTGTGACTGACCCAGAGAAGCACCCCTCCTGCCTCCTGTGCATGCCCTGCTCCCCAGCCCTCCACAGAGCTCAGAGCAGTCCGCTAAGAGTGCGGGAGGTTTTCCCAGCCTTCCACAGAAACCGTTGTTTTTGAGGGTCCCCTCCAGAAATGGTTCATGTGACTTGTGCTTGGAGTTTGCATAAGAGAAGGAGTCTTCCCTCCTCATGTTCACGTGGGCCCTTTGACCTGTGCAAAATCAGCAGCACCAAGTATGAGAGAAAATTTGTGGAGGAAATGGCAGCTAGTTCAAAGGGAATATTTGGCATTGAAGGTTTACCCAGATTTGACTAAAAAGAGCCGTGTAACCTCATTCTTAGGATCTGTGCAGCCCATCAATTCAGAGGAGATGTTTAAAAGATGACCTTTCTCAGGTCCTGTTCATTTTGAGCTGATTCTTGGAAAGACTATAAAAAATGAAAACATGTTATAAATTCTAGAGTGTTAGGCATGGCTATGTTGGCTCAGTCTTAAAAGGACTGCCGTGGCTTGATGCCCGGTATATTGTCAGACTCTCAATAAACTCTTGATGGATGGATAAATAAATGAATGATTTTAGATATCCAATAGCGATAAGTATGCTTGAGCATCATATATTGTATATATCAATAGAATTGATAATCAGTTGCTTTTAATATCGGCTTAGTTTTTATATGTTGAGATGGGTACATTCCATAGGAAGATCAATTTTGAGGGAGCCAAAAAGGTACTCTGAATATTTCCTAAACATCTCTAAATATCTTTCGTTTCTATACACCGTCACTTCAATATTTGACCAGTAAGTCCTAAATTGTTCTGTGAAACAACCTAACCCAGGAATTTTTTTCTTTTTAATAATTTATGTAATTCAAAGAAACCATGAGTAACAAGTGGGAGCTGCCTTCCAGTCCTTTGGATGAGAAAATTCCCAGAACTGTTGGAAACTGCCGGAAATGCCTTGTTGTTAATGCAACTAGCCATGCAAATTCTCTCAGGCTGAAAGCCAGACATTTCCCACTCTGTTTTGTGACAGCTCCACTCTGGGGAGCAAGGCGGGTTCCTCCAAACCAGCAGCTGTGTAACAGACCACAGTATTGTGGCCAAGATGATTCTCAGAGCCGTTTCCTCTCTCTGGAGTGCCTTCTTCACTAAGGAGCTCCCTGTGATAGGAGCGAGGTTGAGTTCGTTTTTACTGCTAGCATACCCTTCATCTGCTTGTCCTGCCTTAAATTATAGATTATCCTATCCTCAAGGCAGAGCCTTTGACAAGTTACCTTTACATCTCTTTCCTTTTCCCACCTCCCACCACCATTGTGCCTGGCCCAAAGGGAGCGCTCCATAAAGGACTGTTGAATTGAATGGACCACCAACTGTATCCAGTCTCAATAATAATTACTCTATTTTCCATAAAGTGGAATAACTTTTGGGAAATGACGAGTCAGAAAAGGCATTGAGAGCAGCAGTTTGACTTCTCAGATCTTCCCCTAAAGGCCAGGAGAAGTCGTGTGCATCATCCATTCTGGGGCCTCTCAGGCCTGTGTAGTGGCTGTTGAGGGTCAGCTGCCTTCTTTATCTTCTCGCTTGGGGCACGGTGAGAAGCAGGAAGTACAGCCCCTGGGGTTAAAAGAGCACTTTACACAGAGCTCTGGAGCAATACACCTCCTCCATCCTTTTTTAGAAAAAAATGTTGGAACATGGGACTAAACGGCCCAACAACCACGTTCTTGAGATATTTGAAATGATGCTCATCTTTTAACAAAGGCTTCTGTGCGTCCACAAAGGGGAAACAAAACCCGTTCCTCTGCCATGCGGTGGCTCTGTCCTGGTCCTCTGAAGCTGGAGCTGAGGTGATGCCCTGCTGGGCGGGCTCTGTGAGGACCCACAGTGCCGGTTCCAACACAACAAGGGAAAGATGTCAGAGAGAGACACAGTCTCCTGAATCTTTTCCTGTGTGTTCCCCTCTGAATGGCGAGCGCCCTGGGTTGTGTATATACATGTGTCTCCTGAAACAGCTATAAATAAATGGCAAGCTGTCTTATTCAGACAACAACAACATATGAGAGAAAGGGAAATGATCACTCTGACAGGAGAAAAGAACCCTGTTCTTTGTCCCGAAAGACAGAGACTCTTTGTGTTTAGAATAAGCACCTTTTAGCTTTTTCATGGAAAAAAAATGCATTTTTTGTTTATCTACAGTTACCACTTCCTAAATCCTTTTCATTTCGAAAGACTACACCTGACATAGCTTTTGTATTTTTTCCTTCCCACAGTTAAGCAGAACCACTCACTGCTCCAAATGGAGCCTGTTCTATTATTAAAAGTCATTTCTTTTGGCACATTTTTTAACCTGTCTTAAAATGATAACCATGGGGCCTTGATAAATTAATTGAAAAGCTTCTCCTAAGTGACTTTAGTGGTTTTGTTAAGACATTTATTTTAAGAGTAACTCTCAGTAGAATTTATCAGTGAATTACTTTATATATTCCCAGTGTTAAATTATTTCCCCACTATGGATAATTCCTTTCCCCACAGTAATGAAAAGATGAAACTATCCTCAAATAATGCTAGGTTGGACACTGGCCCTTCTGTCAGTAATTTTAGGAATGCTCCCACCAGAAGCTATAAATTATAAATATAAGGCCCGGAAAAGAGAGAAACATTACAGTGAGGAAAAACAGCGCTTAGAATTTCATATAAATTCCATTAACTGAAGAACAACAAATCAAACACATAGGAACCAATGGGGGTGGAGAGGAGTGTTCACTCAAGGACGTGCAGGTGGGGGATGGGAGGGACCATGGAGAGAGCTGGAGCCCAAGTAAATAAAGCACACTGGGAAAGGAAATAGACGGTCTCCGTTACTCCACGGTAACGGAGGTAAGCACAACCTTGAAGATTTTATTCTGTTCCTCACTGATAAACAAGAAGTCAGCGCTGATAACAATCCTTCATAACACTTCCTCTGGAATGTACAACATTCCGTGTTTCTGCTTCATAGTCACCACCGGACATGCATGAGTCAGGCTGAGATGTGGGGAATTTGCCCAGGCTGTTCCATTGAAGGTACAGTCAGGCCTGTGAGATGTGGAATTGCCACGCTTCTTTCTCTTTCAGCTGATCTACTGAGAGCCATAGGTGATTTCTTTATCTATGGATAAAGAGTTCATGAATTATCTGTGAATTCATGAATTAAACTGGAAAACCAACTGGCAGTTATCTGGTGCTTATGAACAGTGGGAGCAACTAGCCTAAATGTGATGGACCAAGATATTTAAATTTACATAGCTCATAAAGGTTAGAACTGAGACTCAAACTCAGGTCTTACTCCAGAGTGGATGGTCTTAATGTGCCCTGTCCACACAATAATAAACAGAAGCTATTATGACTGTGTTTGTTTTTATTGGGTTTTTTTTAAAGATTTTATTTTTCCTTCTTCTCCCCAAAGCTCCCTGGTACATAGTTGTATATTTTAGTTGCGGATCCTTCTAGTTGTGGTGTGTGGGATGCTGCCACAGCATGGCTTGATGAGCAGTGCTAGGTGTCCGCCCAGGATCCGAACTGCTGAAACCCTGGGCCACTGAAGCAAGGCACGTGAACCCAACCACTTGGCCACGGGGCTGGCTCCTATTATCGTGTTTTGAAAGCAACCAAAAAGAAAGTGTGCATAAGGCATATTAAATAGAAATTCATAATAGGAGAGTGACTTGGGTCTGCATTTTTTTTCTCTTAAATATGCCTCTTCATATTATTTCTGGACATATCCATTTTATAAAGAGGGCTAAGTTGTCAATTTGCTTAAAATAGTTGTCTTTAGGAGTGTCTTTAACTTCTTAATTGCCCGCATGTTTGAGTAGATCTAAGGTTTCTCAATCAGGGCTCTAAAGAACCTACCCTGCAGGTGGTTCACTCTCTGGGCCTGTCCCTTCAGGGAGCAGTTTAAATTAAAAAGTGCAGGAAAGATGTCCAGTCAAGTCCTGTAGCTACACCAAACTGTAACCGTGTCATAATAGGATTTCATATGAAAAGAGAATTAATGGTACCACAGGAGAATGAATAATAAGTACCAACTGTGTGCAGCAAAGTAGATGTTATGGTAGTGTGTAGCAGAGATCTGCGGCTATAGAGGTCAGGAAGGAAAGCAGAGTAAGATGATTAATCAAGGTTTCAAGTTGCACAGATCTGGGCTTGAATCCACCTGTGTGGCCTTGGGCAAGTTATTTCACCTCTCTAAGTCCAGTTTCTTCATCTATAAAATGGGAATTTTGAGATTATGTAATAAATGTAAAATGTTTAGCACGGCGCCCTGCTTGTACTTATTCTAATGTAATTATCTATTTGTCTGACAGTCTCCAACATTAGACTGTGATCTCTTCAAAAACTACATCTATGTCTTGCTCATCTTTGTGTCTCTCAGCCTTTGATATAGTACTTAAGCTCCTCCCCATGTCTGATTTTTCCTCCTATGTGAAGGATATTCCATTGTCAGGTTACTCCTGGCCTCTCTCAGCCCTTGACATATTCCATACTAGGAGAAGTGAATGGTTTACCTGATTCACTAGTCAGGAGGGGCTTACTATGTGCCACTCTTCATGTTCTCTTGGGAATGAATTTTCTACCAGAAGCATGCAGTTTCTTCTCCTCTTTCGTACCATAAATCTTACTGTCCAATGCCACCAGGACTGAGTGGGCAAATCTACTAACTCTGGGGTCTAGTAATATGAAACATATTTCCACACAAATATTGAAGGGTAAATGGGGACCTGGCTGGAAAGGTGGATTAAAACCAGATTGTGGAAAAGATTGTTAGACCTTCATGGCATGACATTTCAGCAGATGCCTTAAAACATGTGGATATTGATAAAGAATAGAAAGAGTTTACGTAACTAAGCCCAAAATAATATTTGTTTTTGTTTTCGGTATTTGGATATTTTTGTTGTGTGTGTGTGGAGGAGTGTATTATTTTTTGGGTCTTTGTCTTGATTTGTTGAGGAGAAGAGGATCGGGTATCAATAATTTAAATTTTGTTCAGAGTTCATTTTTCAGTTATTTTTAAAGTTATTTCATACTAAGGCATTAATAAACCTGTCATTTGATGAATAGACCTGCTAAATCGGCTTCTGTCCAAGTGTGGTCCAAAGACCATCTGCCTCAGAATTACTTGGAGAGCTTCAGAATGCAAATTTCTCTGCCTCACTTCAAATCTGCCAGACCAGAGTCTGTAGGGGCGAGGCCTAGGAATGTGAGTTTAACATTCTCCCCACGTGATTTTTATGCTTATTGTATGAAGGGCATCACTTGCCAACAGACAGGTGAATTCACTTTAAATGTACCTACAAGAGGGGGTGTGTGTGTGTGTATTTATAACAAAGTCAGATTATTGCCCACTCTGATGACTGCTTTGGTCCTTTTTTCCTATAGACCAGGGCAGCCCTGCTTACTTGGCCAAGAATATCATCAAAACCCCAACTGGGCCTTTTGTATATGTGGCCATTTTGTGTCTTACTGATAGGTCTTATGAACAAAAATTAGAAAAATTATAGACAGTTTTAAAACCTTTTTAAAATTAGAGATAAACACATACTTTTCAAAGAACAACAAGAACCCTTGCAGTTCTTGCAATGAATCAGGTTTTCCTTTTCTGATTCTTTTTTTTTTTTTCCTGCTTCTTCTTCTCCCCAAAGTCCCCTAGTACATAGTCGTATATTCTGGTTGTGCTCTGACACCGCCTCAGCATGGCTTGCTGAGCAGTGCTTGGTCCGTGCCCAGGATCTGAACCAGCAAAACCCTGGGCCACCAAAGTGGAGCACGCGAACTTAACCACTTGGCCACAGGGCCAGCCCCTCCTCTTCTGATTCTAAGTGAAGAGGTAATAGACAGGAACCTCAACATGGAGGAATGTTCTTAGGCATCAGTTGCAAGCTTATCTGCCATCGCCCTGCCTTCCTTCTGTTTGAAAGTGTGGCGAGACACCTGTTTAAGCCTGCTTTGTTTCTCTTTATAGATCATGCAACAGATGAGTGACCACCGCTACGACAAACTCACTGTGCCTGATGACATTGCTGCAAACTGTATATATCTAAATATCCCCAGCAAAGGCCATGTCTTGCTACACCGAACCCCGGAAGAGTATCCAGAAAGTGCAAAGGTAAAAAAAAAAAACAAGCTTCCTGGCCACTGCAGCTGGGTTGGCCTCCCTGACAGCCTTCCTGCCTGGGGGGTTTTCATGATGGTGTGACAAATAACAGGGGCTTCCTTTCCTCTCCACACATCAAATCATTCAGAAAGCAGAAAGGATAATATAGTTTAGGGCACAAGGAAAGTTTGTTTAACTCACTCTTCTCCTTCATGTCCTTGGTCACTAATGCATGCACAGTAATGGAGATGATCACGCCGGGTGTTCAGAGCTTTTCAAAAAGTCCTTGAATCATACAAGTCAGTGCTCCAGCTCTGATCAAATGTACTGCCCCACACTCACATACTCTTTATGCATAGAGACCTCCAATTAGATGGTCAACTGTATCATTATTTTCTGACAAATCAGAGCTTCCCTTCATCAGAAGGTCATTTGTTTCTTAAGGCGGAGAAGTATGAATGACCCAAAGAGGTGAGTGCCCTTATCAGGGCTGCAAAAAGAAGGGCTTTTAGGCTGCACATTCTAGGTAGTGAAGGATCAAAAGGATAGAGCAGGAAAAAGTACAGTACACTTAGAATCAGCCAACTGGTGCCTCTAAGAGTCTCTGCCTTTGTGTTCCAGCAAGGGCATTGCCCCTCTATACGGAATTCTTCCTGGTCTGAGACCCCCTTTCTTGTCTTTCGGGGCACTCTGTAGTCTCATCTGTGTACTTTAGTAATTTCAATTTAATCCCACCGAGCAGATAGGAAGTTCTTATCCACAGATCCTTCAAGTGTCCATATCTTTTTTAGGCATTTGGGCGTCTTCATCTCTGGCCAGAGGAACAAGATATTTATACTAAGCATTACTGAAGAGCCTTTAGTAATAACTGATCTTAATTGTTTCACATCTTAAGCTTTAAAAATTTTAAAAAATATTTTATGCCATCTTTTAAGAATGCAATGCTGTATAATTACCAGGCTTACTTTCATAATCAGTCTCCCTCTTGACAGATAAAAGGAGAAGGGTGGGGGCTATGTAGATAATTTCTGTTTCCATGGCTGAAAGTGTGAGCATGAGGAAAATATAGAACTCCTGACCCCACACTGGGGCTTAACCAGCCCTCATACTTTAACGTGCATCAGAGTTGTTGAAAATACAGGTTCCTGGGCCCCCACCCTAGAATCTGCAGCATCAACAGACACCCGGGTCATAGAACTCACTTGGAGAAACACAGCTCTGGATTCTTCATGCCTCTTCAGCCACATGGGTCATCTGACAACGAGACGATCATTAACTGCTTCTGCGTTCAGCCCTGTGTCTGTCAACAATAACTATAAAACATCCATGTTGACTGAGGGCTTCCCCTGTGCCAGGCACTGAGTTCAACATGCTACATGCATTCTCTTATTGACTTCACAACAGCCCTGTGGGGGCGCTGTTATTCTTCCACTCTCACAGAAAAGTAGTCTGAGGCTGGGGGCGATGTCACTTGACTAAAGTCACACTTTAAATAGTAAGTTGACAGAACTGCTTTTGGAACCCAACTTTGTCCAGCTCCAGCACTCTTAATTAACCACTGTACCAAATTTTAAGGAACAAAGTGCTTCCTAAAGAAGCATGGTAGATTGTTTTTAGACACCATGTTTTCAAGTGATTTTGTTTTCCAAAAATGTGCTTCGTTTGATCATCAGAGAAAAATCTGTGGACTGTTAAGTGTTGACACATGCCTTCTATTAGTGTCAAAAGATGCTATAAAATTCACACCTGTAATTTAAAAACAGTTTGACCTGAAATACTTCACTTAAATTCTATTTTGTCAAGTTTTTCCAACGGCATTGGTAAGGAAAGAAACCTAAGTATAGCTGAGAGGGTTTTAAAGTGTGGAGAAAGAGTAATATTCAGACTGAAAACACGGCCACCAACTTTCGGGTATCACTTAATCTAGCAATGACAACGGCAGAGTGAAGGCATCTCTAGTAACAACCACATTTCTGACACATCTTTGGCTTTGAGGTTAAAGCATAGAGCTCGTGGTTAACCAATGCTGCTAGTTCTATGGGTATGGCTGTGGGCATGTGTGTGGTCTCAATTGCATGCATCTCTTGGGGTTAAATGAGTGAAAAGCCTAAATTCACAAGCCAAATTAATTCTCTATACCAGATGGGGAGGAGGGGGTAAGACAGGCAGAAACATAATCCTTCTACTCTACCTTTCCTTGATTCCTGCCGTAGGTTTATGAAAAGCTGAAGGACCATATGCTGATCCCCGTGAGCCATTCTGAAATGGAAAAGGTGGACGGGCTGCTCACCTGCTGCTCCATTTTAATTAACAAGAAAGCAGACTCCTGAGTCGCAGTCCCTCCCTCATAGCTGGCAGCACTGCGCTCACAGGCCGATAACTGTACCCACTCCTTTCGTTCTCGTTGACAATCTGCTGTGCCACTGTGCCACTAACTCTGGTTTAGGGAAGTTTAATTCTCAGTTTAATTGCTTCGTTCTGTACCCTCTCCTCCCTCCCCTCACAGTGGTACCCAAGCTATGGATTTGCTAAATGAATTAAGCAATTTAGAAAATATAGAGCTAATGAATTATTGAAATGTGATTAATAATAGTAAGGAAACACTCATTTTGGTGTTTGTACTATCAGTGTGAAATCATTTAGTTGCCAATATATGCTGAAGTATGTCTTCTTGATCAGTCAGATAAGCTGGGTCTTTTTTTCTCTGTATCATTAATCATCTTTGGTTCCTGTGAAATTCCCTGGTCCATGGATCCCCCCCTTTCCCTCTTTTTTCTTTCTGAACTCTGGAGACTTTCTTTCCAGTTACTTTCCTTTGCCTTTTCCATTGCTGTCACAGTCACCTTGGCCTTGGGTAAAATGCAGGGTGAAATGCCTTCTGGATAACTTGCTGCAAGTCCACCCTGCCTGCCATTGGTCTCCTCTCCCTCTTGACATCTTTTGCCACCACCCCCACTCTCCCCCAGAGGGGCAAATGGGCCCCCCAGCAGAACTGAACTGTGACCAAAATCAGAGCGACTGTTTGGGGGAGAATTAACTACACAGAGGCACATCCTGATGGGGTTTGTTCCAGAAATCTAAATTCCAGAAGAAGTAGGGCACCACACCTAGGAAGGTAAATTTGGCTTCACATGTTTGCCAGGGGATCGTAGATCAAGAAGCTTGGAAACACCCCGTGGGTACAACATGTTAGAAAGTCTTTAAGTCACATTCCATGAATTTTTGCTTCATTACTAGCCATATCCAGACCTTGGGGAATAGTCTTATTTTTTCCTTCAGCTCCTTTCTGTTTTCCCCCATCATGACTCACCCTATTTCCAGCCTTCTATTCCCTGCAGTTATCCTGGTCTAGCAAAGTTATTTCTTTCAAAATAGACATCACATCTAAAAATGTTTATTGATGGTCTAGTGCAAGCCAGATGGAGCATGTTCAGGAAGTGATCAGCTTGGTGCTTGAAACCAACCGCAGATAATGAACAGTTCTGCTTTCAAATATCCATGAATATTTACTGTGGAATTCAATTAAGACTTCTTTCCTCTTTAGCCTTCAAATTACACGACCTTAAACTTGCAAAGAACAATCCCGCAGGGATGGGAGAGATCATTGTCTTCTACTTAAACCTGAAAGAATCAGCCTTTTAAAGCAAGCCAGGGAAATGGTACTTTCGAAGGAATGGTGACTGATCCAGGCATGTTATCAAACTTCCTGGTCATCTCTACGTTTCCTGTATTGCCTGTGGCTTGTTTAAGATTAAGAATCAGGGAGATTAAGAAATACTGCTTCAAGCTTTGCTCTGCTCACCTGTGTGTTTGTTATCAAACATTTCTTATGTTTGGTGACCAAGAGAGAATGATTTTCATTAATTTCATCTCCCCCTTAGCAAATGGAAATGATAAACGTCTGAGAAAGCCAAGACATCCTTAACCACTATCTGCCTTTTTCATTTATTTGATGGTTTTATGCCAGACTTTGAAGAAATTCCTTCTCTTCCTTTTTGCTTAACTTTAAAATTTGTGGGGCTGGCCCAGTGGCACAGCAGTTAAGTTCACACGTTCCACTTTGGTGGCCCAGGGTCTGCCGGTTCGGATCCCGGGTGCAGACATGGCACCGCTCATCAAGCCATGCTGTGGCAGGTCTCCCACATATAAAGTAGAGGAAGATGGGCACGGATGTTAGCTCAGGGTCAGTCTTCCTCAGCAAAAAGGGGAGGATTGGTGGCAGATGTTAGCTCAGGGCTGATCTTCCTCAAAATACAATAAAATAAAATTCATTTCACATGCAAATGTCTAATTATATGCATCCTATGAATGAATCATATCTTGACCACTGTCATATTTCCAACTGTCTCATTGTGGGTGAATAATATATTTTTACCAGAGAGAATGAATGTTACCCACATGCCAAGTTAATAAAGAAAAATTGTCCCCTGCAGTGATGGTTGCCCTTTTAGGTTAAATCTGGCCCTGTGCTGGCAAAAGCAGAAAGTCTCCTTGTGAGAGTTCATCTCAAAAACAACCATGGGAAAACTACCCCAATCCACCAGTTTAGGCCTAATATTAAAGTTAACTGACAAAATTTCCGTTATCTTTTCTTCTATCCTTCCACATTAAAGAACTTTCCTCTAGTGGGTTTAGTCAATTGCAAATGAATAGATTTTTTGGGGAACAATTTGTTCTACAGAAGCCTGTTTTTCACTTTTCTTTACTTCTTTCCCTTTTGCCTTTGTCTCAAGAAATCACTTAGAGTCTGTGTGCCTCTTCCACAGAATCTTACTCTGCACTGCTGCGTCAGCTGCTAGACTGGCTTCTTTGGACTCCGTATGTGATAGGATGATGTGAAGATCTAAAATATTACTTCTTTGATGTTCTCATCAGCATAACATTATCTTTGAAGAGGAAAGATAACCCTCTTGTCTATTGTGATGTGTAAGGGTAGATACACTAACGGAAACTGCTTTTCAACATTATAAACATATTATAATATCTATTTAAGTAAGTAAAAGTTGAGTCAGAATTACTTGGCCAGTAAGACTCAATTTAATAAAGATAATATAGAGAAAGTACATTATTTAGCATTATTTCTCCAAATATGATGGATTGCTATAGAAATCAGCAGGCAGAGCCCTCTAATGTGTATTGATTGCTCTTTTAAGCTACTGTGAACAGATTACTAAGACCATCTCTTCATCTCTAAGGCAGGAAGATAGTCCATAGATGAATAATGTGACTTATATAGAGTTGCATGTTAGACTTTGTCATTATTTACTCTTTAACATTCTACAGACCTCAGACATGATTTCCACATGGTGTTAGATTCGTGCATTTTATTTTACTGACCATCTTCTTCCAGCCAATGTATGGTTATCCACTCTGTGTGCCAAAACCAGTAATGCCTTTCACGGCCCTTTAGTCCAGAGAAGTCCTGCACTGATTTTAGTCTCTTGCTGTCCTGATCCTACAAGTGTACCAATCATGATGGAATAAAGTGTGAGTTGTACTGTGATCAACAGCGTATGTCTTTTTTTTGCAATAGAAACTGCTGAGGTGAATGAAGTCGCCGTTTCCTTGCTATCAGAGATGGGAAGTTTTCTCTCTTGTACTGTGAGCTGTGGAATTAGAAATACTGTACCTGTAAATTGGCTACCATCATAAAGCTTGAATTCAAATAATATTTGCAGTGGTACTTCATGCTTCAGGTACTTAGAAAGGATGCATACTCTCCATGCTAGGTCAGGAGATCTTGATTTCACATATGCTCCTCCTTCAAAAGGCTTCCCTTGGGCCCAGCCCCATGGCCGAGTGGTTGAAGTTCCATGAAATCCACTTCAGCAGCCTAGCTTCACAGGTTCACGGGCACAGACCTACTCCACACACCAACCACACTGTGGAGGTGTCCCACATACAAAAAAATAGAGAAAGATTAGCACAGATGTTATCTCAGGGTGAATCTTCCTCAGGGGGAAAAAAAAAGGCTTCCCTTCTTCCCTTAACTCATAACTCTGGTCAGCACATTATATGGCTCAGTGATGGAGGCAGCTGATCAATCTTTTTCTTCCTTCATGCAAGAGTTTGGTTTTGGTTTTTGCTTGTTTTACAGTAAGTGTCTTTTAGGAAACTTGAAAGTCTTTTTAATGAGGGTTTTTATTTCCAACAATTTTTTTTTAACTGAAAGTAGCTTTATTGGCTTCTTTTTCAAGTTGTAAAAATAACTGCTCACTGTAAAAATAAAATTCACACAATACAAAAGAATCTATAAACACAAAAGTAAAAAGAAAAAATTAACCCAAATTTCATCACCTAGAGATAGCCACTATTAACATCTCAGAGAATATCCACATATCTATGAATAGGTGCAAATATGGAATAATTTTGCATAATCCTGCTGTTCTGTAGCTTGCTTCCTTCACTTAGCAATATATTGTGAGCATCTCTCCATGTCAGTAGGTATAGACTTACATCATCAGTGTTAATAGCCCTGAATATTCCATGACACCGTTGTCGAAGTGGCTCTTTCTAGTTTATCTGGAGTGTTTATATCACAGATGTTTGGTATGCCCACATTGCTGGGGCCTTCAAGCTGTTGAAAATATGCTGCTTATAAGGTTTTACACACACCCAGAGTTAGTCCAATCTGGTATCTTCTTATTGTAACTGAATGGTATATGCAAATGCTCACCAGAAGCACAGACCAGTACTAAAATTCTTGGGAGAGGTCATTGATTTAATCACACTGCCTCAGTTGATGGTGCATTGGTTAGTTCTCCATTGTTTAGACTGGCATGGATATGGGTGATGAAGCTACAAAATGCCAACAGTCAGCCCTGCAAACCTGTTCTGGGCCCCCATAGCAGATGGAACCCCTCCACATAAGTGCCAGAGGGCCCCACACAGAGGAGGGGGAGACACTTATTAAAGGAAGAGTTGGCAAGGGTCCCCTGACTGATTTTCCTCACAGCGTTCCAGAAGAATGGAGGAAGGAAAGAATGAGGAAAATCCCCTCTCGTGACAAGCTGCAGATTCTGGAAATGGGAATTTTGCTGAACAAAGAATGCTGGTCAACAATAGTTTTAGACAAGTGAGCACATGTTTAACAAGTGCCCACACCCTGCCAGCTCCGGGTTCAGCTCCTGTCTTTCGAGAGCCCACAGTCTGGGAGGGGCAGGGAAGGAAGACTACACAAGTGCACAGACGATTATGACACAACAGAAGGTAAGGTAAGAACTAAAAAGAACAGTGCCGTAGAGGTTCCTACGGAGGGGAGACCAGACGGAGGAATCAGCATTTGAACTTGGCTTGGAAGGACGGCGCTGGCTTCATTAGGCTGGATGTGAGTGCAGGAATTCGACACTGAGAGAACAGCGTGAGCAAAGCCCTGGAGGTGGGAGAGCATAGTGTGCGCTTCAGAAGCACCTATTGTGTACCAGTTAACTCTGCTAGGCCCTGGGCATGCAATGGTGACAGTCCCTGCTTTTCTAGAATTTACATCCAAATAGGAAGATGGACATTAAACAAGGTACAGCAAGTGTGATGAATATTATGAAAGGAGAATGGGTGCTCAGAGCAGATGGTAGGGGCAAGCAAGTGGATTTGTTTGGCTGAAACATGGGACAAATATAAGAGCATAGTGAGACAATGTGGGTGGAATGTCAAGGGCTTGCTGCTAAGGTAGAGGGTTTGGACTGAATTTGGCAGTCTGTGAGGATCCCCTGAAGACTTTTGGGTTAGAGAGTGATATTACTGGAGCTTGATATAGCAGCATTATATAGGATGGATGGGAAGGGAGACTAGTGTTTCTCTAAGTTTAACTTTTCCAAGTTTAACGTGTCATTTAAACATCTCTTCTCACCACCAAAATGGAGCCTGAAAGCTGGGCAATTAACTCTGTATTTTCTGTCTTGAAAAACAGATTAATAACACCTTCCTCTTCCAACTCCAAAGGGACAATTTCAACACAGGTGAGATAAAAGGACTGAAGGGTTCTTTGGAAGAAATGTATAATGTAAATATCATTATCGTCATCATTATCCTCATTAACTCCTATCACAGCAAGTCTGGATCCCATCAAAATGTCATCTTCTATTTGAAACATCAATCACCTACTCCAGAAATAACTCCTAATGTTCACCATTGATGCCTCTAAACTGGCCTGACAGCTCCTGTGGCGAATTCACAGGTTTCCTTGGTAGCCGACACAGCTGCTCCAAAGACGTACTTGCATTAGGGAACTGTTGGCAAATTGGAATGTTCCCCATCTCCCTTGCCCTCCAAACACTCATTTCTAACTGTGAAAGCTGGGCCACTTATAGCACAAGATACCTGGGATTATCAAGCTTTTTGTAGAGCATGTAAGTGCCAAATATGTTACTGTCACTATAAATAAATAAAAGATTCAAACCAGTATGCCAGCTAACCACTTGGTAAAATATAGCTTGGGCTGGCTTGTGACATGAATGCCTAAAAGCAATGGTGGGTATCTAGGTCTTGGGAAGCCCCCTCTATTCATAAATAGAAGGCTTAGTCATTTGGCTATGAGTACAAAGAAAGAGCTTGAGTGAATCAACACAGACATAAGAAGATAGTTTGCTTTTTCCTATGCTTAAAATTTTTTAAATATGTATTTTTAAGTTCTTGCTCACGGACAAGGAGACTTACTGATTAGCTAGAACTTTGGGGCAGAGCTCAGGACAACTGTTCAAAATTAAACTAGGAAAACACGTGTCAAAATTTCCCACTATCCCATAAGAGTACAAAGACTGCATATTTCACATAATGCAGGAAAAGTTCAGGCATTAAACAAATTCTGATTCCAAGCAACAGTTGAGCTATGTAGAAATGTTAGCTCTTCAACCTCTGGAAAGAGCTTGTGGAATAAACAGATTCATGGATCCAACAGAGGCTTAAAATTCCAGGGCGGGATATGAACAAAGTCATCTGTTTTATTTACATGGGACCCACATGAGCATGTGAGCTCCACTAGAGTTAATGCTGGATGTCAACCTGGGTCTTGCTTGCTTTCTAGGCCTGATAATAAGTGGGGAGGATGGAAGGAACATTGTTGCCATGGAAGGATGATAACAAGGAATCTGTTTGATAGGAAATAGGATTCACCCCGACTTGAATCAAATGAAGAGCTTTTTAGTGAAGGTCTGTTTCAAAGGCGTGGATGTTAAGGGTACAGACAGGAGGTGGTAAGACACCCAGCAACCAGCTGTCAGCTGCACCCCTAGGCCCAAGAGGACAAGGACAGGAAATCGTGCTACTGGATCTAGGACAGATGAGGGGCCACAGCACCGGGTTCCAGAGCAGGGAAGCAGTACCCCAGCCTCTCTCTTCTCACTCTGTGAAGTGCTGGTGCTCCCTATTGACTGAACACAACTGCAAGATGGCTATTGATGGGGCCCAGTTGATGCTGCCTGCAGGGTTCAGCTTCCTGGGGCATGGAGCTGGCAGAGAAGGGCAGAGAAAGGATCTGGAGAGGGTAGAGGATAATCAGCACGATGCCACTGTGAAAATGAGCTCTTAGTCCGTCAGAGAGTAGCCATCACCAACTCTATCTCTCAAGGTTGGCATTTAAATCATATTTCTTGGCAAATTCCTCAGGCACATGCCAGTTCTGTGGTCTGGCTCTCCCTCTCTCCATATCAGAAAATGATTGGAGCAGAACCAATGGTAGAACATGAGTCTGCACAGCCCCAGGGTGAAAGAACATCACATTCCAGACTCATGAGTCCTGGACCTCTTTAGTAAGCACTATGTTAATTCTAAAATTAGTGCAGTCTCTGGGGCACCTGGTGTCCAAAAACAGCTAGTTGCCTTTTTACAGCATGCCCATGACCTGCTGGTGACATAAAGTTGTTTAGGATTCCAAAGAACCTATTTTCTCTGTTTCCCCTTGTGTTTGCACATACAGCAGGCCTTGCCAGGCACAAGGTTTTTTGATTTTACATAGTTATGTTGCTCGTGGGGATAATATTCAGTGTAAACTCATAGTAGTGAGTTCCCCATTACTGGGAGTGTTCAAGTAGACACTGAAGGACCACATCTAAGAGTGAGTGTAGAAAGATTATTCTATCCAGTAAAATCTGATATAGATGCCATCTGATGTCCTTTACCACCCTGGAATTCTATGATTAGGTATTTGTACTGTTCTGATCCTGGGTGACTTTCCTTTCCCCTCTGCCACCCCTGGTCTCCCAATTATGTGAATATTGTTCTCATTTATTAAATAATGGTAATAAGGGTTCCTTGTCCAGCATGACAGCATGAGATCTGTGGACCGGCTCCCCAGTAAAGCTGATGAAGATTATTTTTGAAAAGCATTTAAAGTCTTTGGAAATGGTCATGAGTATATACAGCAAATGAAGAAACATTTATTCAAGAAAATCTACTATACTTGGTAACATCAGTGAGAATCTGTGATATGTGAACCAGCGCTGTTCCTCCTCTCCTCCCAGCTCCGTGAGACAGACCTCCACTCTGGACTGGTGGAGCTAAGAACATAAGGCCGTCTCTCCCAGCAGCCCTGCTCAGCATCACATCAGCCATCACAATCATTTCAGCATTGCTCAACCTGCCCTCAACTACCTGGTGCTGAGATTAAGTTCTGAGCAAGTGTGGCCGGGAGATGGGGGCTCCCCCTTCCTCCCAGCCCTACTCGTGGGATAGAGGCCCTAACTTGAATATGGCACCAAGGAGAGTACTGGGACCCTGAATGCCCTTGCCCTGGCTCATATGGCAGGATTTCTAGCCAGGAGAAACAAGCCGAAAAGACCTGAGGCTACTGCCTTGCCTCCATCTAGCACTCAACAGCTAAAGCAAAGATGTCACTCAGAGAGGAGGATGCCACTGTCCCTGCCCCCTGCTACAGATCCATGCCACACAGATTTTGGCCAGCGGTAGAAGCAGGTTATAGAACAAAGAGCTCCAAATTCCTCACCAAAGAACTGACTGCACTTGGAACAGAGTGTGAAGAAGTTCGAGTCTAAGGGTGCTCTCAAAAACAGTGGAGGTGGTAGTGAAAAGCACTGGCAAAGAGATTGGTAGACTCCTTGAAGATAAAGGCTAACTGTGGGCATCCAGATTGGAAAGGAAGAAGTAAAACTCTCTCTATTCACAGATGATATGATCTTATGTATAGAAAATCCTAAGGAGGCCACTAAAAACTGATTGGAACTAGTAAACAAGTTCAACTAGATTTTAGGATAAAAAGTGAATATAAAAACAGTGTGCTTCTATATACTTGCAGTGAACAATCCAAAAATGAAATTAAGAAAAGAATTCCATTTACAATAGCATCAGAAAGAATAAAATATTTATGAATAAATTTAATAAAAGAAATATAAAACTTATACTCTGAAAATTACAAAACTGTTGAAAAAAATTAAAGATCTAAATAAATAGAAAAAACCTCTCATGTTTAAACATTAGAAGACTTAATATTGTTAAGATGGCAATACTCCCCAAATTAATCTACAAAGTAATCCCCATTAGAATCCTAGCTGACTTCTTTGTAGAAATTGACAAGCTGATTCAAAAATTCACATGGAGGGGCTGGCCCGGTGGCGTAGTGGTTAAGTTCGTGTGCTCCACTTCTGGCAGCCCGGGTTTGCCAGGTTCAGATCCCCAGTGCAGACCTACACACCGCTCATCAAGCCATGCTGTGGCAGCGTCCCATATACAAAATAAAGGAAGATTGGCACAGGTGTTAGCTCAGCAACAATCTTCCTCAAGCAAAAAAAGGAAGATTGGCAACAGATGTTAGCTCAGGGTCAATCTTTCTCACAAAAAAAAGAAATTCACATGTAGTCACAAGGAGGTCCAAATAGCTAAAATAATACTGAAAAAGAAGAATAAAGTTGGAGGACTCACTTCCCAATTTCAAAACTTAAAAAGCAACAGTAATCAAGACAGTGTGGTACTGGCACAGGGATAGACATATAGATCAATGGAATAGAATTGAGAGTCCAGAAATAAAGCCCTGTGTCCATGGTCAACTGATTTTCAACAAGGGTGCCAAGACCATTCAATGAAGGAAAGAATAGTCTTTTCAACAAATGCTGCTGGGAGAACTGGATACTCACATGCATATGAATGAAGTTAGACCCTTTCCTTACACCATATACAAAAATTAACTCAAAGTGGGTCAAAGACCTCAACGTAAGAGCTAAAATATAAAACTCCTTGAAGAAAACATAGGAGAAAATCTTCATGACCTCAGATTTGGCACTGGATTCTTAGATATGACACCAAGAGGTAACAAAAGAAAAACTAGATAAATTGGGCTTCATCAAAATTGAAAACGTTTGTACTTCAAAGGCAATTATCAAGAAAGTTAGTAGACAACCCACCAAATGGGAAAAAATATTTGCAAATAATATATCTGATAAGATGTTATATCTAGAATATAGAAAGAACTCTTACAACTCAATAATAAAAAAAAGACAAATAACCAATTTTAAAATGGGCAAAAGGAACTGCAGAGACATTTCTACGAAGAAGATGTTCAAATGGCTGATAAACACGTGAAAAGATGTTTGACATCATTGGTCATCAGGCATGTGCAAATCAAAATCACAGTGAGCTACCACTTCATACCTGTTAGAATGCCTAGAACCAAAAAGTCAGACAATCACAAGTATTAGCAAGGATGTGGAGCAATCAGAACCCTCACACACTGCTGACGGGAATGTAAAATGCAGCCACTTTGGAAAACAGTCTGGCGGTTCCTCAAACATTTAAACGTTGAGTTATCATATATAGACCCAGCAATTCCAGTCCTAGGTACATACCCAAGAGAAATGAAAGCATGTGTCTACACAAAAACTTGTACATGGGTTATAGCAGCATTATTCAAAATGAACAAAGGGGGGAGAAAACCTAAATGGATATGAACTGATGAATGTGTTATCTTCTTACAATGGAATATTATTCAGCCATAAAAGAGAATGAAGTACTGACACATGCTACAACATCATTGACCCTGAAAGCATTATGCCAAGTGAAAGAAGCCAGTCACAAAAGACCACACGCTACATGATTCCAATTATGTGAGATTTCCAGAATAGGCAAATCTGTAGAGACACAAAGTGGACTAGTGGTTGCTTAGGGCCGGGAGTGGGGGGAGGAGAGAGGAGGGAGAGATGGAGAAATAACTAAAGGATAGGTTTGGTTTTTTTTATGTAATTGACCGTGGTGATGATTGCATATATCTGTGAACATGCTTAAAACCATTGAATTTTACACTTTAAATGGTGAGTTGTTTAGTATATGAATTATATCTCAATAAAGCTGATTTTCTTAGCGACGGTAATAATACTTTTTGTCTTCTTCATATCTCAAAGGGTGGTTGGCAACATTAAATGAGAGAATTTATACCAAAGTACGTGGTACCTTATGCAGTGCTATACAAATGTGGCCTATTATGTTCTTGAATGGGATTAATGAGCTTTTCACCAGCACCTGTCAGTACAAACTCATAAGCTCCCATTCCTAAAACTACCTTAGCCTCCAATTAGATTTCCTTTTCTTTAGTGGTTAAAATTCATTGACAGAGTCCAACTCTTGAAATAGTGCTGCATAATAATTGCTTATGGAATGCTTCTTACCATCACAGCCCTTTTAAAAGAGGAAATAACGTTTCTTTTATATGTTTTTCTAAAACTCAGCTCAAGTGCACATAATTACCACACATACCAAGTTCCTCGTTATGTCAACCTGGAGTCCACATGGCCTGTATAATAATTTGCTAACTGGTAACTGTTCCTTTAGCTAGCCCTGGTGGTCTAGTGGTTAAGATTTGGCACTCTCACTGCCACAGCCTGGATTCGTTTCCCAGTCAGGGAACCACACCATCCAGTCTGCCGGTTGTCATACTGTGGTGGTTGTGATGCTGGAAACTATGCTACCAGTATTTCAAATACCAGCAGGGTCACCCATGGTGGACAGGTCTCAGTAGAGCTTCCAGACTAGGACAGACTAGGAAGAAGGACCTGGCCACCCACTTCCGAAAAAATTGGCCATGAAAACCCTACGAATAGCAGCAGAGGATTGTCTGATACAGCGCCAGAAGGTGAGAGGATGGCGCAAAAAGAGCAGGCAGGGTTCTGCTCAGCTGTCCACAGGGTCGTTAGGAGTTGGAATCCACTGGACAGCACTAACAACAACAAAATTGTTCCTTTCCTCTAGACTTCCCAAAACCTGCATTATTTTTTGGCCGTACTTTGCTCTTCTGAGTTGGGGTGAACAGCAGTCTGAATAAGCAGAAGAAGAGAAGAAAGAAATTGCTCAGAATGGCCAGGATGAGAGTAACAGTGAAAGAAACTGGTTCTTGGCCAAGTGAGCCCTTGAGTGCAGCACCAAGCCAGCGTTTTTATATGAGAAAGGGAGGGAGACATCAAGTTCCCCTCTCTGGTGGCATGTTCTTTCCCTTGCCTGGCCTGGCCAATCCCACAGTCTAAACACTGCTTCCTTTTTCATACATTTATCCAGCTTTGGACCCCAGCCCACCCTCCATTTGACGTGCAAGCAGCTGATACCTTTTTGGTCTCTTTTTGAATTTTGTAAATAGTATTTAATAATAAGAGCTTTTAAAAACATTTTTTTAGCTCTATGTGCCTGGCATGGTGCCAGGAAGTGTTAACTCACCTCTTTCCCTCCCAAGTGCCCTGTGAAGCAGATGACAAACTAAAGCCCAGAGAGACTCAGTCACTGAAGAGAGTCACACAGCTAGTGGGTGTGGCTCTGGGACTCAAACCCCTCCGTTTGGGCAGCTCAGCCTGTGCTCTTCAGCATGAGTCTATGCTGCACATTGAAAACAGGTGGCCTACTAAAATTCCTAAATTATTGCACATCAAAGCATGTTAGGAATGTATGCAGTTTTCCTACCTCTGCTTTTCTGTATTGATGCAGATCTGGGAGAGTGCGTTGTCCCTCTTTCCCAGAGGCATCCCTTGGCTGAGCCTCAGAAACAAAGGAAATCTGACAACCTTGTTTGCTAACAGCAGTTCTTGCTGAAAAATTGTGGAGTAACAGCGCCCTCAGGTGGTCATTTGAGTTTTCTCATGAGGCCTCTTGGCCTGGAGAAGGGATACCAATGCTGTGGCTGCCGACCTAGCGCCCTTTGTGGTATGCGTGACTCCTGGGTAAACTGAGCTCCCTAGGACCTGGCTGTGGAGCCGGCCTGGGCGGATTCTGTGGCCTGGCCTCTCCCAGTGTGGCTGAAACCAGAAATGGAGTCAAAGTCACTGCAGGGGTGTTTAAGATCCATATACACTGCAATCTGGGAAGGTCTGAGAGCTTCATGGCCAGGGATCTGCCCCCCTGCCACCCACTCCTGGCCCACGTCTGCATTTCCTCCATGGAGCATCAGCTCTTTAGCTAAGGATTTGTTCCAGTGCTGGAAAAAAATCACCACCCCTGGGGTAGGGGTGGGGATGGCAACGCTTTAATTCTTATTAGTTATTCACATCTTCATGTGAAATATGTCCATCTGACCCCTATCTGGATCAGATACTTTAAGGAAAAGGAAAGAACCTTAGGATAATGAGAGCTGGGCATAGGTGAGGAAGACAAGAAATAAAGAAAGGAAGAAGAATCAGAGAGGAGAGAAGAGGCAGGGAGAGGTGGCGAGGTGACAAGAAGAGAGGAGAGGGGAGAGGAGGGGAGGAGAGTAAGAGGAAGGGAGGGCAGGAGGCTAGCCCAGACCCTTCTGCAGTCTGACTCAGTCCCCATTGCCCCAGCCTTCGCAAGCATCAAGAACCTGCAAGGGCATTTTTGTTCAATGCACCAGACATTTCACTGGCTCCCACTGGACTCCCATAATTGCTTGGTGTATAGTCTGGGCTCTCCAGAGAAACAGAATTAATAGGATGGATGGATAGATAGACAGATGGATAGATAGATGATAGATAGATTTACTGTAGGGAATGGCTCTTGTGATTATGGAGTCTCAGAACTCCAAGTCCTGCAGCCAGCAAGCTGGAGTCCAGGAGAGCCGATTGTATAGTTCCAGCCCAAGTCCAAGGGCCTGAGAACCTGGAGAGGCAATGGCGTAAGTTCCAGTCTGAGTCCAAGTCTGAAGGCGGGAGAAGACCTTTGTCCCAGCTCAAGGCAGAGAAAGAGAATTCCTTCTTACTCAGCCTTTTGTTCTATTCGAGCCTTCAAGGGATTGGCTGAGGCCCACCCACATTGAAGAGGGCAATCTGCTTAACTCATTCTGCCAATTCAAATGCTAATCTCGTCCAGAAACGCTCTCACAGACCACTCAGAAATAGCGTTCAAGCAAACACCTGGGCTCGCTGCGGCCCAGTCAGGTTGACGTGTAGGATTAACCGTCATACCTGGAACAGCGTATGTCAGTACACTGCTCTTTGGTTGTTGGCGCCCAGGCTGTTCTCACCCTAGTCAGTAGAGGCTGAAGGCAGAAACAGCCTTTCTGGCATCATAGCACCAGCATTGAACACAGGAAGTGCTCTGGATGTTTGAAAAGTGTAAAAATAGGGGCCAGCCCGGTGGCGCAGTGGTTAAGTGTGCACATTCTGCTTCAGCAGCCCGGGGTTCATCGGTTCAGATACCAGGTGCGGACATGGCACTGTTTGGCATGCCATGCTGTGGTAGGCATCCCGCATATAAAGTAGAGGAAGATGGGCATGGATGTTAGCTCAGGGCCAGTCTTCCTCGGTGAAAAGAGGAGGATTGGCAGCAGTTAGCTCAGGGCTAATCTTCCTCAAAAAAAAGGAAAGAAAAGTGTAAAAATAAATAAATGAAGGAAGTCATAGATTTGGGCCCAACATAAATATATAGTACTTGTCTCATTACACTCCTGTGTCCTCTACAGAGGACAGTGAGCTCTGAGTTAGGGAGAATGTAGGTCATTGCATTTCCAGCGTTTAGTGTGGTGTTTGATACATAGTAGGTGCTCAATAAGTATTTGGTGACCTAGGAGTCAATGAGTGAGAGAACAGCCATCCATCCATCTCCCTAAGGGCGGGGCTGGCTACGCCTTTCACTTGGAGCTCTGGGTGGGCGGGGGGAGGGGGGGGTGCGGGGAACCACTCTCACCTCAGCTCAGAATCGGAGACAGGCTTCTTTCTGCAAGCTGGTATCTTTGACATTCTCCTCAGATTTGAGAAGCCTTGTTTGTAAAATCTCAGCCTTCCCTGTTGTCACCACAGTTATCCAGAAACTGTAGAAATCCCGTCAGATGCCCTGGGGGAAAGCCAGGAAGGCTTTACAATTACTGCCGTCTGTGAGGAGCCCATGACAGCACCCCGAGCCCTTCCAGGGGAGAATGAAAATTCTGATTAGATGAAGACTGTCAGAGCCAGCAAGCCTGCTCGGCTGACAGGAGATTTGCCCTAATGCTGTGAGACGCGTCTCCAGAGCAATTTGGAAAAGAGTGACGAGACCCAGTCCAAGTTCATCTTACCTACTGTAAGTCTCTGCTATTCAGGAAACGCAAGAAAGAGGAATCTACCTTTTGAGTTTCTGCGTCTTGATTTTGCTTGTGAGAAACAGTGATTGTGGTCCCAGAGAGTTACAGAAGTATGAGGAGCTCATCAAGCCCCAACTCCTCAGGCGGGAGGCCAGGCTCAGGGAAAACCACACCCCCAGTTGGTCACGTCTTCTGCCAGCTCTCAGAGGTGGTATAGGGTAGCAGTGAAGACCTGGGCTCTAGAATCAGAACTGCTCTCCAATCTTGGCTCTGTCATTTACCAGCTTGAGCCATTACGGTGGTGTCACCAAAAGGTCGCTTGGAGGGACTTTAGCCACCCATGATGTCCATCAGACCTCAAGCTGTTCCAAACAATGATAATAATCATCGTTTGTAATGAACAGTTGAAGTAGTCTCAATTTTATGTAAAGTATGAATCTAACCACATTAGAACACGGTGCTTTTGTAATTCACAAGCTAAGTTAACACGATAGCTTTTTATGCAAACGCAGCTTCAAGGCAAGTCCTCTAGCAGTTCCCGCAACACCCCCAACTGGACCACTACCCTAATGCTCTCCTATATATAATACTAGCAAAGCACTTGTCTTCTGTAAGCCTCAGTGTCCTCCTCTGTTAAACTAATAAAAGCTAATTTAGTTACGGAGTACTATCCATTTTCCAGGCAATGAGCTAGATGTTTTTATGTGAATTATCTCATTTAATCTTTACAACAACAGTATAAAGTCGGCCTTTACCTCTCTGTGCCTCTGTTTCTCAAGTTGTAAGATAGAGAAAATAAAGCCTACCTCTTAGAGTTGGAGTGGAGGTTACAAGAGACGGTGTGTGTCGACTGCCTGGCACTGGTGGTGCTCAATTAATGCTAATTATAATGATTATAGTGATGCTGGAGAGACTGCAGATGAGGAGGTGGAGAGGGAAGATGAAGATGAGGAAGACCTAATCATGGCTCCTGGCGGGCAGAGGGTCTACCTTATACTTGGACCCACACTCAACTGCCTCCCTTTCCAACCATAAGACCTGAAATGTTTCAGCAATGTCTCCATACATTTTGTTCATCCATACACTGCTGAAGTAAAGAAGGACTTGCAACACCTGTAGAGTGGGTAGATCTGGCCTTGGATGGCCCCAGTCTTGGCTGCCAGCATCTCGTTTCTCTCTTGGTGACTCCCCCTACCATCAGAAGGCCTCCTCACCCCAAGCAAGTTCCTACCAGGAACTTAGAGAAAGAGCAGAAAGAAGGAATCTGGAGCAGGCCAGGCCCAAGAATCCAGAGAGACCCACAGGTTTCGGGAACATGGGAATGGAAAGATGCTGGAATAACCTGGGCAGTGGATAAAAAGCCTAAAGGAGTGTGTGATAGAGACTAGTAACTGTCCAGCTGTATCCATTCTCCCCTTCTTCCTTTTAGTAATAGGCCCTGGAAATTTTACCTGGCACATGGCCACTCAGCTAGAGACCACATTTCCCAGCCTCCCTTAAAGCTTATTATAGCCATGGGAGTAGCCTTTGGCCAATGGGACATGAATGGAAGTGACGTGAACAATCTACGGGCCATATGCTCTCCTCTTCTTTTTCTACCTTCCTATGGGCTGAAGCCCAGACCTGGTCCTGGTGAGGCAACTTTAGCCATGAAGACAAAGGCAAGCCCCTGGGGTTGGCGAAGCAACAAGATAGAAGGAGTCTTGCTTCCTAGATGACCTCACCCTGGGCCACTCACTTATCTCTGGACTTTTCCTTGAGGGTTTTATAAACTTTTGTCTTAACTATTTGGTTCTCTGGTTAAAGCAGCATAGCCTGTACACATTTGTCAATCGTCCAAAATGAACCCAACATCCAGGTCCGAGAATGGGATTACTCTAGCCAGAATCCCAGACAGCAGGTCACCAAATCCAAAGAAATCCTGATAGCTGCTCTAGGGCTTCTCTGGGGGATCATGGGACCAGTTCTCAGGGTTTCAGAGGAAGGAGCATGGGTTTCTGGGGCTCAGGGTGAAAATGGCTGAGGTGTAAGGGGAGATGAGCTGCTCCCATCAGAGAGAGCAAAGAGGAACAACCACCCTCCCAGACATCTGGGTCCAAGTTCAAGGTGATGCAGATGATGTTTCCCAAAGCTCATAGAAGAGCTGTGATCCATAGAATAGCTCATTGCTGGGGAAAACAGGACCTGGCTTGCTCACCACTGTGTCCATGGTTCTTGGCCCGGCACACAGAAGGAGCTCAATAAATATTGACTTGAATATTAATTGAATGAGTAATAAGGCTTGTAAATCTTGAGCTCCCCAAAACAGGAAGAGTTCTGGCAGCAAAGAGCAAGAGTTGGGCACCCACAGGGAAAGACAAGGGTTCACTCTGCTTGGCCAGTTTCTTCAGGGACTGTCCCTCTGTAAGTCAAGGGACTGCAAAGTCCCATTAAAGAACAGGTCCCTCTTTGGGCATCCCTAGGCCACTCCCCAAACTTTAGGAAGCAGGGAGTTGGAGGATTTCAAAAAGCCTTTGGCTTTGGGAAAACTGACTTTGGGAGACAGGCACTGGACCGCTGAAGATATGAACTGAAAAAGTTGCTAAGGAAACAACACTAAATGGAAGTTACTTTCTTCACCATTCACTCTACTATATGCCAGCACTCGACGAAGTGCTGGTGTTATAGAGAAGGTCACAGATTACAACACTGTCCCTGCCCTCAGTGAGTTTATGGACTATCCCATGCCCTTCTCCTGATCACAGCCTCTGCCCACCCCGAGACCCCACCTCAAAGAGAGAGCAGATTGTGGGGAGCACAGCCGCCCCGCTCAGGAGAGACTTGAGGGTGGAAGCAGAGAATCAGCATACCCCTGTCCGGCGGGGGAATGGAAATGCCAGAATTGTCCTCATCTACAAACCAGCCTTGCCCTAAAGACCTC